>NC_047117.1:80212844-80812844 GCF_902500255.1 Thalassophryne amazonica | reverse complement strand
GAAATAATTCAACTTTACAGGGACAGGCATTGATAAGATTTAGTGATAGATGCCATTATCAATTCCGCTTATCGATCCGATTCCTTATCGATTATCAAAACCTCCTGTGAATTTTCTGTGGACTAAAAGTAGGTTTTACAGATTTTCTATGTCAACAACTATGTCAAAAAATATATAAAATTGGACACTGGATCATTGATCTCTGGACATAAATAAAAATAAACAAAATCTGTAGTTTGTCTCAAAAGCATTTCCTTTCAGACATTAATGGCATGAATGTAACTCTATACCTGCACTTCAGCATCAGTGTAATTCATAAAAAACGCAGGACGAATCATTTTGGGAGGGAAAAAAGTTTTACTCTGTTGTAGTTTGTTGTCTGTTACAGTGTTTGGAAAGAGGTGTCATTTGATTTAAAATGGTGATTCGCTTTGAAGTTAATTCCAACCGGACTCTAACTTGTATAACGGATGTTTGGAGCTGTGAACGGAATGGAGGAATATTCTTGTTTCTTTCCTGCAACAAGAGCCCCAGTTAGTGACTTTAATCTACACAAAAGTGACTCATGACTGACATTTTTAAATGGCTTTGAGAAGGGTTAAGAAGTGGACTTGTAGCTTCTGAAAAGCAGAGAAGCAATGAACCAACGAAGCAGTGGGTCAGAGTACTGCTTTGTTGGTTCAAGCTTCAGGAACAGCCGCTGCAGAAGCGGTTGATTACAGACCTGCTGCAGGGTCTGCAATCAACGTAAAGAAATGATCAATTTCTCGATAAAACATCCTCAAAAACAACGGCCGCTCTGAAGACTCGATAAGGGAATCATTAAGCAAAAAGGCTATTGATGTTGGTGAATTGAATCATTTCTTAACAATTCTCAAAACCCATCCCTTGCGTCCCCCCCAAGAACTCTGGCACCCTGGGTGGGGGCTTACAGTTTGAAAACCACTGATTTAAGAGGTTTTACCTCATCTGATGGTTAATAATCCCATTAATCCATTTGATCACTTTTGGTGAAGAGAGTCAGTCTCAGACAAGCTGCTGTGGTCCCAAATGATGCATGTGCAGCAAAGGCAGGGCGGACCAATTTTTAGGGTGGGGGGGTGGGGGGGGAACATTCAGTCTGCCGCACTGGATCAAGTTTCACTTCATATAGGCTTTGAAGGGTTATGTCAAAACTACTTTGCGGATTCTCACCAAATTTACCCCACGGACATATATTAGGCCATGGAAGACTCCATTAAATGTTGGAGGTGATCTAGATCTGGACTCTGGATCAAGATTTCACTTCATATACTTTTTGAAGGATTACATCAAAACTACTTCACAGATTCTCACCAAATTTGTACCACAGATAGATATTAGGTCATGGAAGACTCCACTGAATTTTGGAGGTGATCCGGATCCAGATTGGCGGACATCAGAAATCTCTGATCTCTTGTTTTAAGTCAAATTAAATGATGCAGATCTATTTCTCTATTTCAGTCTCATAAAGCAAATTAATGTTTTCCATCTGTGCAAAGGAAAGAATATTTTCATTTGCTGAAAGACATTAAGTTCCATCTTTCACTTCGTCCAAACATTCTTACCATTGCTCTCAAACATTCATGATTTGTATAATATAATTACTGTTTTCATTATACCCACATGTTGATTGAACAAGAGTATGCAAAAAACTGGAATTCCATCAGTCAAATAAATAAATAAATTACATTTGAAGCAGACCTGGAGCCAAGGCTCTGAATGCTGACTGCAGACAGAGGCAGAGAAATTTACCAACAGCGCAATTCCATGAGGGGGCAACGTCTGTTACCTCTTTCAATGGTCCTTCTGTAATGTAGCTGTCCCACAGAATTATGGTTTGTCCATTATTTCTTTGTCCTGTTGAATAAGAAGTCTCTGGGACAGCTAGATCACAGCAGGAATAATGAAAGTGGTAACGGGCGTCGTGACGGTCTCATGGAACTGCCTAACGCTCATGTTGACAGGGGAACTCAGACATGATTTCCACAGTAAAACACAAAACGCGTATTATGATTTGAGGTTGTAATTGTCTTTGCCATGTCGTCATGTCACTCAGTACAACACAACTTACTGCTCATCACTGCACATGCAAATGTTTGGCATTTTAAAAGAGGAGAGGTGCACAGGATTTAGCAGAAGAATCCCTCATTTGCATACCAGTGCCGCAGACCGAACGGTCCCCCCTAAAAATCCGCCCTGCCTCCACTGTGCATGCGTCATTTCAGACCACAGCAGCAAGGCTGTGGCAATCAGATGGATTAATGGGATTATTAACCATCAGATGATGAAGGTAAAAGCTCGTAAATCATTCTAAAGTCAGTTTTAAGCAGAAACAAGGCGATATTCCGTGACGCTGTGAAATGACCGATGTGCAGTGAACGCAGCAGCTAGCGGCCCGTGTGGCCGCATCACTCTGATGGCTTCCTCCATCTTTTATAATGAAATAATGGAAATGATTGTTGTACAAAAGCTTCAGATATCTTTCGCTTAGATAGATGATGACTGGAGTGAAGTTTCAAGCAGAAACGACGTGATAATCCGTGAACCGCGGCTAATGACGCATGTGCAATAAAGGCACGGCGGACCAATTTTTAGGGGGTACCATTCTGTCTATAACACCTGGAGTTGTCCCGTTGCCCCAGAGCCCCTTAGCGCCTCCATGTGTTTGCACGATTTGAACTGTGTGCAGGATGATGTTACAGGTCATGAAAACCGCCGTGATTGGCTACATTTTTAGCTTTGGTACCCCGTAGGGAGAATCACACTTTACCTAAGCAGAACGAGCGTGATGCTCAGCCCACTCATGAGCTTCACCTCATGCCTCTGTACAGATACAACACAGCATCTCCAAGCTCAAAACACTAAGCTTTAGAGAGGAAGATACAGCTGCAGGACATTCTTTGTGAAAAGATCATGAAAAAAGTAGCACAAGTGCTGTCTGAAGCCATGATTATGTCGTTTTACCAACGTAATAACAGGGAAGTAAGAATGCAGTGATAATCATATTGTGGATCTTGTATTGAATAACATATTAAAAAAAGAGTAGCTTTCTCAGTGGTGACATCTGCAGAAGCTCAGTCAAGGAAATAAAGAGACATCTCGGAAAAAAAATCAAGTGATGAGGTCATTGGAGTGTATGTGTGTGTGGCAATGTGGTGTTTTGGCAAGAAGATTAAGGTCCACATCTCAAGAGTGTTGGCGCTTCTAGTCTAACTGCATGGTTGTGAGATGTAAATGCTAACCAGTGACCTCAGAGGACATCTCAGATAAGATCCGTGACTTCTGTCAAAGGAAGTCCATTTTTGGATTCCAGCTTGCTGTATGAAATCTTCTCACTGAGCTGGTTTGTAGAAGTAGGACATAGTGACAAGCAGCAGAATCATTCCATTTAAAGTGACAGGTACATAAGGTTGTTAGGTCAAGCCCACATGGATGCAGGTATTTTTTTTAAATGGGGATTTCCTTCTTCGACTTTTAATGGTCGGGGTCCATGGACTTGCGGGTGAATCTACATCAATGGTTTATGTTTCTGGACCCCTGAGGGTACAAACAAATAAATCTTGTTCATGCAAACACTGTTTAAAAAAATGATCACTGTTAAGTTCATGCCCAAGCAACAGGTGGTGATATAACCCGAACCGTGTAGCCACATTGGCCAATCTGAAGCCTGGAAAACTGTTTTCCTTATCTGCGCGTAAAAACTGAAACTGAGTTTCTGTAACACTTCCCCATGGAAGGAGTTTTGCACAAGTTCCACTTTCAGTGACCTAAAACACAGTTGACTCGTGGACAAAAGGCCACGACACCTAGAAAAAGCCACATATTCCAAAATACCTGTGTACATGTGGGCAGGGCCTTGGAGACCTGAAAATGGGTGTGTTTTATACCCAGTGCAACTCTTCTGTGTCTTGGTTGTAGTTTTGTCTAAAAGGTTTAATAGGTTTTGTGTTTAGATTTAGAGACTTGATTTAGCCGGTATATGCAATTTATTAAAGATTTAATTTTCCTTTTTCTGGTATGTCTGGAACGTAGAAAAGCTTCAATCCACGTGCTGTGGGTTGTTGATCAGTAAATCACCCGACATGGTGCGACCACTCTTCAGGCTTCATCGCATTACAGATGACCTTGAGGCTCGGTACCATGAATGGTTCCCCTGTGGAACTGAATCCTCTTCCTCTGTGCACTTCTGCTCCCTCCCTCCCTCCCGCTGTCCATCTCTCGATGTTAATCCCCCTGGCAGGCAGGCATGTCCCTTCGATGGCAGCTGAAGCGAGCTCTGCGGTGCCCATCCCTGATCCCGCCTGTTCACCACGAGATTAAACCAACCTGTGTGAACAGCTGTGAGACAGGCTACCGCTCTTCATCCCCTCTCCATTGCCACCTCTTTCTATCAATCCACGCAGTCACCCGGACCATCCAAAGTTAAGAGGAACAGGTTTTTTCATAAAGGAGGTGGGCAGAGTTGTTTATATGGGTATAGTTGGAGGTTTGGAACCTCATGCTGCGAGCATGAGTGAGTATTTGTGTGTGTTGGGGCTGCCCAGTCTTTGAACACACATATTCCACAACAGCACGGTAGAAGAGTGTTCGCATTCCTCGGTTCAATTGCAACAAAGCCCACTTCCTTTCTGTGTGGAATTTGCTTGTTTCTTTAATCATGAAATTACGGTCGTAAGATTAAAAATGCTCCAACTGCCATTCAACATTATTTTATCTCTAGACCTGAAGTTGGTCCCCTTGTACTGGACTAAGGCTGCCCATCACTCACAGTGATTGGATTATGAGTTATTTCTATCCATCCATTTTCTATACCCACTTTACTCCAATTAAGGGCCACAGAGCCTATCCCAGCAGTCATGGGGCATGATGCTGGGAAGACCCTAAACAGGACGAGGGTGGCCAGATGTCCTCCTTTTTTCCACAAACTGAGATGGTTTCTGGCCTTGTTACTGACAGTCAGGCTTCGGTTTTGAAATGAGTGTTTGAAAGATGCATTTTTAAAAGAAGCATTTCAAAACTGAAGCCTGACTGTCAATAACAAGGCCGGAAACCATCTCAATTTGTGGCAAAAAGGAGGACATCTGGCCACCCTAGACAGGACGCCAGTGTATCACAGGGCAACATATAGACAGACAAATACATTCACACGCACACTAACGGGTAATTTAATGTTTCCAATTCACCTAACGTACATGTCTTTAGATGTGGAAGGAAGCCGAAGCACCTGGAGGGAACCCATGCAAACACAGGGAGAACATGCAACTCCACATAGAAAGGCCCCAGGTGGGAACTGAACCCACGACCTTCTTGCTGTGAGGCAACAGTGCTAACCACTAATCCACCGTGCTGCCTATTATTAGTGATTTGCATGCTTGAAATGCACTTTTTATTTAGGGAATAACCCTGATGTGTCTGATGGTTTGCGGACATTAATGCTGGATTACGGTGGCAAATTGTACCAGCTCCGCTAACGTGTTACTGGTAAAACTCAATTTGTGACCGTAAAATCCAGCATTAACGTCCGCAAATCATAAGACACAAGGGGATTACTCCCATTCTAATCTAATTCCATCGTTTGCACGGTTTATTTTTTTATTTGGTTTATACCAGCCACTTTCCAAATCGTTGTGAAAGGGTGTGGTTGGCTCATCAAAGTTTACTGTAGCAACAGCGTCTACATGCCAAACTGGAAATTCTGTGAGCAGACCCACAGATTTCTCCATCTCGTCAGCTACACTGAATAATTCTGTATCAGAATCCACAAATACTTTCATATGGTAGCTTAAATCCACACATTTCGGCACTGTCGTTGCTGCACTAGTTTGTCTCACTCTCAGCTGACATCACCATTATTGGCATCTATGTGGCAATGCGGTTAGGGCGCGGAGTACTACATCAAATGTGAAACGGCCAAATATTTTGCCACCGTCAACGCAATATATTATGGTCATAAAAGCAATGGTCGACCTATGCCAAGTCCGTCAGTCACTATGACGACACAGAAGTACATGATGTATTGATCTAACACAAACTCAGCAGAGGGCTGGCAGACAGACTTTTTAAAGGTAAACCTATTTGTAGGTTTTTGCAATTTTCTGTATTGATAGGTACCTAAAAAAATCTTTGTGTCAAGTGGTCTAAATGAACACAGAGTCGTGGAACCTAATGTGTCAATGACAAAAGAGTGCTTCCACACAAACTGGTCAGTTTGTAAAATAATTAGAGACAGCAAAAAAACAAAACAAAACAAAAATTATATATATATATATATATATATATATATATATATATATATATATATTTACAGTTACTTATCTTTCCCATACCACCTAAATATATAAATAACTGCACGTTAAAGAGAAACAGATGCCCTTCTGTTTCCCACCAAATGCAAATTAGACATGATTACACCATTACATAATCTAGCAACTTTTAGAGACATTTGAAATCATCACTTGTTCATGTTGTGCAAATCAAGGAACATTTGTAGATCACCCTCTGTGCATTTGCAGTTATTAATGAGACAAATTTAACTCCATAGGAAGTTAGCTTTGAGTTAGTGAAAGTCAGCATGCAAGTGAATGTCCACAATATGTTTTGTAAATGACTCCAGAGGTGTTATCAGGTTCCAAAAACAGCTTTTTCAGTTTTAGAAGTCTTTACTTCTCGCTAGCTTTTACATAGTATACCAGAAATGAAGCTGTTAGCAAGTAGCTACATCAGGAAGTGACATCACCATGCTAACCTCAGCAGACTGTCTTGCAAATAGGTTCTGAGGTGTTATTAGTTTCGAAAAACCATTTTCAGTTTTAGAAGTGTTTATTTCTCGCTACCTTTTACGTAATATACCAGAAACAAAGCTGTTAGCAAGTAGCTACATCAGGAAGTGACATCACTGTGCTAACCTTGGCAAAATGTCTTGTAAATAAGTTCAGAGATGTTATTAGGTTCCAAAAACTGTTTTCAGTTTTAGAGGTGTTTATTTCTCACCATCTTTTGCATAATATGAGAAACATGTATATAAAGACACAAAATTAAGTGGTTTTGAAGGGACCAGAGACTGACGTCAGGGTGCAACTCTACTCCACTATCACTCAAAAACAAAATGGATCAGACTGAAACAGAATGTGACATTTTAACCTCTTGAAATACATCAAGCTTAGCCATCTTTGAACTTGTCCAAGGTCTGTATCCCAAGAACATTCCCTGTGAATTTTAAGAGTCTGGCAGTAAAAGGACTGGAGTTATGCTGAACACAGACAGACGGACAGATGGACAAACGAAAAGCCTTCACATATTTGATGGCCTCTGGTAAAAATGATAGTAAAAACGTGGCAGGGGTGGTGGCCAAGTGGTTAGTGCACTTGGTTTCAGTGCAGAAACTTCCCAGTTCAAACCCCACCCTTGCCACATTTCTCCATGTAATGTGGAGTTGCGTCAACCCAGAAAGGGCATCCGGCATTAAAACGTGTGTCGATTCAACAAACAGATCCACCTCGGATTTGCTGAAGTGACCCCGAGTGAAAACAAGGGAGCAGCCAAAGGGACTTTTTCTTAATAATAAAAAGTCTTGCTCACAGGCTAAAAGAGCCACAGTCAGAAGTAGACTTGAAGAAAGAACACTGCAAACAGTTTATGTTATTGTTTCACTGATGAAATGCTGCTCTTACACAAGATGGGTGGCCGTTAATGTAATTGCAAACAAACTCTAGTTCTCAAGGGTTATCAGGACAAATGTGCAGTTCATGTGTTTTGATCAGACGAGAGAGAAACAGTTCAAAAGCAATTTGAAGTCAACACCGGCCAATTATTTATTGCAACTGAGTGAGTGATGGTAGAAAGTATCAATGACAGAAAATGGTCTTGATGCCAAACTCGTCTTGAAGGTTACTAAAATACCCCTGGGGGAGTGGGGATCCCTTTTGTGAGTTCACTGGAAACACAGAAACAACGTATTTCTCATCATGAAACCTCATTAGCTGTTGTGTTGCTTTCTTGCTCACATACACACAAAGCTGTTGTGGTTGTGGAGGAAGTGGTTTTGATCAGGCAAAAGATGAGCTGACTGCAGCAGCTGGGTTAAATCACAAGGACCCCAACTGGACCAGACCAAGTGCCAGTATGATCACGGGGGATGAAAGGATTTTAAAAAGATTATATTGTCTTCTTGAAAAGTTGTTATTGTTTTTTTTTTGGGGGGGGGGGGGGGGGCACTTTGACTTGTGTTGCACAATGTCACAATTTCAAACCACAAACAAGCATGTTTTCAGTACTTGTGGGTTATTCTTCCGTGCTGTCATTGTGTTGTGTTTCCCCTCATGTGTTTGAATAGTTTGATCTGTCTTCATATAAATCCCTCATTAGATTTGTTCTGTTTGGTTGTATGTTTGTCTGCTCTGTGATGTCTGGTTTGCTTTGTTCCATAGGTCTTTTATTTATTTGAAAGAAAAAGGCTTGGGTGCTTTATCTAGTTGCTTGGTCCCTCAAAAGCCCATTTTTAGCAGCTGAGTTATCTTTAATTGCTTTGTGATGTTATTTAATATGTGTACACAGAGCAGGTAGTTGCCATGTTGATCCAGTTTGCAAATAAGAACAAACCTTGAAATACTACTTTCTCAAATGCACATCACATGATCAGGGATGACGGTACGGCCAAGAACTCCCATCCTCATAAAAAGTTATTTTGTAACACAAACAAATGCATCATTTGGAGTAAAAAACCTACCACACTGCAATTGTATGCTGTCTAAATCATAATCCGTTATTTATGGTTTTGGTTGATGTTCCAGCCTGATGTTCTTCCTAAAATTAACCCTTTCTAAATTTGTATCTGGAATTTGGACAAAAAATAATTTAAGATACCTTGTTTTGCTTAAAACACCCTTTAAAAGTGTGCGTGTATGTGTACAAGGTGTGTGCTTTAACTTATCTGTTTTAGTCTGGTTTTTATTGTCTTATTATGCTGTTTTAATGGTATATTATATTATGGGAATGTGCAACATGCTGACGAATGTTCCAATGGCATGCAAGCAGTGTACTGTTTGTTGACAGGAATGTTTGCAAAGCACTAGAAGTCCAAGACAAATTTTCCTTCGGGGACAATAAAGTATATCGTATCGTAATGTAAAACATCTGCTTCAGAAATTAAAAGTTTGACCATGTATTGTTTCTACCTGTGCACCTAAAATGGGAAACTTCACTTTCTACCTGCCTGAAAACTTGAAGTAATGAAAATCAGCTGGTTTTGCAGGAAAATGGAAAAATGATGTGGTAAGACTTTAACATTCTGAAGCCGGGGTTTTCCACTGTCAGTCCTCTGGGGTGGACAACCCGCTCTTGGCTTGACCTACAGTCACCCAAATACAGTATATGTTTATCGATACATTTGTATGGGGAGGTAACTATCTTTGGGGCTTGTCTGGAATTTACACCTGCATGTTTTGCAATTCCGGAACAACCACTCTGCAATCTCTTTGTAAAAATTAAGCTTTGCTTCTGATAACCCCCTTTTTGGTCACACGTCATTGTGGAATTGTCTTGTGTATCAGTTTTTGTTATTGTCGAGTTTGTGTGCCAAAATAAATAAATTCAATTCAAATTCAATAAATGTCAGTTGAGGTTAAGGAGCATGCACAGAAAAGATATACAACAGAACACAAACCTATCACAACACACTGCCCTTTATAGTTTATTATACTGTAAATGTCAAACTGTTTGTGCGTCACTCATTGTGTGGAGCACACAAAGTGGGCTAGAGACAACCAGATGAAGTTAATGGACAGAAGAGACGAGCTGAGATGACGAAGAGGAGAGAAGCGCGTGGCAGCTGCAGTGCATGAGGATGTGGGTGGTGAGATGCTTCACTTGAGTGTGCTGACATTTTAATGGAATCTATCGTACATGTGAAGTGGGTCACTGGATGGGTGTCCTATTTCCACTTCACAGGACACAAGGTCTCGCCAACATAACTCCCTCAACGTTCAATCCTCCCAGCTTGTCTCTTCTGTCTGTTTTTGATGTAATCACATTACTGAGAGATAATCCAGACAAATAAAATGCAGGGGTAACTGTGCTTGTTTGATCAGCTTGTGTAAAAACCTGTGATAAATTCTGTCATAGTTGGATGAGAACACCTTTTAAATGCATGGCAAAATAAACCACACACACAGTTTTCATGTGACGAAAGAAGTGGGCTACAAACAATCAGCAATGGCAAAAAATTACCACTTGTCCAGTGATCTGTCAATGACAACATGAAAGAGCATATTTCCGCCAAGGCTAAATGTTGGAATTTTGCATTGGGATTAACATTATTGCATATTCGAAGCTGTGTCTGTTATAATTTAGCAATTGTATTGGCAACACTGCTGCAAATCTGCATGAAATTTCACTTGATTTTCGTTCATGGTTTTGAATGGCCAAAGGCTTAATCAAGAGTTTTATTAGTATTTTGAAATAACAAATGTGCCATCTTGTTACCAAAGTAAAACATGATCTAGGATGCACATGTGGATCCTGATATTCTTCTTTTTCTTTTGACTGTTCCCGTTAGTGGTCGCCACAGCAGATCAATCATTTCCATCTCACCCTGTCCTCTGTATCTTCCTCTGTCACACCAACCACCTGCATGTCCTCCCTTAGCACATCCATAAACCTCCTCTTTGGCCTCCCTCTTCTCCTGCTGGCTGGTGGCTCCATCCTCAGCATCCTTCTCCCTATATACCCTGTGTCCCTCCTCTGCACATGTCCAAACCATCTCAATCTCGCCTCTCTGACTTTGTCTCCAAACCGTCCCACCTGAGTTGTCCCACTGATATGTTCATTCCTAATCGTGTCCATTCTCGTCACTCCCAAAGAGAATCTCAACATCTTCAGCTCTGCCTCCTGTCCTTTTGTTAGTGCCACCGTCTCTAATCTGTACAGCATAGCTGGTCTCACTACTGTCAATTTCAATTTATTTTCATTTATATAGCGCCTAATCACAACAGAGTTGCCTCAAAGCGCTTCACACAGGTAAGGTCTAAACTTACCAACCCCCAGAGCAAAAGTGGTAAGGGAAAACTCCCTCTGAGGAAGAAACCTCAAGCAGACCAGACTCAAAGGGGTGACCCTCTGCTTGGGCCATGCTACAAACATAGATTACAGAACAATTCACACAACAATTCACGGACGAATATACAAGAAATGCTATTGGCGCCAACACAAATACAACTCCTATGTCTGGATGGAGCTGCACCATAAACAGAGAGAAAAAACAGAATCGGGCATCAGAAAGACAAAAAATACTGTATAACTTGCCAGCATTAAACAACAAGAAAAACAGAGTAATACTAAGGTGATCGCCGGCCACTAGCCCTAAACTTCACTAAAAGACCCCAGAATTTAGGTAAAGTTGAGGCCGCAGCCCGCTCCAATTACTAATAAATGAATTAAAAGAGCAAAAAGTGTAAAACAAAACTGTACCAGTATGCTAGCCATATGAAAGGGAAAATAAGTGCGTCTTAAGTCTGGACTTGAAAGTCTCCACAGAATCTGACTGTTTTACTGATGCAGGGAGATCATTCCACAGAACAGGGGCACAATAAGAGAAAGCTCTGTGACCCGCAGAATTCTTATTCACCCTAGGGACACAAAGTAGTCCTGCACCCTGAGAACGTAAAGCTCGGGCCGGTACATAAGGTTTAATTAGGTCAGCTAGGTAGGGAGGTGCCAGTCCATGAATAATTTTATAGGTTACTAGCAGAACCTTAAAATGTGATTTCACTGGGACAGGAAGCCAGTGAAGGGATGCCAAAATGGGTGTAATGTGGTCGAACTTTCTGCTTCGTTTCAAAAGTCTGGCTGCAGCATTTTGAACCAATTGGAGACCCCTAATGTTAGACTGCGGTAAACCAGAAAATAGAACATTGCAGTAGTCCAATCTAGAAGAGATAAATGCATGGATTAGGGTCTCAGCATCAGCCATAGACAGGATGGGACGAACCTTCGCTATATTTCACAGGTGGAAGAAAGCAGTCCTAGTAATATTTCTAATGTGGAGGCCAAAGGACAACGAAGGATCAAAAATTACCCCAAGGTTCCTCACTTTGTCAGTGTGATGTATGACACATGAGCCGAGGCTGAGCGTTAACTGGTCAAATTGATGCCGATGTCTCACTGGACCAGGAACCATCATTTCAGTCTTATCAGAGTTAAAAGTAGGAAGTTTCTAGACATCCAACTTCTCACTGCTGCAAGGCAATCTTCTAAGGATTTTATGTGAATGAGATTACCAGCAGTTATCAGCATGTATAACTGAGTATCATCTGCATAGCAGTGAAAGGTAATCCCAAAATGCCGCAATATGTGCCCAAGGGGTGCTATATAAAGGGAGAAAAGCAGGGGGCCTAAGACAGACCCCTGTGGAACCCCAAATTTCATGTCACTAAAGTTAGAGGTAGTGTTACTGTACAAAACAGTGAGAACGACTGGTCAAGTATGACGTCAGCCATGCAAGTGCACTCCCAGTAATCCCAAAATGATTTTCCAGCCTATCAAGTAGAATATGATGATCCACTGTATCAAATGCAGCACTGAGATCTAACAGCAACAGAACCATAGTGGTGTCTGAATCCATTGTAAGCAGAAGATCATTCACCACTTTAGTGAGAGCCATCGCTGTGGAATGATATTTTCTAAAAGCAGACTGCAGTGGCTCAAAGAGATTATTCTCAGTAAGATAGTCTACGAGCTGCCGTGACACCACTTTTTCCAGAATTTTAGAGAAAAATGATAGATTTTATATCGGCCGATAGTTTGTCAATACACTAGGGTCAATATTAGATTTTTTAAGTAATGGTTAATCACTGCAGATTTGAAACATTTAGGAACAGATCCAGAAGTTAAAGAAAGATTAATAATTTCCAGCACAGTTGGCCCAAGAGTGGGCCACAGGTCCTTAAACAGTTTTGTTGGTATAGGATCAAATAAACAGGCTGTGCTTTTTGTTGACATTACAAGTTTTGCCAGCATGCCTAGTGAGATACTATCAAATTCTGTAAATATAGGTAATACCTCAGTAGTGGCGCCCACCTCAATAGCAGGGTGTAGTGGCTGGGTTAAGGCATGCCGGGATATGTTTAATCTGATGTCTTCTATTTTCTTCCCAAAGTAATCCACGAAATCTTGTGTTGTAAAAGGAGAGCGAACTACAGGTGGTTGTCCATGCATAAGTGTTGCCACCGTGTCGAACAAGAACTTTGAGTTATGCTTGTTTTTGTTGATCAAATCAGAGTAGTAAGTCCGCTTTGTAGCCAGTACTGCATGCTTATATTCTAAGATAGCATCACGCCACGCAAGGTGAAATACTTCTATTTTGAACGACGCCATTTCCTTTCTAGACCTCTTGCTTTATGTTGGAGGTCACGCAGATAATCACTGAACCAAGGTGACTGTGATTTGGGGGAGCGCGGTTTTAACACAGGTGGTGCAATCATGTCGAGTGTAGTTTTGAGCACTGAGTTTAAACTATCCACAAGTCTGTCTACTGACTGGGTATTTGTCAAATGTGAAGCTAAGACATCAGGCAGTTTAGCTTCGAGTTCAGTCTTAGTTGAGGAGTTGATGCATCGCCGTAATGATATATAAGGTTGGTGTTCCACTAAACATGGCAGCGAAACTGTAAACTTAATAAGTGAGTGATCAGACACCACTGATGTAAGAAGCATGATGTCAATATTCATGACAGCAATACCATGTGCGAGAACCAGATCCAGGGTATTTCCACTAATGTGCGTCGAATCCCAAATGCATTGACGAAATCCTAATGCATCCACAATTTACATAAATGATTTGCAGAGGGGATCAGAAGGCTTATTTATATGAATGTTAAAGTCACCAATGATCAGAATGTTATCTACACTAGTTGACAAGTTAGAGATGAACGCACCAAATTCATCTAAGAATTCAGAATATGGGCCAGGAGGCCTATATACAGTGACAACGTAATACAACTGATTTTTATTCTTCTGACCTTGGCAATGTGTAATATCCTGAGCAGTGCGGAGAATCAGATGCTCAAACGAGTGATATTTGTAACCCCCAACAGCTAATAAGCTAAACCGAGATTTATAAATAAGAGCAACACCCCCGCCTTGCTTTGCATCACGAGGGATGTGACTAAATGTATAAGCTGGTGGGCGGGCCTCATTTAAAGGGAGGACAGCTGTAGGTTTAAGCCAGGTTTCACATAGCCCAATCATATCTAAGTGATGATCAATAATTAGATCATTGATCAACAATGATTTTGAGGACAGTGATCTTATGTTAATGAGACCCAGTCTAAGGACCTCAGTGGGGGTGACAATTGAACTGTTTGGGTTTAGGGGTGGTACCAGAGTAGCATACGAGGTCTGTTAGAAAAGTATAGGACTTTTTTATTTTTTGCAAAAACTATGAGGATTTGAATCGTGCGCTTGCATCAGCCAAGCTTGAACCTTCGTGCGCATGCGTGTTTTTTCACGCCTGTCGGTTGCGTCATTCGCCTGTGGGCAGGCTTTGAGTGAGCACTAGTCCACCCCTCTCGTTGGATTTTCATTGTCAGGAAAATGTCTGAATGGCTGGAGCAGCGCTGCATCAAATTTTTCAAGAAACTGTGTGAGACAGCCAGGTGGAAACCATTCAGAAAATTCAGATAGCTTTCGGTGAAAATCCTATGGGCATCACACAGATTAAGGAGCATTACAACCGGATTAAAGACGGCCCACAGCGGCTGAGGGCACCAGATCATTTCCAAAGTGAAGGCTGTGTTGATCCGGGACGTTGTGTGACTACCAGAGAAATGGCAGAAAAGGTGGACATCAGCCATTTTTCGTCAGATTCCACTGTTAAAGGAGATTTTGTAATGAAAGAGGTACGGAGGTATTCACGCGTCGGGAAGAAGCCGCAATGGCGGAGAACAAAAGCAAGTCCGGGTTGGAAGTCTCACGGGACATGTTGTGACATGCAGAGCTCTCCACAATTTCTCGGATACTCACTCGATTAAAAAGCCAAAGGAAAGCCGTCTGAATCTTCTGAATGGTGGAAGACCTAACGCCATTGCGGCTTCGTCTTTAATCCGGTTGTAATGCTCCTTCTGTGTGATGCCCATAGGATTTTCACCGAAAGCCATCTGAATTTTCCGAATGGTTTCCACCTGGCTGTCTCACACAGTTTCTTGAAAAATTTGATGCAGTGCTGCTCCAGCCATTCAGACATTTTCCTGACAATGAAAATCCGACGAGAGGGGTGGACCATTGCTCACTCAAAGCCTGCCCACAGGCGAATGACGCAACCGACAGGCGTGAAAAAACTCACGCATGAGCACGAAGGTTCAAGCGTGGCTGATGCAAGCGCACATGATTCAAATCCATATAGTTTTTGCAAAAAATAAAAAGGTCCAATACTTTTCTAACAGACCTCGTATATAAGATGCCTAGAAGTAGGTTTAGGTTTAAGACATTCCATGCGCGTTGTAGGTAGCAGACACAAAATCTATGCTGTTAATGGAACAACCACTGGGCCATCCTCAATTTCAACATCATCCAATATAGTAATGGGTATTAAGTTTGGAAAGCATATCCCTCTATGATTTTTATGGGCATGACTATGGAAGAGGCCACAGTCTCAACTTGTTGAAATTCCCTCCCTGGCAAATAAACTGCACTATCACCATAGTGGATGTTCTGCTCTAAATTCCCCACTAAGATAATGGATTCCACACCCACATTTGTCATAAGCCTTGCAGGGTCTCTAATCACCTGATCCGTGGCCTGCTGTAGATTCCTAATGTTACCCTCCCTGTAGAGCTCTATCTATGTTTGCAGACAAGATGACGGCACCTTCCCCAGTAGGGTGGAGGCCGTCCGACATCAGCAAGCCACGGCGGCCCCAGAACGAAGGCCAGTTATCAATGAAGCTAAAGCCTTGCTGTCTACAAAACTGCGCCAGCCACCTATTTAACGATGTCAGTCTGCTAAACGCCTTATCAGTACCCCGGGAGGGGAGGGGACCAGAGACTATTAATTGATGCTGACACATCTTTCTGGCAATGTCACAAGTCCTCTCTGTCCCTTTTTGTGACCTCTGAGTGCTTCATCCTGATATCAATGGTGCCAACGTGAATAACTATGTGACTATATCTCATGTCATGTTCCTTCGTCTGTCTGCCCTTCTGCAGCGTCAGCACCCTAAGATGAGATGCAATGTTGGGAGCTCTGGCCCCAGGAATACATTTAACGTCAGCTGGCGTCTGTAACCTGACTTTGCGGGTGATAGAATCCCCTATCACTAAAGTCCGGTGTTTCGGCCTGGAGACAGGAGTGGAAGTCACTTGCGGGCTCAGAGAATTCACATCTGGCAAATCCAAGGGGCTATTTTTGGTCTTGCACCATCCTACTTGACTGAAATTTTAACTCTCCGCACTTACATTAGGGCATTACGGCCGTCTGGTCAACTGTACTTAGATGTTTTAAGGTCAGAATACAAACTCTGGGGTGATGGTGCTTTTGCAGAACCAGACTGTAGAACAAAATACCTCCTGATTTGTGCACTATTTCTGACTGAGCACTTTTTAAAATCAAAGCTCAAGACTTATTTATTTAAAGTGGCTCTTAATACCGAGTGGTGTTGTGACATGTTTAGTTTTTTTATGTGCCTCTTTAACTCTATTGTATGTTTTATTTTTGTGAATTCTTGTTCTGTGATTTTACTGTAATGCACTTTGGACACCGTCTGGCTGCTGATTCTGGCTGCAAATTCAGAATTCACTGAATTTGATTAAAACTATGGCAGAGTTGACACAAATTGAAGTCCATATACGTACTTATGTCTGAACTCTTTGTCAGACATATTTGTTTGCTGCACTGTTTCAACTTTATATTTGACTTCTTTGAGAAATGCAGGATTCTGTTTTGTTGGAAGTCAGTGGCCACAGATTTCATTTGCATTTATTTATTTATTTATTTATTTTAATTCGCCATCCTTGAGGAGCATAAGTCCAGTGGGAGAGCCCAGCATTAAAGCTAAAATCCCTCATTCTCAACGCGGCAGGTCAACCGTCAGATCACTTCCTAATTTGAAACAGCTGGACTCTAAAGATGACGCACAGCTTGATGGGAATTGGGAGATCTGTAGTGATAAAAGAAATGGGACTCGCATCAGTTTTTATATTGTGCTGTTCCTATTTTGTTGCGTCTCCAAAGCCCTCTGTTTTCAGCACATCTCAAATTTTTTTTCATCTGTGTGGGTTTTTTATGCATATTCAAAAAATTTCCACACAAAATGTCTGTGTGTGTGTGTTTGTGTGGGGCGGGGAGGCACCAACTGACTAAAAGGAAACTTTGATGCCGACTAAATTCAACCACATGCTTGCAGGTGCAGCGGCACAGCAACAATGTTAACAAAAATTTCAGTTTTATTTTCCTGTAATAGTCCAACAGAGAAATGGAACAGCTGTGTGGTTCAATCTGCATTAAAAACGTCAGCTTTTCATAATAAAGTATTTAAAAAGTCAACACAAAACTAGCTTAGAAGAGTCATGCTGTGGTAAGGATTGATATTCAAAATTGGGCATTTTCTGAAACTTCTATTAACTCATTTTTTTTTTTTTTTTTGATGATTAACCAGTGAAAATTATTTCCCCGATTAACTGATCCATCTGCTCAAAGTGAGTGAGATCACTCGGTGGAGTGGGTAGTTGCAAAGAAAACCTGCACCCTCTCAGCAGCCCTGTCTGGTACGAGTTGAATACCGCTGCCCTATAGGGATTGTCTGGTCTAGGGGGGGGTTTTCAACCAAGTATCCTCTTGTTTCAAGACCATCACCTCCCCAAAGTACAATACAAAAAACACAAACAAACCCAAATTAAAGAGCTGATAACACAAAAAAGGTGTAACTTGTTCTCCAGTGTGATTTATACTTTGGAAAACACTGCAAATACTCTTTACAGTCCTCCTGAGTTTGCAAAATGAAACATTAAAACAAGCATTATTACAGATGTTTAAACTATCTACACAAGCTCACAATTTCCTTTTTTGGGTCATTTCCTGTATGAATCATATTTGGTCCAATGACATCCTTTCTGAATGCATCACAATGACACAGACGCTCAGTGAGATGGGTATTGACACCTCTCAGGCCACTTTGACAATGGCATTTTTGGCTCGTTTGTTAACTTTCAAATTTACACTGTCAACCTTTCAAGACATGACCTTGTTGTCTCTCTAAACAGGTCTTGTTCAATCCAAGGTCCTTCCACTCCAACCTCCCTGAACCTCTGCTTCCTTTTCCGTTTCTGTCACCAAAATAAAAGCAGGATATACTTAGAGATGTCTCTTCCTCCACAGACAAACACGTACAACACCTTTGAAAGTCTGGCTGTTTTGGTCATTAGTCATCTTAAATGTTTACAGCAGTAGAAGGCACGTGCCGATCTGAGTCATACCGTGGAAGGGGTTCTTCTGCGGTAAATCATTGAATGAATAAAATTATTTGACTCGAGCCTGTCAAGAATAACACAAATTAATGGCATTATCTTTTCTTCTTTATGGAGGAATAAATGTCCAATACAGACAATTTCTTTGTTTCACAGACTAATTAAGCTTTGCAACTGCTTTTGGATGGGGGAGTGCTGAATGACAAACCATACAGGCGTTTCCCATGATGCTACCTATACCACCAGTAAAGGCTACTAAATGTTTGGTCCTCATTATGTTTAGAACTTCCCAGGAACTTTAACTCAACAGCCAACTTCATAAAGAATGACTGACAGATTCAACAATATTTTATTAAGATTAAAGGTCAACTGGCTGATCCACGATCTACTGATCCTGGTCATGACAATTTCGTTTATTTGGTTCTTTCAACCACAAGTGAGGATGTGATTAGAAAAGCTGATGATTGACCGTGTGGTTAATGGATAAAATATATTGATCGTGGAAGCAATAATCAGCAACTCTGATTAGAGAACTTGCAAGGGTGAGTCCGTCATTGATTTCTACTCACAGTGGAGGGTGATCACATTCACCCGAGCAGAGTGACGGCTTTTGTTAAGAATTTCGGGAAATGATTTGTACCGATGGAAAAACTGCAAAAACAGGCAGTGCTACGAAAAGTGGGCTGTAAATTAATCATTAGTTATTATGCTATTAAGATAGTCAAGTATAGCCAAAAGAGAGGAGGAGAAAAAAAAACACAGTGAGAAAAATTATAAAGAGAATTACATTCCAAAAGCAGAAAGCAATGAGATGCAACAAATTTGTACCTTTTGTAGTTCTTCACTTTCATAACCTTTGTGTGCGGGTACGTTCTCGGAATATTAAGGAATATTGCAAATGAGCTCATTAATGTGGAGAACACAAAGGCCCTGAGATCACTTTAAAATATATCAATAATTATTCCCTCCTGACTGAAGTAATGTTGCAATGTTAATGGATCTGAACGTAATATTCTCTTATCAATTCAACCATCGCAATGCAACCGAAGCCTCTTGCAAGAACGGCACAGCCAACAGTTTGGGAAGATCTCCTGGAACAACGGCGCTTGTCTACCATCTAATCCTGTTTATACTTAATAAACAGTCAGTCAGAGCTGCGTGTCGTCAGAGTGAGCTGCAAAAAGTTTGTACCTGAGTTTTCAGAGGTGGTGTTTGTAGTTGCCATCTGCCACGCCGGTGTTTGCCAACCCGGACAGTGGGAATACCACCTCAACCGGCAACTTAGCCCCGCGACTGGACAGCAACAACGTCCGAGGCCCAACGTGGTGAATTCACTGAGGCCGCGCGCTGCGTCATTAGAGCCGCGCGTCACGAGTGCCGCTTCCCCGAGGCCTCGTGCAGCCACCGCGGATCCATCAGCGCGGAAACACCGAGGCCGCGCGGCACCAGCGCAGTGCAGATCCATCCCGGTGATAAACAACACAGGCTGTTAACATCGGCGATCGACAAGCTGCTCATAAGCCGACCATGGGGCCTAAGAAGGTTCTGACAGCGGAGGAAGGTGACGATATTAAAAAATCTCTGGACTTTTTATCAGAGGAGATTTCTGTTGTGAAGCAGCAACAGAAATCAATCATGGATCTGGTGGAGGAGGTGAAGGCATTACGGCTCCAGAATGCCGAGAAAGACCGGCATCTGGTGCAGCTGGAAAATAGAGTGGCTGAATTGGAGCAGTACACCAGAATCAACGACGTCATCATCACAGGTCTTCACATCAAACCACGGTCCTACGCACGGGCGGTAACAGATGAGAGCGGAGGGGAGCCCAGTGAACAGGAGGTCAGCTCTGTGGAAAAACAGGTTGCTGATTTCCTCCTATCTAAAGGTATAGAAATGGATTTAAATAACATTGAAGCGTGCCACCCTCTGCCCCGGAGAAATGACGGTGATAAACGAACCGTCATCATGAGATTCATCAACAGAAAACACAAAACAGCACTGTTAAACAAGGAAGAAAACTGAAAGGGACAAACGTATTCATCAATGAACATCTCACCAAACGGAATGCCGACATCGCCAGGAAAGCACGCTTCTTGAAGAAACAGGGAAAAATCCAGCACACATGGACTTCAAACTGTAAAATATTCATCAAACTGAACGGATCACCAGAACAAGCAAAAGTCATGGCAATAAGGAACATCGAGGAGCTGGACAAATATGAACAATAGTGTTTCTTAAAGCGAGGATCTGGACAGATATGACCAATAAGGTATGAGGACACAAACACATCACAACACCATGACACAGACCAGAGGAACCTATTCATCTACTACCTATTCATCTACATCTGGAGACAAGAAGGATATAACTCAAAGGATTGCTGATCATGGAAAAGTAGAACTGAGAACATTTAAATACACAGACCACAATGTACTGGACTTGGAGCACGATATAGACCCAGACAATAATTTCTTCTCAAATATCAATGACAGTTGTTGCTATTATACAGATGAACAGTTTTAATCGGATCATTAAAACGGATAACAAATTATCAATAATCCATTTCAACAGTAGAAGTCTATATGCAAACTTTAACAACATTAAAGAATATTTAAGTCAGTTTAAAAAAATATTTAACATAATTGCTATATCAGAAACATGGATCAATGAAGATAAAGGAATGGATTTTGAACTGGATGGATATGAATTTAATTGTGTAAACAGAAAGAATAAGAGTGGAGGAGGAGTGGCTGTGTATGTGGATAAGAACATGGATTATAAAATAGTAGACAATATGACAACTGTGATTGATAACTTATTAGAATGTATAACTATTGAAATATGTGAAGAAAAAAGCAAAAATGTATTGGTCAGCTGTATATATAGAGCACCAGGATCTAGTATTGAAACATTCACTGACTGTATGGGAAAAATGTTCTCAAAAACTAATCAAAAAACTGTGTTCATTTGTGGTGACTTAAATATTGATCTGCTCAATCCAAATAAGCATAAAATAACAGATGAATTTATCAGTATAATGTACAGTATGAGTTTATATCCAAAAATCACCAGGCCAAGCAGAATTACATCCCATAGTGCCACCTTAATTGATAATATATTCAGCAATGATATTGAGAATAACACTGTGAGTGGATTATTAATCAATGACATTAGTGATCATCTACCAGTTTTCATCGTTTATAATAGAAACCATCGGCGGAATCAGCCAGAGGAGAAATAAAATACAGGCGAGTGCGGACAGAGGAAAACATGAACACACTAAAGAAGGATTTACAGGAGCAAAACTGGGAAAAGGTATACAGTGAAAGTGATGTTGATAGTGCATATGAAACTTTTTTACAAATATTTACATCATTATATGATAAAAATTGTCCAATTAAACAAGACTACAGAAAACAAAAAATCCAAGCTCGACCATGGATGACGAAAGGGTTACGAAATGCATGTAATAAGAAAAATACACTGTATAGAGAATTCATAAAACTAAAGACTAAAGAGGCAGAAAATAGATATAGGAAATACAAAAATAGATTAACTAATATTATACAGGTATGTAGGAAGGAATATTATAGTAACATATTATATAATAACAAAAACAATATTAAAGGAATATGGGATATATTAAATAGCATTATCAAAAATGGTAATAAAAAACAGAGTTACCCTCAGTATTTCATTGATAATAATGTCAAGAAGGAAAATAAGGATGAGGTAGTCAACGGTTTTAATAATTTTTTTGTAAATATTGGACCAAGCTTGGCAGAAAAAATTCCAGATTCCCAACCTGAGGATTTGGATAATAATCTCATAGAAAGAAATCCCTGTTCAATGTTCCTCACAGCAGTGGATGGAAATGAAATTATAGACATTGTGAATAATTGTAAATATAAAACATCTACCGATTTAAATGAAATTGATATGGTGGTGGTAAAACAGGTCATTGAATGGATTGTAGAACCATTAACATACATCTGTAACTTATCATTTCAAACCGGTAAATTTCCCAATCAAATGAAAATAGCTAAGGTTGTGCCGCTGTATAAGACTGGGGATAGACACCACTTCACAAATTATAGACCTGTTTCTTTGCTTCCACAATTTTCCAAATTATTAGAAAAGTTATTCAATAATAGATTAGACAAATTCATAAATAAACATAAATTACTTACTGATAGTCAATATGGATTCAGAGCACATAGTTCAACATCACTTGCATTAATAGAATCAGTTGAGGAGATTACAAACGCCATAGACCACAAATTACATTCAGTTGGAATATTTATAGATCTTAAAAAGGCTTTTGATACAATTAATCATGACATATTAATCAATAAACTTGAACAGTATGGGATTAGGGGGTTGGTGTTGCACTGGGTGAGAAGCTACTTAAGTAACAGAAAACAGTTTGTGAAGTTGGGGGAATATACATCATCATGCTTGGACAATGCTTGTGGCGTCCCACAGGGGTCAGTATTGGGTCCAAAACTGTTTCTAATTTATATAAATGATATTGTCAATGTTTCCAAAATATTAAAATTAGTATTATTTGCAGATGACACAAGCATTTTTTGTTCAGGGGGGGATTTGCAGGAGTTACTGAGGAGGATCAGTATAGAAATGGGAAAATTGAAAATATGGTTTGACAGAAATAAATTATCATTAAACTTAAGTAAAACAAAATACATGTTATTTGGCTATTGTAATACAGATATACAGGTTCAGTTACAAGTCGAGGGGGTAGATATTGAAAGGGTACATGAAAATAAGTTTCTGGGGGTGATAATAGATGATAAGATAAACTGGAAGACTCATATAAAACATATACAAAGTAAACTGTCAAGAAGCATTTCAGTTCTAAACAAAGCGAAACATATTCTGGACCACAACTCACTCCGCATTCTTTACTGCTCACTGGTTTTACCATATTTACAGTACTGTGCAGAGGTATGGGGTAATACTTATAAAGGTACAACACAATCACTATCAGTAATGCAGAAAAGAGCTATAAGAATTATTCATAATACTGGCTATAGAGATCATACAAATCCACTATTTTTACAATCCAAATTCTTAAAATTCACAGACTTGGTTCATTTTCAAACAGTACAAATTGTGTATAAAGCAATAAACAATTTACTTCCAGCAAATATTAAAAATATGTTTTTTAACAGATCAGGGGATTACAGTCTGAGGGGGAAATTTAATTTAAAGCATCAGTGGGCACGAACAACATTAAAAGGTTTCTGTATTTCTGTCTGTGGGGTGAGGATGTGGAACAGATTGGGAGTGGGGCTCAAGCAATGTCCAAGCATGAACCAGTTCAAACAGCGGTACAAAAATATGGTTTTTTCTGGGTATAGGGAGGAGGAAGGGTAATGAGGGTTAGGGTGTTTTTGTTGTTTGCTTCGGCTTGTAAATATATAGTATTTTGTATGTAAGTAGGTATGTGTAGGTGTATATTTATGTTTGTGTATATATATGTGTATATATGTATATGTGTATATATGTGTATGTTGATGTGTATATGTATGTGTGTGTATATATATGTATATATATATATATTGATATCGGTTTAGGTGTGTAGGAATTTATGTGTATATGTGGCAAAGGGTATTACTGGTTGTGGGGAAGAAGGGGTAGGGATAAATAAGCTGATGCTTCACCCTACCCCTTTTCGGACATGTTGGGTACACAGTAGGAACTTTTTTGTTGTTGTCTTTACTGATCTAGCTTGTAATTGTTGTTGTATCAAATGTTCGAAATAAACAGTTTTCATTCATTTTCATTCATTCATTCATTCAACATGTCTGCCGGTGTTGCCGACTGACTGGTCCCCCATGATGACGCGGTTCACTGATTTTCACCTCGTTTCTGCTTCAAACTGCACTCCAGTCATCATCTATCTCAGCGACAGATATCTGAAGCTTTGTACAGCAATCATTTCCAAATAAATTCAGCATTATTTCATCATAAAAGGTGGCAGAAGTGACCAGAGCGCTGCGGCTAAACCAACTGCTAGCTGATGCGTTCGCTGCGTGTCGGTCATTTCAAAGCGTCATGGAATTTCACCTCGTTTCTGCTTAAAACAGCCTCGTTTCTGATTAAAATTGACTTTGGAATGATTTAAGAGGTTTTACCTTTATCATCTGATGGTTAATAATCCCATTAATCCATTTGATTAAGACGCATGCGCAGATGCAAAAGGCAGATCGATTTTTAGGAGCGGACCCACCCCCAAATAAAAACAAATAACAACAATAACAAAAAAACCCAGGTAATATAGTAAATAATTCAATCCACCTGCCACATGGTAATCCACATAGAAAGAACAGGGTCCATGATGAGTTCATGAAATCTGTTGGCTACCTTTTTATAGTTACATGTCAAAATAAACTTCACTCGTGCCACTTCATTTTCAAAATTGTTCACTGTGAAGCTTTTGTATTGTTCTGACAGGAAGATTTCCAAATTTTGTGTTGAAGTTAGCTGTGACGCTAAAGCCGCTGAAAATGCCTGTTACTGACACTGTGTTGCAGAGCTGTCGACCTCTTTTCACGCTCGTGCGTGCAGCGCTCTGCACCTCACAGGAAGTGGACACGCTTGTCAGAGCAAAATGAAGGGCTGGTCCAGAACTGCCGCACAGCTTTCACGCTTCCCTTTCATTAGCGGCGTTTGGCACAGGCAAACGACCCTCAGGTGTCGCGGCAAGTGAAGCGTCCACCCCGCTGAGACACCACATCACCCCCCCCACCTTATCTCGGCTTGCTCACTTCCTGTTTTTCATCTTACTGGGTCATAAGAGCATTAACGTTGCTCTTCAAGCCTGTGACTGTACATAGATGCTTCCTGCCTCACGACATGTGTTGTAAGTTTTTGTAACAAACAAAGTAACAGTGCTCCGCTGAAGTCGTGACCCTTGGCTCTGGTTATGACTGCAGCTGTAATTTCCAAAAGGGTAAAAGTCGTTTGACTCAGCTGGCATGTGTCACTGTTCACCACTTAACGAATGGACTTCAACACCAGGGAGTCGGTGAATTAAGCATCGAGCTCTGAGCTCTCACAAATCCCGCAACCTGCCAAATGAAGATCAATATGTGTGCTGTAAGGTCTTGACGCGGGACACATTAGAGAGTTAAAAGATCAGTAATTACCACCGTACAGTAACAATATCCGGAGGGTTTACTACCCAGATGAAGTGTCAGGGCAAAGAACAAAAGCACTCCTGACATAAATCATGAATAGGAAGTGGAGGATGTTTCAGATGAATTTCTGCAGTTTTTGTTTTGAATTGTGAAGCACTTCATGTCTCTTTCTTTGGAAAATGCTCAAACACATTTTAACTTTCCTGACTGTGAGACCTCACCAATATTTAACTTGTTGTTGGACTGGTTTTTTTGTCTGGGTGGTTGCGGTTCAGGACCCAAGCCAGTTCTGTCATATGGTGGATTTAATACCAGCACAGGCTCCCATACGTGATTCCTCTGATATCTAACAAAGCCATTAATGTTTTCTCTTTTGTCCATAAGGTGGTTACAAGGGGATCTGCATATGTCTCGATTCTTCTGATCGTGCATCAGTGTTGTTGCTGACATTGGTACATTGCACGGGTTCAGGCTGGTTTTTACATCCTGATCAATACCTGATTTATTTGCTTTAGATATTACAGCTATTGCTGCAGTTTGCTATGGCGCTGCTCCATGACAAAGCCACTGCGGCACAGTAAGAGTGAACCAGCAGCCAATGGGTGCATCGTAGGCACATTGAAACAACACACATTGACTTAGCACCTATATTTACAATGTTTTGTTCAGGGTTACATGTGGGATTGGTGTTGCATGTGGGATGGGTTTGGATTGCTACATTGAAGGAAGATCTGTATTTATGGAGCAACTGGCCAAAACAGACACTGTATCACACTGCAGTGCATACAGACAGTATTCACTGCACTTTTCCCACATTTTATGTTTTACCCTTATTCCAAAACGGATGAAATTCATTTTTTCCTCCAAATTCTACACACGACACCCTATAATGTGAAAGTTTTTTTTGCAAATTTATTAAAAATATCAGTATTCACAGCCTTTTCCATTAAGCAAACCTGAGCTCAGGTACATCCTGTTTTCACTGATCATCCTTGAGATGTTTCTACAGCTTAATTGGAGTCCACCTGGGGTAAATTCAGTTGATTTTGGAAAGGCACACACCTGTCTACATACAGGTAAACCTCATTAACTCAAGCAAGTTGGGGTTCACAAAGTCAGACTAGTCAGGATTGAGGGAAAGATGAATGCAGAAATGTACAGCGACATCCTGGATGAAAACCTGCTACAGAGCGCTCTTGCTGGGGTGAAGGTTCATTTCTCAGCAGGACAATGACCCTAAGAACACAGCCAAGACATCAAAGGAGTTGCTTCAAGACATCTCTGTGAATGTTCTTGAGTGGCCCAGCCAGAGCCCAGACCTGAATCTGACTGAACATCTCTGGAGAGATCAAGAAGACATGAGGCTGAAATTTCTGCCAAAGGTGCATCAACAAAGTATTAAGTAAAGGGTGTGAATACTTATGTACATGTGATTTCTTAGTTTTTTTTATTTTTGATTTGCAAATTTCTTTCATGTTGTCATTATGGGGTGTTGTGAGCAGAATTTTGAGAGGAAAAATGAACTTACGCAATTTTTGCATAAGGCTGTAACACAACAAAATGCGGAAAAAGTGAAGTGCTGTGAATACTTTCTGGATGCACTGTAACTACAGTGGAGTTGGATCTTTTAGTGGGACAACCATTTTCATCCTGTCAAGAAAGTTCTTGATTTTGTTGCTCAATAAAAAGCTCTAAGTACCAGGGTTACCTGGTACTGTGCAGATTTAGTGGAAGACGGAGTGTGACAGAGTTGATGTTGGCTGCTAATGTTGGATAAGAAGCCAAACCAAACACAATCCGCTGTTATACTGACGCTTAACAGCATCTTTTGTGTCATGTGAACTGGACTGGAACAAACCTGACACCTTGGAATGGGAATATTTTGACAACAGTTCAGTTAATTAATGATCTTTTGTGTGCAAAGAAGCTTTGAGAGCCAGTAGACTGTTTGAAAGTGTCAAGTTCAAACTTGAAGCTTTCTGTTGTGTGAGGTCACACTGTTTGTATGTGGAGCTCACTTACCCAGAATCCTCAGCTGTGTTATCGCTCCATGTAGACCAAAGAACATCCAGAGCAGGCGGGAGTTGTCCACGCATAACTGCATGCCCACATTGGTGCCGTTATGGCTGAGAATGACTTCTCCTTCCTGATTGACCAAGAAACCCAAGATGTCACTGCTTTGGAGCGTTGTCGGCACGCGGCATACTGCCCAAAACTCCTTCCTGTCCACCAAAGCTTCTGGATTATAGGGCAAGTCGCTGGGTCGTAGCACAGCTGGGTCACAGGACGTCACACCGTAAGACAACGAACCTGAGCGGACGGGGCTCGATTTGGTGACTTTGATGAACACAGTCTCTCCAGTGCGTAGTGGCCGGTTGGTGAAGACCAGCGTGCGCTCCTCACGCGCGTGCTCTGAATGCACCACTGTCTGCTCGTCCAGCGTCTTAATGTGAGCACCGCGCAGTTGGTGGAAGTGGAGGTCGCTCTCCAGGGAAGAGGGCAGTAAAGAGGACTGCTGTGAGTTGAGGGAGTTCTGGGGGATGGGGCAGGTGGAGGAGGAGGAAGATGATGCAAGGTGGAGGGTGTGGCGGTGGGTGTGACTGTGGGAGGAGCCTCTGTCATCCTGCTGCAGATTGAGGTCACACAAGCTGATGGATAAGCGGGAGTTGTCCGCTTCCCGCCGCAGAGAGGAGGAGCGCACTGTCGTGAAAGAGCGTGGGCGGAGACAGTCTGCTGGAACAATCTCGCTGTCTGGAAAGAGACGGAGAGAGAAGAGTTAACAGCAGACCGGTTCAGTGGGCGTGTCTCTAGAAAGTGATTTAAGGTCAATGATATGATTACTGGAACTCAGAAATGTTCACGTCCAGAACGGGCGATATTTAAGTGCTTGTTAAATGTTCATTTTTACTCCAGCATTGCTGCATGTGCGTCGCTTCTGGATGATGCACAACTGCCTCGTCTCTGCTGCTGCACACGAGCTTGAGTTGTAACAAAATAAAGAAAACTGAGGTGTTCAAACACTGACAAACAGATGAATTTCAGCACGCAGAAATGAATACGAGGTCTGTCCAAAAAGTATCATACCTTTTTATTTTTTGCAAAAACCATATGGATTTGAATCACGTGTGATTGCATCAGCCAAGCTTGAACCTTCGTGCGCATGCGTGAGTTTTGCATGCGTACTACATTTTCTATGCTATGCTTTTTGCTACTGTATGTTGTGATGCCCCTAGTGGTTAACAAATGGGGAGCAGCGGCACAGCCAACGTGAAACAGTGCATTAGCAAAAACCTGAAGATCCCTGGTCATTTATGAAAGATAAATTTGAAAGTAAGCAAATTCACTTTTGGTTTATTTTAATTTATCATGGAAAATAAATGTATACATTAAACAGTTGCACCGGATTGCATTGTATCAAATCATTCCATTAACAACTGGTATATTTAACCATAAAAACTACACTACTAAATATTTAATGACAGCATTTTCATTGTGTTCTGCTTTGATTAGTAACTTGCTAATGCCTGTGCATGCGTCTTTCCATCAGGTGGAGTGGAAAAGTGTCTTGGTGAGAAGGGCTGAATCTGCTGCTACTGTAGCAGACAGTCATTTAAAAAGAGTCAGCTGTTAAAGATGTATGCAATAGAATGGGGTTAAAATTATTCAACACTGCAAGAAATGTGAGAAGGAATGTTTAAATAAAAATAAATCATTTACTTGCAGAGCTGAATCGCCTTATTTTGCAAAACACAATGTATTAAGGTAGCAGTGTGTGTCTGTGTGTCTGAGTCTGCATCCTTGTTGCCTGAGCGCCCCCCTCCCCCACCTAAAAAAAGATAAAATTCTGCACAGCCATTTAAAAAAAATTATTATATTATTGAAATTGCAACTGAAATTGACATCAAAAGCCTGCAGGCTACAATATCACTCCAAAACCAAACATCCATGAATTGCAAGTTTGAATAAACATGCCCTTCAATTATACGTTTTATTAATCTGTCTTTCAGGGAGGAACAATTCGCTCTTTTGTTAAGGTGCATATTTGTCTCAACATTTAGCTAAATATTTAGCTTGATTTTTGAACATATGAGGCTAAACGTGTAAATACTTATCATTAACTAATCTGCAAAAGTTTTAGGTTTGACAGAAATTTGATCATGTAGTGTTTCCCTTTTTTCCTCCCAATTTTTGATCTTCATCTGTGAATCAAACAAAAATCTAAACTGAACTATTACTAGCGTTCCCATGCCAATGAAATCAAATGTGATTCTTTTTCTCCATTAAATAAACCAGTTAATTATAATGATCAGCCTAATTTAAAATTTCATTATCACTGTTATTATTATTACTCGTATTATTATTATTATTATTATTTTGTCAGGCTCGCATGGCCCGTATCACAAACTGATCATGACAAGATGACATCGAGACATAGAATGACAGCAATACCTTACTGTGGAAATTAGAAAAATATCTCTCATATCAACGTTACATTAGAGCCACACCATGCTGAAGTGATCACAGTAAGAAAGTAAGAACTTGTAAACAACAGAAACTCTTCTAGTAGATTCTGCGATCGCAGTCTAAACTGGTAGAATCTCCCAATCTACCAGATCGTAGTTTCTACTTACATATATATATCTAAATATTAAAAGCCAAGTGACCTCTGTGTACATGTGTGAGTGTGTATGGCTTCAATCGCGGAGAAACTGAGGAGAGCTGATATTTGCTGTTTGATATGCTGTTTGGTATTTTGGTTCAAGGATGAACGCCGTGAAAACAGAAGGTTGATGGGACTAATTTTTTGGAGAAATTAGGGATATTACGTAACAACAATGGTAATCACACAAGCTCTGAACAAAGGAAATGTCTCAACCTTGCCAGTTGTAAAACATGACATCAACTACATTTTGCCAAATAATAAATGCAAATATTCAGAAAACTTTCTCAATTTAATTTCTTGCACTTTCAGTTAAAATCATGATAGAAACATTGCATCATTTATTACTACCTTTCAAAAATATCAGCTAACGATTTTATAAACACTACCCGATCTAGAGCCCATGGATCCCCACGGGCAATGTGCTCTGTGTGTGTGTGTGTGTGTGTGTATATATATATATATATATATATATACACACTATTACTTCATGTCTTGCCTGAACCGTCCGCAGTCTGATCCCACACATAGCCACCCAGAATAACCTCCCCCATGCTGGCCTGGCTGCAGAGGTAAAATTAGCCTGTATTACTGGGCCTGGGGGTGGGGGTGATGATTAAAAGGGCACTTAATATGACCTTTACTGTTGAGGGGGAGGGCCTGTGTAGGTTTGGCTTTGCGTGTGATATGTACACAATTGTGTACTATATTTATCAACCAGCAACAGCGGCCTTAGTGGCCACCAGACCTCACCTTTGGAAATAAAACAATATCCTTTCCATAGGGTTGTGTGGACTCGTGACAATGAGACTTTTTTTTTTTTAAATGTAACCTCTGCTACAAAAAAAGAAAAAAAAAAAATCATAAAACAGTTTAATCTTTCATACAAAGGTATCTGTGAAACACCTGTCCAGGCATCTCCTGACTGCAAAGGCTGAGGACTCGGACAGGAATGTTGCTGTCGATGTAAGTGAATGTCTAATTTTCAACACTTCCAGTGGATACAGATACACTCATGATGGATGAGTCCAAGAAGTATTGATCCAGCACAATCTGAATTCTACAGACTGATTCCTTGTTCAGCTTCTCAAGTGCTGCAGTCAAGATGTCCACTGATTTATTTTTGCAAAGATCACAGCATTTAGGCCATGGGAGCAGGTCTGAAAAGAAGACCTGATCACTGCGCCCCAGCTTTGTGGAATGATCTGCCTGCACTGATACGACAGTCGGACTCTGTGGAGACTTTTAAAGCCAGGCTGAAGACACATTTGTTCTCCCTGTTTTATCATTAGGATTTTATATGATTGTGTGTCTTTTTTTATTCCTTTTATTTATTTTACTTCTTTTACCTTTTTATGGTTACATTTTTTTTTCTTATTGTTTTAATCTTATTTCATTTTATTTTGCTTTTAAATGATGTTTGTGAAGCGCCTTGAGGTGATTACTCGTGATTTGGCGCTATATAAATTAATAAATTATATATTATTATTATTATAAGACCTCTCACCGAACCAATTTGTTTATTACATCTTCAAAATCACATATACTGTAGTATAAAACACATTTTTCTGGAAAAATAAGTTGCACATTTAATTATAAAACTTATTTTTTGGGGGGTGGGGTCACTCCGCTTATTTCCACCTCTCCACAGTATGATTGTCTAGTTATGTTTCATTCTGTTCCGTATTCTGTAGTCTCTGATTTTGTTTCCTGTGTATTTTGTATTTTCTGTTTTTCTTACTTTCGTCACATGGTTTATTCAGTTGCAGTCTCTGTCCAGTTATTGTTTTTTCCATTGTATTATGCTTTTGTTTCTGGTTTTATTTTGTGCTTTTTATTATGTAGTCTTTCGTTGTTTCATTCCTTTTTTGTGCTACACTTTATACAGTTGTCTTGGGTACAACAGCCACAAACACACAACAGATTGATTTTAGGGTTTATAAACATTTTTGACTGTTAAACTTTGCTCACTTTACCAGCAAAAAAAAATGTTAGCGGACTGAAAGTTATCCGAACTAAATTTATCAGAAGATAATGTTCCGCTGATGGTTTTAAAACTTATCTGAAAAGCTAAAACATTACTTCGATAATTATCGGTTATCGGATTAGCTGAACTGTGCCCACCACTGGGAATGCGGACTGGGCGCCACGAGGGGGCGTTTGGGGGTGACGACCCCTCACATCATCAACCTCGCCCCCTCGGATGTGAGAGTTATCAAAAATAAAAAAGAAAGAAAAAGAAATACTGGAAAATATAGCGCCTCACAGTTTCGCGGATTTTTTTAGTCCAATTTTGAATGCTGATTTTTTTTTTTTTTTTTTACAGCGCATTGTGCTCTGCATCCTCATCAAGCAGGCCGGTGTTCTGTTGAGATGACGGGACACCTGTTGCGGCACCGCGAAGGGAGAGCACGCACATTGGGCCTCATGTATCAACGTGCGTACGGCGATATTTGAGCGTATATGGGGTGTACGCCAAAACGGCTGCGCTACTTGGCATTTATCAATGTGGTCGTTGGCGTACGCTGCGCTGAAAATATACACCAGGTCGAGAGGTGGCGTGAATTATACACCAAAATGAACCAGCGCTGGAATCCACATAAAAATGAAACTGATCAACATGATAAACAGTGCCATTATACAAATCAATGCATATGTTACATTTATACTACATAATAATCAATACAAATCCCGCTTTTGTGGGATTGTTGGTCTATCGAGCACGATCCGTGGCCACAGTGCTGACTGCAAAGAAAGCGCTGCTCGCCTTTTTCTCCAGACTTCGAGCCTGGAGCCAGAGCAGCGCTGAGCTTAACTTTATGTGGTGTGATCGTTTTAGACTATGAAATTGATAATTACTACTGTAGTTTCGTCATTCCCTTCCCCCAATCAGGTTTTGTTTTCTCCATTCGTTTGTCACAATAAAATAAAGAAATACATCTTAAGAATAAAGATATCTGAAAAATAAGGCGTGTCTTATTAATTGAGAGAGCAAATATCCACGTCAAGAATTATTGACGTGAAAAGAGAATACAGTGGTCCCTCGCTATAACGCGGTTCACCTTTCGTGGCCTCGCCGTTTCACGGAGTTTTTAGTCCAATTTTTTACAGTGCATTGTGGTCTGCATATCTGTTTATAAGAGTCTTCTCGCCCAGAAGAAAAAAGAGCGCCAACAATTACTCATAACTGTGTTTGGCACTCGGAAACAGACACCTGCAGCCAGGTGTGAGTGGAGAAAGGCGCGGTGTCAGGACGCAGAGGCGCAATCTGTGAAATACTGGTCAGTCACTATTAATAATTTCTTATGTGTCCAACCTTGTACGTTGATTGTTAAAATTAAATTTGTTAGTTCTAAAAGCCATCATAATTATTTATAGGAAAACATTCTATTTTTATTTCTCAAACAAATGTTTGGGCCTGAAAACAGGTTGGTCTTATTTTTCTACTAAGGTTTGAACTTTGAGAGTGTTTACACACGAGAGAAAAGTGAGAAAATGTTAATGCCTGATAGAGAAAAGTGTATAAAGTGGTTTTACAGGGTTTTTACAGCTTTAAAACGTCTATAATAATTGTAAAAAAAAAAAATAACGCTGACTACGTCGCGGACTTCGCTTTTTGTGGACTATTTTTAGATTGTAACTCCCGCGATAAACGAGGGACCACTGTAACACTTTTTTGATTATACTACAAAACAATTGATATGACAGCCGCTTTTGATGCTCTATTGGCATGTGTCGTGATTGGTGGAGTTCTTTTTCTTTGCCGTCTTCCTGGTTTCCATGTCGTAAAATGAGGGTGTGTCTGAAGCAGAGTCTGAATATTTATGGGTGTGTTTATTATAATTCCGATTGTTTTCACCTGCCGCATTTATCACGGTCACGTCAGGCGTACGCTAGAAATGGGCAGGTGCGCACTGCTTGATACATGACAACTTTGGTGTACTTCAAATTTACACCGTAAATTTACGCCACAAGTGCGCAACTTTGATACATGAGGCCCATTGTGTTCTGCGTGTCTGTTTATAAGAATCTTCTCACCCAGAAGAAAAAACAGCGCCAACAACTACCCATAACTGTGTTCTTCACTCGGAAAAAGACACCTGCAGCGAGGTGTGACTCAATGGAAAAAGACGCGGCGCCAGGACGATGAGGCGCGATCAGAGGAACTGTGAAATACTGGTCAGTCACTATTAATAATTTCTTATGTGTCCAACCTCGTAGGTTGATCGTTAAAATTAAATTCGTTACTTCTAAAAGCCATCATAATTATTTATAGGAAAACATTCTATTTTTATTTCTCAAACAAATGTTTGGGCCTGAAAACAGGTTGGTCTTATTTTTCTACTAAGGTTTGAACTTTGAGTGTGTTTACACACAAGAGAAAAGTGACAAAATATTAATGCCTGTTTGAGAAAAGTGTATAAAGTGTGTAGTGAGGGGTTTTACAGCCTTAAACCGTCTATAATAATTGTAAAAAATAACGCTGACTATGTCGCGGATTTCGCCTATTGCGGGCTATTTTTTAAAATGTAACTCCCGTGATAAACGAGGGACAACTATGTATCTACATGAAAGGTTTATCTTTGACCCGTTGTGTGACTTGTCATGCCCAATTGCACTGTGTTTGCGCTTGTGATGGAGGGCTGTATGTGGGGTTAATCTACTGTCTCGTGTTGTTTCTTAGATCAGTTGTTGGTTTGGTTTTGTGGTATGCAGGAGATCACTTGACCGAGGGTCTATACGTTCAAATAATAATTAAAAAAATACTGTCATCACTCTTTACTCTTAATCAGTCAGTCTCTTACAATGGTGTAGCCTAAATACACAAGCTTTTTAGGAGCGCACCCAATTCATTACGCATGCTCAGAGGCACGTCCCCTCCGGTGCGCACTTTTTTTTTTGCGGGGGGGGGGGGGGTCAGCGGCCCCGCCCCCTGTGATAAACTCGTCGCCCCCTTAATATTTTTTTTTTGGCGCCAGGCTTGTGGGAATGGGCCAACTCATGGAGGCCACCATCTTCATGTTGTAGCCCAAACGGACATACGTACTCCACCCTTCACATTTTGCAGTGCAGACTGAAGACTGAAGAGGAATCACTGGTTGTTCTTCTTGCACATGGTCTACAGGTGTGAGGTGAAAAAAAACAAAACATATTCATCCATTTTCTATACCCGCTCACTGTTTTTCTTTAAACACAGGCAGGAAGCTAAGAGGATGCTGCCTTGACCACGAAGACTAACCAACCTCTTACACAAGTGTGTAGCAGTTAAATCGAAGCCCCCGAGGTTAGCCTAAGATGACTAGAACGCCAAGCCTGATTTGAAAACGCTTCACCCTGATGGAGTTTGAGCCTCCATGAAAACTACAAAACTGGCCGTGGAAACAAACGCAGACAGGTAATAGGTGGCTGTAAAGCTGTAATCGAGCAGCTCGCTCAGCCATGTAGCTCACTTCCTGATCGTGTATCCTTATCTTTGCTGTAATGAAACGGAGAAACCTTAATGTGACATCAGAACGCAGGTTCTCATGCACTGAAGATGACAGAAGGCCTCTGAACAGTGAGGAACAGGCACGCTAACTGCTCCGACGCAATCCGATTGTCATCCCGAGCCATCAGCGGCACACTTTCTACAAAATTATTGAGAGATTTGAATGACACTATTGAACAAAATGGTTTTCCTGTCTTCTAAAACCATCTCTCTTCTGCTCATCATTCCATCCTAAATTGGATTACGCTGAGATGGGCTTTGTTGCAAGACCTCCAGGACACGCAGGAGGAATTGTGTAGAGAAAAGGATGATGATATTTCTCAGGGGATAACAGCAGATGGAGAGAAGGGAGAGCATACTTTTCTGACAATGTCGTATGCTGAAAGGAGTCTGTGCAGGCTGAGAAGAGACGTACACAAACATGGAGTGGGTGATCACGCATGTGCATGTGGTAAATTGACTCATCTTCCTCTTATCAGCTGTTTTCTGAAGCTTCTCTGTGGGTCTGTTCCTTTTTAGCGCTTACTCCTGCACTTTTAAAAGACTCATTTCAGAACCAGTCTGGCTTTATATCCTGTATATTTTTCTTCTGCGTTCAAAGGCCACGAAGGCAAAGACAGCAAAAGCTTAAAAGCTTTTCTGCATGATTGTAGGCCAGGGACCATGACATCAGTGGGTCCGGGGGGGTGGCCTTGAGTGACATGGGTCGCCCCTGTTATATTAAATGTATGATTGGCTATATGCCCAGTCAGAGTCGGGATTTTGCCTGAACTCTTTGAGAAACTATACAATTATGTGTGGAGGTCCAATAAGTCATAACATTTTGCTAAAGCGGTTTTGGTATTATACCACTTAATGCTCATTTATGCTCCAAGGACATACGTAAATCTATCAGTACATTTCCAGTGAAGAAACCAATACGCCCACACGTTACATGAGCGTGAAAGTTAAGAAAAACCTACTAGATGGCACTGCAGAGCCTCTTGAAAGTTTCCAACTACTTCATATACTGCAATGGTTGAGGAAGGCGTAATGTCTGGTCAAAATATTCCACCGCTGTTGATGGTCTAACGCCAATTCAACATGCAGATCCACCTCAGATTTGCTGTGGTGATCCCGGGAGAAACTAAAGGGTCTTACGTACTGCTAATGAACCGGTTGTCTGCCTGAGTGATTGCCATCCAGAACTCAAGGTAGTTCCATGTTCTCATGGATGTCATGTGGCTAATCACTGCACCAGTGCATGCGCCCAGATTTGATCTGACTTTAGATTACTGCTGTTATTGCTCAGTTTTGTCCATATTATCAGTATTCATATTTGACACAGACCCTAAATGAGCCCTTTGTCTATTCATAAAAAGGCTTAAAAAAAAAAATCACTCTGACAACTTACATCATCATCCCCCCCACCCGCCCAAAAAAAGCCACCCCAATCAAATAAGGCTGGACACGCCACTGGTGTCTGCAGCCTGAACTCTGAAATAATCAGCATGGGTCAGCTGACTCCTTCTGCATGTGATTAAAACTCACCCTGAGGACAGGAGTATACACAAAAAAATACTAACTCCACCCCTCGAACGAACACTCACTGTATTTGTAAAGGCTTGGTGTGTGTGTGTGTGTGTCTGCGTCCCTCTGTGACCTCGCCACCTGCTGCGCATCACGCTGCACCTGCGTGTTCACCCGACACAAACTCTTTGTCCTTTTGGTCCCTTTTTCAAATGTGCCACTCATAGATGCTGTCCCTCATTGGCCCAGGCCCAAATATTTGCAGTTTCAGAAGGCGTATTAACCTCCTTTTTGCTCACCCGTCTCCTTAAACGAGGATGTGAAAGTGTTGGATGCAGCTGGTGACACCGTGAGCCTGAGGGCTGTTTGGAATTCATCACCACTGGTTCCATTTCAAACCAAATGTAGCACCTGCTGGGTTCAGCCACTAATTAATTCATGCAAGAGACTGTGAGCAATCAGGGTCAGAACACGTCACTATTTTTTTTAAAAAGTGAAATCCATTTCGACCCCTCCCCTGCCACACATCCCCCTCAAAGTGCATTTTGATTGGAATAAGTAAGCACCTGTTGGTCTAATCCGTCATGATTACATGGACACGGGTGGCGGCTGATGGAGAGAGAGAAAAAGGCAGGATGTCTGTTTTGGTCGGCGTAAGCGTTGGCTCATGCTGTAAGGGTTTTTGATTAGAGCATAGATGCAAAGCAACTCATCTAGTGCTTTGCATGAGGAGCTGGATGGATGGAGAGCTTGGCTTAGTCGCGGTGCTAGCTTGAGCAGACAGAACGTGCCAGGGGTTTGAGCCAGTGTTGGACCGAGTTGGGGATTTACAGCTAAGTCTTTGCCCTCGCCCTCTCTCTCACACACACACTATCTCACTGAGCTTATCATTATCCATAGTTTCTGCAGGATTTCAGCAAAGGTGACCAGAAGAAAACATGAAAAGGGAAACGCTTGAAAATTATGAAAAGAGAATCTTTGCAAAAATTCTGAAAAGACAATCTTTGCAAAAGATTATAGAGATCAAGAGTGGATGATATCTGTCGATACCATAAATATTTTTCTCTTCAACCCAGAACATCTACAAAATACTCATTATGGGTTTTTTTTTATCGTGACTGCACACCAGTGTTGCCACAGTTACTTTTAAAAAGTAATCCAATTACTGATTACTCCTTGAAAAAGCAACTTTCCCCAGCTGCCGACAACAACCCTCTGCCACCTCAACATGACAATGACACCTGTTTTGCCAAAACTCACTTTATAGTCACCCTTTCTTGACTTCAATGAAAATAAATACTTGTTTTATAAAAAGTAAAATAAAGACCTCTTTCGTAACCTCATATTTAACTGTTGACAGCACTGTAACAGTAAAACTTGCAATTTCTAAACTACACTGTTTATACGTAAATGTAACTATTAAATTTTTTCTAACATTTTTCTAACATTTAAATTCTCTCTAAACATTTTACTTGTCAAAATTATTATTATTATTATTATTATAAGTAGTATTAGTAGTTGTAGTAAAAAAAGGCTTCAAAACTGGACATTTAATCTAGGGGTGTTGTGGGGGGGGCATCCCTGCTCCACGCCCCCATTCCATCTGGATTCGCCCCTACTTTGGTGTCTGAGCACAAAGAATGGATAACATTTATTTATGCAGAAAACATGACCAGATTTACAGGTAAGAAAGTTTTATTGCATTTTCACATCATGTGGTCCTCAGACAGAGAGTTTAGGTGCATTTGAGTGGAAAATAGTGTTAGTTGTTGACATGTTGCTGAGGATCAGCTGTTTTTAGTGAGCAGATACGGAGCGGCTCAGCTCAGAATTCTAAATAAAGGAGGAAAAAAAGCATAAAAATGTCTTTGTAAAGCTCAGTGCAGATGTGCTGTTGTCACCACGCTTTAAGAGGTGAGTTGTAGCTGCTGCAGAAAACCGTGGATGAAAAGCTCACAGATCACTTAAAGTGGGCAGTTCAATCGAAGCCCGACCCCCTGCCCACGGACCAAGTTTAATGCTGCTATTGCCCCACAATGCAAAAATAATAGTAACGCACAGTGACTTGGAGAAGTAACTTTAATCTGATTACTGATTTGGAAAGATTACTGTGTTAGATTACTCGTTACTAAAAAAAAGTGGTCAGATTAGAGTAATGTGTTACCGGCATCACTGCTGCACATCAAAATCCACTATTAACATTGATCAACTCTATCAGAGTTGATTTAATGCTAAGAGTTGCGGTGACATTTGTACTCAATCCAAGTGGTAAATTTTGGTCTCAAAAGAAGACCTACTCGAAGAAGAAAAAGTTGCAGTTCTTTGACAGGGTGCTGGAGGCTGGCTCCAAAAACATAGCACTTTCCCATAGGAGTCCATGTTAAAATGTCCAAATTTCCAGCAGAAATAAATGTTTACAGCCTGATACAAAAATGGTTTCAGTCTCCATAGATAGTTTTGTCCTTCGTGACAGCTGTACAGGGGGTAAATTATTTTCCAACTTCTTAGTTTCAGGTGTTTTAAAGCCATAAAGTACTGTATAATTACAGACGTGGCCGAGTTGAGTGACAGCGGCTGAGCAGAGTTCCTCCGCTCCTCGTAGCCCCTGACTATAACTGTTTACTTGGATGGCTGCTAGGTTGTTGTGGAGGGCTGTGTCTGTTTGAATAATAGGACTTTGTTGTGTGGTGAAACGTTCAAATGGATCATCTAAGACGACCCTGTTGCAATTCGCGCTGTGTGATATTCTCACGGTAATGGCTTTAGCACTTTTAGCAGGTGTGGCTAGCCGGGTTTGTTCGGTCCCATTAATACAAGATGACTGAGAAAGTAAGGGCTCATCACTTTTAATGTCCACTACCTGACCATCTTTTCATTGGGATTTAAAAATCTGTTGGTGGAGGCAGCAGTTGTGGCAAGATATTAATTTGGGAGTACTAAGGCACCCAACGGTGCCACTGTGACGGGACAAACAAGAGACTGAGATGAACAACGGGGGGGGGGGGGGGGGGGAGTAAGAAAGGGGTGGAGTCAGACTGGTCTTTGTCCTAGATGTTTGGGATGCTGTTTATTCCCGATTACTGGCCCAATCCCAAGTCTATGATTGTGTGTTGCTGCTTTGAATCCTTTTGGAAAAGCACCGGGCATCCAGAGCGACACATACATGGCCACAACAAAGCGCCAGGCAAAATGCACGCTAAGTCATAAAAGCCTCATCCCTGAGGTCATCGACAGAATTCGGCATGTGCTGTGGCTTCTCTGCCAATCAGCATGCCAGGACCGAAGTGTTATAACCACATCGTAAAGTTGTTTTTATTCCTGCACTCCTGCATGGTGAACTGTTAATTACACTGTATTTATTACAGGAACAAGACAAACGCTCTCGCCATTAGCACACTTGTACTACTGGGTTTGCCTTTTAAATAGCAGTGTGTCAGAAGATTGTAATGTCAGAATTCTATTTGTGACCAGAAACCATGTGACTCTTGTCATCACACTCTTAAAAGTGCAGAAATGGTACAACAAATATGTGGTTGATTCCTCTGGCACAGAAGCACATCACTGTTGGATGTTTGACCTTCAGCGTTTGTTGAAGGATGTTTGACCTTCTTGAACACAGAAAACCAAGTTGAGAAACTCCACATAAACCTTATGAGTCACCCCAACTGTTAGCCTGATTGAAATTATTTAATTTATTACAGCTTCTGATAACATTCCAGTGGAAACATTCGACTGTCTATTTACTCCTCGGCGAGACAGATTACTTGTGTCCTACTATCGGCAGCCAAGGCACATTCTGAAGGTAAGATGACAGAAAATGTGATCATTCTTCTTAGATTTTTGAGCCCAAAAAATATAAAATTGTGTAGCACAAGCAACACATGATTGCAAATCTGGCTGCTTGACCTATAAAATAGAAGCCCCACAGCACTTCTTAAAGAAGAATTAAAAATGTAGCTTTACGCCATTTTTCCTGCTTTTGTTTTTGTTGGAGTCTGTTTGAATTTCAAAGTGCTGCTTGGCTCCATCCAGTGAAATCACAACACCACTGCCAGTCTGGCTTCCAGTGAAAATATGATTTAATTGTTGTGAGAGTTTGTGATTTCTCCCAAATTAATTATTATTAATTATTAATTATTTCTCCCTGGGTTCGATAATAACACCAACAAATGTAGTTAATACTCATCTATCATTCCAGATGATTTAATCTCCGTCCAACTATAGAGCCAAAGCATCATATGGAACGACTCAAAACAAGGGTGACCAAAAGCGCCAAAATGCAATATTAATGCTGTTATTAAATAAAACCCTTTTTTTTGTATAATTCCCCAATGAATGGCAACTGATATTTTAGACAAATGGAACATGTAGCAACAAGTGTTCTTCTCTCAACTTAAAAATATAATGTAATAGGGCTGTAACAAACGATTATTTCGATGAATCTGATGGGGTTTCGACATGATTAATTGATTAATCGGATTAGCGGGGAATTTTTTTAAAATGTGCCAGGGAAACAATTTTTCTCTCCTTCCATCACTTTATTTAACAACAGAAGATTATTTGAAAACTTAAAATACTTGAAAATCAACAAATCGTCAAATGTCCCTTGGCTCTTGAAATATAAAATAATAAAGAATAAAACAGTTTATAATAAAGAACAAAAATAATTAATTCAAATGACATTGCTTTATCAAAGTGCTGAATTGCCATAAAACAACAATGGAACATATAAATGTTATAAAAATATTGTGAAAAAAAGAGGTATTTTTGTTGCTGCAAATGAGCAATTAGCATAACCAGTTAACCATAAAACCTAAATCAAAAACTGTAGCCTGACTCATTATATGTGCAACATTCTCTGTATAACTTGTAAACTATGTGGTCATTTCACAATGACACATGTGACTCACGTCTCTTTCTCTAAAATTGTATTGTAGCATTATTACTATTATTATTGTTGCTATTATTATTAATATATAAATAAAAATTAATTAAAATATTATAATTTGTAATACATCTAACTCTTTTACGACAACAAACGCTGAGCCATTAATTATTATACAGAAAACAAATGCACAAACATGCTGAAATGCCAGTAGCTTAATGCTAGCTTTAACACTGAAAACGCCATAGACATGCTAACATGTTAGCATCGGCATTAGCATAAAATACATCTACCAACTGTTTCAGAAGACCATAACAGGTCAGTTTAACATAAAAAAGGTAAATATTCCTCACAGACATATGCTCTTTAGGGTTTTAGTGGGTAAAAATTAAGATCAAGGGAAATAAAACAAATAAAACCAACGAAGCAGCAGCTTGAAGCACTCCTTCACTGGTTCAAGATTCAAAGCAAAGCTCGGTTGACTATATGGAAGAAACGAAACATTTGTGGTAAAACAGTTATTTAGCAACTAATCTATGACTAAATGAGTTGACAACTATTTTAATAATCGATTTTAATTGATTAACTCGATTAGTTGTTTCAGCTCTAAATGCTAAAATACCCTCAGCCGTATGAGCATAAAATAGGTAACATAATGTGACCTTTTGACCTCGTAAAATAGGTCAAGGTTAGCCGTTTTTGAACTTGTCCAAGGTCTGTGTCCCAAGAATGTTCCCTGTGAATTTGAAGACACTGGCAGTAATAGGACTGGACTTATGTGGAGTACAGATGGACGGACGGACGCATGCAAGGCCTTCGCAATACCCGACGGCCATATTTTGACCTTGGGTAATGAGCACAAGGCCATTTTATTTTTTTATTTTTGAATCTTCCCTGATCTTAACAGATATTGTTAGATATGCAGATTAATCAATGAGGGATGGAAAGCAAGTTGCAAATTACCATTTAATAGTACTGACTGGGCTAATCCAATATATTGTCACATGCACGTCAATTTTATTTTATGCAGATAGCCAGCATTGTCATGTGAAGTAAAACCAGTCCAAATGTGTGACCTGATATGTCTGTCATTAATATACTGTTCCAGAAATATTTGCAAAATGATACTGAAAGGTAATTTAAAGAATACTTCTCAAAGCTAATAAAACAGCAACATTTTGTAGTATTTAGTCATTTCTGGCTATTACTTTTATTGGAAAGAGTCACATGTCTACAAAGTGACAGTTTTTAATTATGTGAAGGAATTAGCAGTTGTTGGAAATATATTAACCTGATTACACTGATTTCTACTTTTTCTTTTCTATTCTTTGATGCAACCATCCTACAGTGTAGCTACTGCGCTATCAATGTGGTGAGATCAAGCTACAACTAACTTCACTGTTCACTCATATGGAAAATTGCATTTGGTTTCACCACAAATAAGAACATAAAAAGAAAGCAGAAAGCAGTATCGTAAAATGCAATAAACTACCTCAATGTGTTTGTTTGGGGATGGAGAACAACAAGATAGCAACTGCGGAAGTGACTCGTTACGTAAATTACCACTGGGACAAATGATCCCGTACAGATAAGGGAATACACATATTATAACTGTTATACTATTTCTCATAACAAAGCTGCCCTGTCTTACCAGATAAACATTATTTGCTCACAAACAACCTTAACAAGGTGAATTCTGAACCAGCTATATGCTAACGGGCTAAGCTAGCACAGAGAAACATTATAGTGACTGCACTGACTGGTTCATTATAGCTAGCTGACCATTAGCCACTAGCCAGACAATACATTAACACTTTCATAAAAGGACTACATTTGTATTATTATTATTATTTTTCTACATCCGGGGACAACCACTCGTCTGTCCCCAGCAGAAACATGGCACTTTCTCTGAGTTTTTTGGCAAATTACATGGCAAACAAAGTGAAAATGCAAAGAAAAAGTGATGATGCGGTGGAAAGTGGACATGTGTTGTGGTTTGTTTATGACCCAGGCCTCAAACATGTCAAGGCGATTGTGCAGGTGAGAGAATGTAGCTGCTCTGGTTAGCTGTGTAGACTTAACACTTACCGACATGACCTCTCCCATTTGCTTCGTCTTCCCTTCTCCACTGGGAGATGAAAAAAAAAACTGCACTTTTCGCGACTGCTTCGGTGATTGCAGCCGAAAACAAAACAGTACACAATTTTTCCTTTAGAAGTGATGCTTTTTGTGGGGAAGGACTAATTCCTGGGTGGAGTGTTGGAATGTCGACACAAAACATTCGGAGGATGGTGATTTCAGCAGAAACTAAACTATTATGTCTTCAACTGGCATGTCTTAAACCGGCACATTCACTGGGTGGGGTGAGTATGCTTTTAAGTTTATTGAGCCGGACCGAATGGTTTGTTCTGAAACTCACACACTCCACCCAGGGATTAGTCTCTGTCGTGTTAGTGCAGGTTGTCTCCAGATGTGGTCAAATCCTGGGATTCAAACGAGACTGCACTGCCCTATCTCATCCTTCTTGCTTCATGTCCGACAAACAAGTCATGCAGTTTAGATCCTTGAGCCTTTTTTAGTCTTACAGTTTTAAATGCAGTCTGATATGAGGTCGTCACTTTGGAAAATTCCTAGAAGGCATCCAGACTGAGGCATCCATGAAGCATCTGAATCACATGCTAGAACTAAGCAGGAGATCTAATCTGACTGCCTTCTGGGTGTCGAGGCTTCGTAGTTGCCCCGTCCCCAAAACAGGAGGTGAGCCATCACTGCACGCTCATTTTAGACTCGTCTGTTTTTTTGGTTTGCTTGTTCACTTCCCAAAAAAGTCATCAGCTGATCACAGTGGAAAGACTTGTTTTTCTGAACTTTGGAGGCATGCTGTGAGAGATCTTGGTATGGGCAAACTGTCAAGGGTTCAAGAACAACTTAATTGGTGAGTGCAGATGACAGGATCCTCGAATGGAATATTGGCTTCAAATGACGCCACACTGGCTCAGTTGTTACATCTTAAACACCTTTAAATAAAGCCATATGAATTACATTATGGCAAAGTGTAGCACCATCATAACACTTTTACAGCCTCTTAAGGATAAGCAGCTCCAAAGTGTGATGTCTTCCATGACGACACTCAAGCTGGTTCCACCCTATTTTTTGAAAATGTCCATTTTCTTTTAAAGATCCATCTGAGTGAAATCTGTGGACATTTTTCTTATCCTTATGTACAGAGGTGATTGATCACAGAAATTATGTGCATTATCAATACACATTTAATGCACCAATCGACAGTTTCGTGACAGACTTTTAACTTGGTTCACACCTGATGCACGAGGCGATTGAAGACTATGAAGAAACCTTCTGAAACCAATTTTGCAGCCAAGTTCCAGTCCTACATAGGAGCTCACATCCAACCTGAATTATTGTGTGAACAGTAAATGGCTGAGACTTGGACAGTAACTTAAGGCAGTAGCCGTCTTTGGTCCTAGGTCTCTTTGGAGGATCGTTGTGTACTGTTGGAATGACTTTGGTCTTGACTGCGTGGTTGCTTAGGGAGACTAAGATGAGGAGGACAACATGGATTGTTAGGAATCATCTGTTTTGACATTTTCTCCATGTGGCACGTTTCTCCACGCATGATCCAGCACATCGGTGTGTGGTTGTTGAGGACCCAAATGGCTGGAGCAGGCCAAGAGGGTCTCCATGCTTCACCTGGCAGCTCCAGGTAGACTACTATTTTATTTTAGAGATGTTGGGATCAACCGGTTATCTACCTGAGTAGCTGCCGTCTAGTGCATGCTCCCAGACTTCACTTGTAGTAGTTGTGGATACTGATGACCTCGAAAAACTTTCAATTCGCAACGTCAAGTTTCAGTGCTTCACATTCCACAGTAACATTTTATTTCAAAGATTTCAGAACTGATTCTTATCACCATATCCTACACCTTCAGACTGAAGAAGAGTCTCTGAGTGCACAAGGGTAGAAACCAGTCTTTAACCTGCCTTTGACAAAACCGGCTTGGAAACAAAACAAGAAGACATGAGGGATGCAGTTCTATCAGCGATGTTTCACCTCAGCCTTGCCAACTTAGACGTGTTGTGAAAGGTTGGTTAAAATGAGACACTCCTGCCATGCAACCTGACACACTGTCAGGGATAAGCGTTCCCTTCTGACAAGTTTTGTTAGAGGTAAACGGATTCAGCCCCATTTTCCTTAATCCATCAAGCTTTCACATGTTGTTTTACTCTCACACAACCACTTTCGCTTCCACCGTGAGTTTTTCTTTCCCCTACCTCACATCTGTCATCTTTAGACACGAGCATATCCTGAAATCACTGCAGCTTTGTCCAACAAAACAAATAATACATGGTTGCATTGGTGTTTGCTTATATACACAGTTGTATGCAAAAGTTTGGGCCTGATTTTCCTTAATAAATCATTGGTTGTCTGGATCAGAAATTTCAGTTAAATATATCATATAGCAGACAAACACAGTGATATTTGAGAAGTGAAATAAAGTTTATAGGATTTACAGAAAGTGTGCAATAATTATTTAAACAAAATTAGGCAGGTGCATAAATTTGGGCACGCCAACAGAAAAAATACATCAACATTTAGTAGATCCTCCTTTTGCAGAAATAACAGCCTCTAAATGCTTCCTATAGCTTCCAGTGAGAGTCTGGGTTCTGGTTGAAGGTATTTTAGACCATTCTTCTTTACAATACATCTCAGGTTTGTTAGTTTCCAAACATGGACAGCCCACTTACGATCACACCACAAATTTTCAGTAATATTCAAGTCTGGGGACTGAGATGACCATTCCAGAAAATTGTACTTGTTCCTCTGCATGAATGCCTTAGTAGATTTTGAGCAGTGTTTAGAGTTGTTGTCTTAGTGAAAGATCCAGCCCCAGCACAACTTCACCTTTGTCACTGATTCTTGAACATTGTTCTCAAGAATCTGCTGGTATTGACTGGAATCCATGTGACCCTCAACTTTAACAAGATTCCCAGTACCTGCACTGGGCACACAGCCCCACAGCATGATGGAACCACCTCCAAATTTTACTGTAGGTAGCAAGTGTTTTTCTTGGAACGCTGTGTTCTTTTTCAGCCATACATACCGCCCCTTGTTATGTCCAAATAACTCAACTTTAGTTTCATTAGTCCACAGCACCTTATTCCAAATGTGCTTTAGCATACCTCAAGTGACTCTGTTTGTGGTGTGTACGCAGAAAACGCTTCCTCTGCATTACAGCATCATACGGCATCTCTTTGGGGAAAGTGCACTGTATAGTTGAACGATGCACAGAGACACTATCTGCAGCAAGATCATGTTGTTGGTCTTTGGAGCAGGTCTGTGGGTTGACTATGACTGTTCTCACCATCCTTTGCTTCAGCTTATCTGAGATTTTTCTTGGTCTGCCACTTCGGGCCTTAACTAGTACTGTGCCTGTGGTCTTCCATTTCCTCACTATGTTCCTCACAGTGGAAACTGACAGTTGAAATCTCTGAGATAGCTTTTTGTATCCTTCCCTTAAACCAGGGGTGGTCAAGTTCAGTCCTCGAGAGCCACATTCCTGACACTCTTAGTTGTCTCCCTGCTCCAACACACCTGAAGCCAATGAAAGACTCGTTAGCAGACTTTTAATGAGCCTTTCATTGGATTCAGGTGTGATGGAGCAGGGAGACAACTAAGTGTGTCAGGAATGTGGCTCTCAAGGACCGAACTTCAGGTCATTTGAGAGTTGTTTAGAGGCTCCCATGTTGTCACTCATTAGAAGAGATGCAAAGAGGGGAAACATTTGCAAATGGCCACCTTAAATACCCTTTCTCATGATTGGATTCACCTGTGTAAGGAGGTCAAGGGTCAATGAGCTTACCAAACCAATTCTGTGTTCCAATAATTAGTGCTAAATGTATTCAAATAAATAAAATGACAAGGGTGCCCAAATTTATGCACCCGTCCAATTTTGTTTAAATAATTATTGCAGACTTTCTGTAAATACTAGAAATTTCATTTCACTTCTCAAATATCAGTGTGTTTGTCTGTTATATGATATATGAGGTCTGTTAGAAAACTATCTGACCTTTTTATTTTTTGCAAAAACTATATGGATTTGAATTGTACGCTTGCATCAGCCAAGCTTGAACCTTCGTGCGCATGCGTGAGTTTTTTCACGCCTGTCGGTTGCGTCATTCGCCTGTGAGCATGCTTTGAGTGAGCAGTGGTCCAGCCCCCTCGTCGGATTTTTATTGTGAGGAAAATGTCTGAACGATTTGGAGCTTTGCTGAATCAAATTTTTCCAGAAACTGTGAGAGACAGCCAGGTGGAAACCATTCGGAAGATTCAGACGGCTTTCAGGGATGATTCTATGGGGATCACACAGATTAAGGAGTGTTACAACCAGTTTAAAGACGGCGCACAATGGCGGAGGACGTGCCGCGCTCCGAGCGGCGATCGACAGGCTGAAATGACCAGATCATTTCCAAACTGAACGCTGTGTTGATCCGGGACGTCATCTGACTACTACAGAAATGTCAGAAGAGGTGGACATACCACTTTGTCGGCACATTCCACTGTTACAGGAGTTTTTGTCATGAAAAGATGTGCGGAGGAATTCGCCACGGAGCCGCTAATGGCGCAGGACAAAAGCACCTCCGTGTTTGTCTCACAGGACATGTTATAACATGCACAGCTCTTGCACCATTCGGAAGATTCAGATGGCTTTCGGTGGCTTTTCAGTCGTGTGACTATCCGGGAAATTGTGGACGAGCTGGACATGCCACAAAATGTCCTGTGAGACTTCATCACGGCGTTGCTTTTGTCCCGCGCCAATAACGGCTCCGTCCCGACGCGCCAATTCCTCCGCACGTCTTTTCATGACAAAAACTTCCGTAACAGTGGAATGTGCCGAAAAAGTGGTATGTCCACCTCTTCTGCCATTTCTGTAGTAGTCAGACGACGTCCCGGATCAACACAGCGTTCAGTTTGGAAATGATCTGTTCGTTTCAGCCTGTTGATCGCCGCTCAGAGCGCGGCGCGCCCTCCGCCATTGTGCGCCGTCTTTAAACCGGTTGTAACCCTCCTTAATCTATGTGATCCCCATAGAATCGTCCCTGAAAGCCGTCTGAATTTTCCAAATAGTTTCCACCTGGCTGTCTCTCACAGTTTCTGGAAAAATTTGATGCAGCAAAGCTCCAAATCGTTCAGACATTTTCCTCACAATAAAAATCCAACGAGGGGGCTGGGCCACTGCTCACTCAAAGCGTGCTCACAGGCGAATGACGCAACCGACAGGCATGAAAAAACTCACGCATGCGCACGAAGGTTCAAGCTTGGCTGATGCAAGCGCACATGATTCAAATCCATATAGTTTTTGCAAAAAATAAAAAGGTCAGATAGTTTTCTAACAGACCTCGTATTTAACTGAAATTTCTGATCCAGACTACCAATGATATATAAAGGAAAATCTTGAAAATTATCACGGGTGGCCAGACTTTGCATACAACTATATATATATATATATGTATATATATACATACAAGGTCTATTAGAAAAGTATCCGACCTTATTATTTTTTTCAAAAACCATATGGATTTGAATCACGTGTGATTGCGTCAGACAAGCTTGAACCCTCGTGCGCATGCGTGAGTTTTTCCACGCCTGTCGGTTGCGTCATTCGCCTGTGAGCAGGCTTTGAGTGAGGAGTGGTCCAGCCCCCTCGTCGTTGTTTCATTGCCAGGAAATGGCGGAATGATTTGGGCTTTTTTCCATCAGAATTTTTTCAGAAACTGTTAGAGACAGGCAGCTGGAAACCATTAGAAAAATGTATCTGGCTTTCTGTGAAAATGTTACACACGTGATTCAAATCCGTATGGTTTTTGAAAAAAATAATAAGGTTGGATAATTTTCTAATAGACCTCGTGTGTATATATATATATATATATATATATATATATATACACGCACTCAACAAAAATATAAACGCAACACTTTTGGTTTTGCTCCCATTTTGTATGAGATGAACTCAAAGATCTAAAACTTTTTCCACATACACAATATCACCATTTCCCTCAAATATTGTTCACAAACCAGTCTAAATCTGTGATAGTGAGCACTTCTCCTTTGCCGAGATAATCCATTCCACCTCACAGGTGTGCCATATCAAGATGCTGATTAGACACCATGATTAGTGCACAGGTGTGCCTTAGACTGTCCACAATAAAAGGCCACTCTGAAAGGTGCAGTTTTGTTTTATTGGGGGGGGATACCAGTCAGTATCTGGTGTGACCACCATTTGCCTCATGAGGTGCAACACATCTCCTTCGCATAGAGTTGATCAGGTTGTCAATTGTGGCCTGTGGAATGTTGGTCCACTCCTCTTCAGTGGCTGTGCGAAGTTGCTGGATATTGGCAGGAACTGGTACACGCTGTCGTATACGCCAGTCCAGAGCATCCCAAACATGCTCAATGGGTGACATGTCCGGTGAGTATGCCGGCCATGCAAGAACTGGGACATTTTCTGCTTCCAAGAATTGTGTACAGATCCTTGCAACATGGGGCCGTGCATTATCCTGCTGCAACATGAGGTGATGTTCTTGGATGTATGGCACAACAATGGGCCTCAGGATCTCGTCACGGTATCTCTGTGCATTAAAAATGCCATCAATAAAATGCACCTGTGTTCTTCGTCCATAACAGACGCCTGTCCATACCATAACCCCACCGCCACCATGGGCCACTCGATCCACAACACTGACATCAGAAAACCGCTCACCCACACGACGCCACACACGCTGTCTGCCATCTGCCCTGAACAGTGTGAACCGGGATTCATCCGTGAAGAGAACACCTCTCCAACGTGCCAAACGCCAGCGAATGTGAGCATTTGCCCACTCAAGTCGGTTACGACGACGAACTGGAGTCAGGTCGGGACCCCGATGAGGACGACGAGCATGCAGATGAGCTTCCCTGAGACGGTTTCTGACAGTTTGTGCAGAAATTCTTTGGTTATGCAAGCCGATTGTTTCAGCAGCTGTCCAAGTGGCTGGTCTCAGACGATCTTGGAGGTGAACATGCTGGATGTGGAGGTCCTGGGCTGGTGTGGTTACACGCGGTCTGCGGTTGTGAGGCTGGTTGGATGTACTGCCAAATTCTCTGAAACGCCTTTGGAGATGGCTTATGGTAGAGAAATGAACATTCAATACACGAGCAACAGCTCTGGTTGACATTCCTGCTGTCAGCATGCCAATTGCACGCTCCCTCAAATCTTGCGACATCTGTGGCATTGTGCTGTGTGATAAAACTGCACCTTTCAGAGTGGCCTTTTATTGTGGGCAGTCTAAGGCACACCTGTGCACTAATCATGGTGTCTAATCAGCATCTTGATATGGCAGACCTGTGAGGTGGGATGGATTATCTCAGCAAAGGAGAAGTGCTCACTATCACAGATTTAGACTGGTTTGTGAACAATATTTGAGGGAAATGGTGATATTGTGTATGTGGAAAAAGTTTTAGATCTTTGAGTTCATCTCATACAAAATGGGAGCAAAAACAAAAGTGTTGCGTTTATATTTTTGTTGAGTGTATACACACACACACACACACACACACACACACACACACACACACACACACACACACACACACACACACACACACACACACACACACACACACACACACACACACACACACACACACACACACACACTAGCATGTTGCCCATGGGAATCCATAGGCTCTAGATTGGGTAGTGTTTATAAATAGGTAGCTGACATTTTTAAAGGGTGGTAATAAATTAAGCAAAGCTTGTATAATGGGTTAAGAATGGTGTGTGTGTCCAGAATGTTTTTAGAACCTTAGACCTCAACAATTTGTAGAAGAGGAGCTCAACTCTTTATATCCTGTTAATTATGTCATTTTAATGTTAATTTATTTAAATTTAAATTGAGGACACAAACACATCACAACACCATGACACAGACCAGAGGAACCTATTCATCTACTACCTATTCATCTACATCTGGAGACAAGAAGGATATAACTCAAAGGATTGCTGATCATGGAAAAGTAGAACTGAGAACATTTAAATACACAGACCACAATGTACTGGACTTGGAGCACGATATAGACCCGGACAATAATTTCTTCTCAAATATCAATGACAGTTGTTGCTATTATACAGATGAACAGTTTAATCGGATCATTAGAACGGATAACAAATTATCAATAATCCATTTCAACAGCAGAAGTCTATATGCAAACTTTAACAACATTAAAGAATATTTAAGTCAGTTTAAAAAAATATTTAACATAATTGCTATATCAGAAACATGGATCAATGAAGATAAAGGAATGGATTTTGAACTGGATGGATATGAATTTAATTGTGTAAACAGAAAATAAGAGTGGAGGAGGAGTGGCTGTGTATGTGGATAAGAACATGGATTATAAAATAGTAGACAATATGACAACTGTGATTGATAACTTATTAGAATGTATAACTATTGAAATATGTGAAGAAAAAAGCAAAAATGTATTAGTCAGCTGTATATATAGAGCACCAGGATCTAGTATTGAAACATTCACTGACTGTATGGGAAAAATGTTCTCAAAAACTAATCAAAAAACTGTGTTCATTTGTGGTGACTTAAATATTGATCTGCTCAATCCAAATAAGCATAAAATAACAGATGAATTTATCAGTATAATGTACAGTATGAGTTTATATCCAAAAATCACCAGGCCAAGCAGAATTACATCCCATAGTGCCACCTTAATTGATAATATATTCAGCAATGATATTGAGAATAACACTGTGAGTGGATTATTAATCAATGACATTAGTGATCATCTACCAGTTTTCATCGTTTATAATAGAAACCATCGGCGGAATCAGCCAGAGGAGAAAATAAAATACAGGCGAGTGCGGACAGAGGAAAAACATGAACACACTAAAGAAGGATTTACAGGAGCAAAACTGGGAAAAGGTATACAGTGAAAGTGATGTTGATAGTGCATATGAAACTTTTTACAAATATTTACATCATTATATGATAAAATTGTCCAATTAAACAAGACTACAAAAACAAAAAATCCAAGCTCGACCATGGATGACGAAAGGGTTACGAAATGCATGTAATAAGAAAAATACACTGTATAGAGAATTCATAAAACTAAAGACTAAAGAGGCAGAAAATAGATATAAGAAATACAAAAATAGATTAACTAATATTATACGGGTATGTAGGAAGGAATATTATAGTAACATATTATATAATAACAAAAACAATATTAAAGGAATATGGGATATATTAAATAGCATTATCAAAAATGGTAATAAAAACAGAGTTACCCTCAGTATTTCATTGATAATAATGTCAAGAAGGAAAATAAGGATGAGGTAGTCAACAGTTTTAATAATTTTTTTGTAAATATTGGACCAAGCTTGGCAGAAAAAATTCCCGATCCCAACCTGAGGATTGGGATAATAATCTCATAGAAAGAAATCCCTGTTCAATGTTCCTCACAGCAGTGGATGGAAATGAAATTATAGACATTGTGAATAATTGTAAATATAAACCATCTACCGATTTAAATGAAATTGATATGGTGGTGGTAAACAGGTCATTGAATGGATTGTAGAACCATTAACATACATCTGTAACTTATCATTTCAAACCGGTAAATTTCCCAATCAAATGAAAATAGCTAAGGTTGTGCCGCTGTATAAGACTGGGATAGACACCACTTCACAAATTATAGACCTGTTTCTTTGCTTCCACAATTTTCCAAATTATTAGAAAAGTTATTCAATAATAGATTAGACAAATCATAAATAAACATAAATTACTTACTGATAGTCAATATGGATTCAGAGCACATAGTCAACATCACTTGCATTAATAGAATCAGTTGAGGAGATTACAAACGCCATAGACCACAAATTACATTCAGTTGGAATATTTATAGACCTTAAAAAGGCTTTTGATACAATCAATCATGACATATTAATCAATAAACTTGAACAGTATGGGATTAGGGGGTTGGTGTTGCACTGGGTGAGAAGCTACTTAAGTAACAGAAACAGTTTGTGAAGTTGGGGGAATATACATCATCATGCTTGGACAATGCTTGTGGCGTCCCACAGGGGTCAGTATTGGGTCCAAAACTGTTTCTAATTTATATAAATGATATTGTCAATGCTTTTCCAAATATTAAATTAGTATTATTTGCAGATGGACACAAGCATTTTTTGTTCAGGGGGGATTTGCAGGAGTTACTGAGGAGGATCAGTATAGAAATGGGAAAATTGAAAATATGGTTTGACAGAAACAATTATCTTAAACTTAAGTAAAACAAAATACATGTATTTGGCTATTGTAATACAGACATACAGGTTCAGTTACAAGTCGAGGGGGTAGATATTGAAGGGTACATGAAAATAAGTTTCTGGGGGTGATAATAGATGATAAGATAAACTGGAAGACTCATATAAAACATATACAAAGTAAACTGTCAAGAAGCATTTCAGTTCTAAACAAAGCGAAACATATTCTGGACCACAACTCACTCCGCATTCTTTACTGCTCACTGGTTTTACCATATTTACAGTACTGTGCAGAGGTATGGGGTAATACTTATAAGGTACAACACAATCACTATCAGTAATGCAGAAAAGAGCTATAAGAATTATTCATAATACTGGCTATAGAGATCATACAAATCCACTATTTTTACAATCCAAATTCTTAAAATTCACAGACTTGGTTCATTTTCAACAGTACAAATTGTGTATAAAGCAATAAACAATTTACTTCCAGCCAATATAAAAATAGGTTTTTTAACAGATCAGGGGATTACAGTCTGAGGGGGAAATTTAATTTAAAGCATCAGTGGGCACCGAACAACATTAAAAGGTTTCTGTATTTCTGTCTGTGGGGTGAGGATGTGGAACAGATTGGGAGTGGGGCTCAAGCAATGTCCAAGCATGAACCAGTTCAAACAGCCGGTACAAAAATATGGTTTGTTCTGGGTATAGGGAGGAGGAAGGGTAATGAGGTTAGGGTGTTTTGGTTTTTGCTTCGGCTTGTAAATATATAGTATTTTGTATGTAAGTAGGTATGTGTAGGTGTATATTTATGTTTGTGTATGTATATGTGTATATATGTGTATGTATATGTGTATGTATGTTGATGTGTGTATGTATATATATATGTGTATGTGTATGTATATGTATATATATATATATTGATATCGGTTTAGGTGTGTAGGAATCTATGTGTATATGTGGCAAGGGTATCACTGGTTTGTGGGGAATAAGGGGTAGGGATAAATAAGCTGATGCTTCACCCTACCCCTTTTCGGACATGTTGGGTACACAGTAGGAACTTTTTTGTTGTTGTCTTTACTGATCTATCTTGTAATTGTTGTTGTATCAAATGTTCGAAATAAACAGTTTTCATTCATTCATTCATTCATTCAATTTACTGTCTTAATGTATTTATAAATTGTTTAGGTTCTTGTTATCATATACACATTATTATGAATATTAGTATATTTTATTATTACTTTTATTTGTCATTTGATTTTTTAAATGAACCACAATGGAAAAGTGTTTTCCCTTTCTTGTGTCATCCCTGTATTTTTTAATGTATCTACATTTATATTATGTACTTACTAAGTAAAAGCACGCACTCACGCTTTTTAATGTAAAGATTGATTTACCATTCCCTGCTGGAATGGTGTGTTAGTCCAGAATATAATTAGGAACAACTTCACCTTTACCCAACGGCTGCATACTTTCCACTGGTACCCTGCTGGATAACTGTACATAACTGTTGGCGTTAACCTAGGTCTCAACTGATCTGATATGGAAATGTGATCTATGATTTGCATATTTTATTTGGCACAATATATGCTGGATATCCTTCCACAGCCCTCTTCATTTATCCAGCCTTGGGACCAGTAGTAAAAATGCACTGGCTTCTGCACCCCGAGTGCCTTAGTTTCAACACCTGTGCAATCTGTCATTCCACAGAAATGCAATAAATGCATTTTTCCTGATGGACTAAAGAGATGTCTGGAACTTGGATGGACATACATATATCTCCACACACTCTAAACTAACTGCTTTGGTGTTTGAGATGAGCACTAGATTGCCCAACTCCTCTGAGTCTTGCCTGGATGAAAGGTGTTAAGAGCCTCAAGGCTTTGCAATCAGTCTTTATTTTCTTGTCTTTCAGGGAACTCCCACCAAAGGCCCCCTCTTGATTAAAGCTCCACTGTGACTGACTCATACAATCTGAGTCCTGCTGGCTTCTCAACAGCTGGAATTACTCAACATTACTCGGCCTCCTTCCCTGTGTCAAGTCAAGTCCTTGGGCTTCATTATATATGATGTGTACACATAAACAGCATGCATGCACTCTTCCCACACTTGAAGTGGTATTTATAAATGAAGCATGTGGCATACCTCATGCACACTTCAGAGCATGCACATGCAACTGTTTAAAAAAAAAAGAAAAAAGAGACACCTCAAGCCAGATTTGAGAATACAAAAAATAAGTGAATTTAACGGAAAACAAAGCAGAGAGTGTCACATAGCTCTTACATTTCTTCTTCTTACAATCGTATATAATGCCTAATAAACCTTGTCATTTGTATGTCATGTGATATGGATCATTTGTCCCATTTGCCATTGTGTTACACTGACTGTGGTTCCATTTACCATACAATTTGGTTCCATGTTTTGTACCATTGCCCATGCTCACACTAGTGGCGATGGCGCTTATCTTAAAAATAAACATGGCAGGGTTTGTTTATTAATAGTGCAATTCTTGTAACACACACACAAAATGAATATGCTGTAAGCCATCTGGAGGGATTTGCAGTATTCGCTGGGACATTTCTACTTGTAGTCCAAGCACTGTTGGATTAAGCGCTTTACAAATTTCTGTCAAGATTCTTCACTGGACTGAGGAAAGCAGACAGCAGTCTGTACAGGAAGAAGACAATACATAGCATCAGGTACAGACTACATCATCAGGAGCACTCGGACAGCATGAACCTCTGCCAAGGCCATAGGGTCACTGACATCACATGGAATACCCTTTGGCAAAGAGACTTATTCCACGTCGTGTCACGCATCTACCGTCATGTTTCAGATTCAGTGGTTAACCCTCTGGGGTCCGAGGGCATTTTTGGGACAGTTCACTCGCCTGGCATAAATGTTTTATTATTGCTGTTAACAGCTCTCCCTGCATCCCACAATCAAGTTTTATGTCTCTTTTTCTTCAGGACAACCTGTACTTTCAAAATATATATGCTATAGTTGTGTTTATAAATGTAATAAAGGTTTACAATCAGAAATAAGAAAGGAAAAAGTAAAGCAGAAATAATTTCCACACACATTTATTCAAACACACAGCAAACTAAAATAAACTAGTAACACATTACTCCTAAAACAATCTTTGGTGTGTCAGGTGAGGTGAATCTGCCCTACCCCATTGGATTTTGGAAAACCATGTGACAGTGAACCAATTCCAATTGGACACTCACATTGCTCACGTCATCACACAGCTTCGTCATCACACAGCTTCTATGAGGAGTACAAAGATGGTGGACGGTGGCTCGAAAGTCAGCGGAGTTAACTTTTCAGCAAAAAGTGTTTCTTTCTCATATCATTAAAGTTATTTATAACTTAGTAAAGCTTGGTCTCAGCCGTCGTATACGACGGCGTCGGCCCCCAGAGGGTAAACCCTTAGATCTTCAGCAAATGTATTTATAAAGAGAAACTGCATGAACTACACAAGTTTTTTTTATTTTCTATAAGTTTATTCAATGAGGAGACAACAAATGCTAAATTATTGTTGCGTCACAACTTAATTTTTTGTTCAGCCTTTGTGACCCGTCTTCATGAAGTTAGATGCAAAAATGTTGAAATTGGCCCTATCCTGCAATGATAAAGAATCCTTAAAAAAAAAATCACTGGATCCAGATCGTGTTCCGGATCATTACCAAAATTTAATGACTTCTAAGTTAGGCCACCCCTGATAAAAATTTTTTGAGCAATCCTGCTAACCAACCAACCAACAAACGGATGCGACCGAAAACATAACCTCCTTGGCAGAGGTAATAATGAATGTTTTTTTTCATTCATGCAATGGTAAGAATATTTCATAAGGTGAAAGTGATCTTTCACCTCATGAAATATTCTTACCATTGCACTCGTAAACATTCATTATTTGTATATTATTTCTATATACACACTCCTGCACCTATATTAAGATGCCAAATAATTCTAAGATATTTTTAAATTAGGGGTATTTAAAGTGTTTTAAAATTATTTAGAGATTTATTTTAATATGACATTATTTGCACAAATTTAACAGTTGTGGTCAAGTGAGTACATTTCCACTAAAATTCTGCCAAAATGGGGAGATAGTATGTACAAAGTACATTCACAAACTGCATTGCAAATGTGAAGTAAATTTTATCAGCCCTTTTGTTGTTGTTGGTTTGTGGGTGCTATAAATAACGGCAGCTGTGCATAACGATGGGCATTCTGGCATTGTTGGAAGGCCTTGGCAATACGACTGTAAGACAAGATTAAGTATTTAAAGGTCATTGATTTTCTACTTCAAGAGTGATAGATGACTTACGTGCCACTTCAGGGTTTCCAGAGGCTGTTCTGAGTGAATGGGTTTGGCTTCAGAAAGCCAGAATTAGTTTTTATATGCAAATGACAATGTGAGGTTGCATACAAATCCACTCATGGCTAAAGATGGGCGGGGACATCATTCTTTTGCACATGCATGTAATTTCACAACAATTAAGACTTTATTGTTTTATCTGTTTATATAAATTGATCAACATATTGATTTATTCTGCATTACAGAAACCTGGTTACAGCAGGATCAATATGTTAGTTAAAATGAGTCAACACCCCCGAGTCACACTAACTGCCAGAACGCTCGTAGCATGGGCAGAGGCGGAGGATTAGCAGCAATCTTCCATTCCAGTTTATTAATTAATCAAAAACCCAGACAGAGCTTTAATCCATTTGAAAGCTTGACTCTTAGTCTTGTCCATCCAAATTGGAAGTCCCAAAAACCAGTTTTATTTGTTATTATCTATCGTCCACCTGGTCGTTACTGTGAGTTTTTCTGTGAATTTTCAGACCTTTTGTCTGACTTAGTGCTTAGCTCAGATAAGATAATTATAGTGGGCGATTTTAACATCCACACAGATGCTGAGAATGACAGCCTCAACACTGCATTTAATCTATTATTAGACTCAATTGGCTTTGCTCAAAATGTAAATGAGTCCACCCACCACTTTTAATCATATCTTAGATCTTGTTCTGACTTATGGTATGGAAACTGAAGACTTAACAGTATTCCCTGAAAACTCCCTTCTGTCTGATCATTTCTTAATAACATTTACATTTACTCTGATGGACTACCCAGCAGTGGGGAATAAGTTTCATTACACTAGAAGTCTTTCAGAAAGCGCTGTAACTAGGTTTAAGGATATGATTCCTGCTTTATGTTCTCTAATGCCATATACCAACACAGTGCAGAGTAGCTACCTAAACTCTGTAAGTGAGATAGAGTATCTCGTCAATAGTTTTACATCCTCACTGAAGACAACTTTGGATGCTGTAGCTCCTCTGAAAAAGAGAGCTTTAAATCAGAAGTGCCTGACTCCGTGGTATAACTCACAAACTCGCAGCTTAAAGCAGATAACCCGTAAGTTTGAGAGGAAATGGCGTCTCACTAATTTAGAAGATCTTCACTTAGCCTGGAAAAAGAGTCTGTTGCTCTATAAAAAAAAGCCCTCCGTAAAGCTAGGACATCTTACTACTCATCACTAACTGAAGAAAATAAGAACAACCCCAGGTTTCTTTTCAGCACTGTAGCCAGGCTGACAAAGAGTCAGAGCTCTATTGAGCCGAGTATTCCTTTAACTTTAACTAGTAATGAGTTCATGACTTTCTTTGCTAATAAAATTTTAACTATTAGAGAAAAAATTACTCATAACCATCCCAAAGACGTATCGTTATCTTGGCTGCTTTCAGTGATGCCGGTATTTGGTTAGACTCTTTCTCTCCGATTGTTCTGTCTGAGTTATTTTCATTAGTTACTTTCCTCCAAACCATCAACATGTCTATTAGACCCCATTCCTACCAGGCTGCTCAAGGAAGCCCTACCATTAATTAATGCTTCGATCTTAAATATGATCAATCTATCTTTATTAGTTGGCTATGTACCACAGGCTTTTAAGGTGGCAGTAATTAAACCATTACTTAAAAAGCCATCACTTGACCCAGCTATCTTAGCTAATTATAGGCCAATCTCCAACCTTCCTTTTCTCTCAAAAATTCTTGAAAGGGTAGTTGTAAACAGCTAACTGATCATCTGCAGAGGAATGGTCTATTTGAAGAGTTTCAGTCAGGTTTTAGAATTCATCATAGTACAGAAACAGCATTAGTGAAGGTTACAAATGATCTTCTTATGGCCTCAGACAGTGGACTCATCTCTGTGCTTGTTCTGTTAGACCTCAGTGCTGGTTTTGATACTGTTGACCATAAAATTTATTACAGAGATTAGAGCATGCCATAGGTATTAAAGGCACTGCGCTGCGGTGGTTTGAATCATATTTATCTAATAGATTACAATTTGTTCATGTAAATGGGGAATCTTCTTCACAGACTAAGGTTAATTATGGAGTCCACAAGGTTCTGTGCTAGGACCAATTTTATTCACTTTATACATGTTTCCCTTAGGCAGTATTATTAGATGGCATTGCTTAAATTTTCATTGTTACGCAGATGATACCCAGCTTTATCTATCCATGAAGCCAGAGGGACACACACCAATTAGCTAACTGCAGGATTGTCTTACAGACAGTAAAGAATGGATGACCTCTAATGTCCTGCTTTTAAACTCAGATAAAACTGAAGTTATTGTACTTGGCCCCACAAATCTTAGAAACATGGTGTCTAACCAGATCCTTACTCTGGATGGCATTACCCTGACCTCTAGTAATACTGTGAGAAATCTTGGAGTCATTTTTGATCAGGATATGTCATTCAATGCGCATATTAAACAAATATGTAGGAACTGCTTTTTTGCATTTGCGCAATATCTCTAAATCAAAAGGTCTTGTCTCAGAGTGATGCTGAAAACTAATTCATGCATTTATTTCCTCTAGGCTGGACTACTGTAATTCATTATCAGGTTGTCCTAAAAGTTCCCTGAAAAGCCTTCAGTTAATTCAAAATGCTGCAGCTAGAGTGCTAACAGGGACTAGAAGGAGAGAGCATATCTCACCCATATTGGCCTCTCTTCATTGGCTTCCTGTTAATTCTAGAATAGAATTTAAAATTCTTCTTCTTACTTATAAGATTTGAATAATCAGGTCCCATCTTATCTTAGGGACCTCATAGTACCATATCACCCCAATAGAGCACTTCGCTCTCAGACTGCAGGCTTACTTGTAGTTCCTAGGGTTTGTAAGAGTAGAATGGGAGGCAGAGCCTTCAGCTTTCAGGCTCCTCTCCTGTGGAACCAGCTCCCAATTCAGATCAGGGAGACAGACACCTCTCTACTTTTAAGATTAGGCTTAAAACTTTCCTTTTTGCTAAAGCTTATAGTAGGGCTGGATCAGGTAACCCTGAACCATCCCTTAGTTATGCTGCTATAGACTTAGACTGCTGGGGGGTTCCCATGATGCACTGAGTGTTTCTTTCTCTTTTTGCTCTGTATGCACCACTCTGCATTTAATCATTAGTGATTGATCTCTCCTCCCCTCCACAGCATGTCTTTTTCCTGGTTCTCTCCCTCAGCCCCAACCAGTCCCAGCAGAAGACTGCCCCTCCCTGAGCCTGGTTCTGCTGGAAGTTTCGTCCTGTTAAAAGGGAGTTTTTCCTTCCCACTGTTGCCAAGTGCTTGTTCACAGGGGGTCGTTTTGACCGTTGGGGTTTTTCCGTAATTATTGTATGGCCTTGCTTTACAATATAAAGCGCCTTGGGGCAACTGTTTGTTGTGATTTGGCGCTATATAAATAAATTGATTTGATTTGATTTGATATACCATGCATATCCAAGGACTTTGAGACAGCACATGTGCTTAGTTGTGATTCCATACAGATTTTATAAACGAGGCTCCTGCTGTGTAGTTTTGAGAATGGACCTGAAAGATTGCCAGCTAACAGTAGGAGCTGTGACGACGTCTGATTAAACAACCTTTCCGATTGTTGGGATTCAAGCCCATGAGGACAGCTTGAGCCTGTGCAAAGATAATCCTGCCAAAACTCAGTGATATTGTATTTGCCCAGTTCAAGACCAAGTGCAGTCAATCATCTACTTCCTCAGGGAACTGAATGGAGCATGCCACGGTATCTACTCACGCCTTTACTGTCCAGAAGAACCAGCAATATATGTATCTCATGTCTGAATACTGCTTCCAAAGGTAATCGTTTACAATCAAATCAAGTTCCAGCCCCCTAAAAACACCTCACAAATCTTTTTCTGCAAAACAGAACAGTAGTAAGTTTCAAGATTTACCCAAGTTGTCATTTACACATTACAATTGTTAAATGTTTTGACGGCTATTTGCAGCTCAAGTCGTGTGTTCTTCCAGTATTTTTTTTTTTTGGGCGGGCATTTATCAACTGTTTTAGGTAATTTTGTAATGGAAAAAGGATGGAATGAATTATCTGTTGGTTCGATGAGCAGGAAGTATAAATGCTATTTAAATAGGTTTTGAAAAAATTCTGCAACAAAGACTGCACCCTACTCAGCACAGAACTTAATACAAAAAAAAAAACAAAAAAAAACTGACTTGATATTTAACAAGATTTCCAAATATGCCAGCTCCTTGGTTTGTGTGGGTTCCCTCTGGGTGTTCTGATTTCCTTCCAAAGCAGGTTCCTGGCCCAAGCAGAGGGTCTGGCCCAAGCAGAGGGTCACCCCTTTGAGTCTGGTCCAGGTCCGGATCCAGACCGATTTGGACCGATGCAGTTGCATCGGCCAATTTTTTTAACGCATCATTCATCATCGGTAAAAAAAAAAAAATCTTGAATAATCCCGAATAGTGCCGAACGTGTCCCCACGGTGAACACAGCTTTTCGGTGGTTTTCATGTCAACCTATAGTCCGTAAATTATACGGATTTTCCGAGTTTCAGAGTCATACGGACGTACAAATATAATCAACTGTTTCTGCAGCGCGGCTCCACTTTGAAGCCGTGAACCATTGAAGCAATGTTTCGATCCACTAGCTCGTAGATTCTTTGATTCGCTGCTCTTCAGAGATGGCCAAGTCTGCCTCTTAACCCCTCTCAAAGCCATTAAAATACTGTGAGTCACTTCTGTGTGGATTAAAGTCACTAACTGGGACTCTTGTCTTGTTGCTGTCAAGAAACGAGAATCGTCCTCCGTTCCGTTCACACAGCTCGAAATGCTGCGCGGCTCTCTGCTGAGACAAAGTCCGGTCGGATAACTTCAAAACGAATCGCTGCTTTAAATAAAATGACACCTCTTTCCAAACGTTGTAATACAGACAAGAAACTACAATCGACTAAAACGTTTTTTCCTCCCAAAATGAGGCGTGCTGTATTTTCTTTACAAATTACATCCTGAAGTGAAGCACAGCAGTTGTAAGAGCTCAGCTCAGATATATGGAAACACTTTCTTTTTTTTGGAACAAGTGTTTATTATTCAACTTCGTTTAAAGCTTTACAACGTATAATGTTCACTTATATAACACAGAACAGAGCACACACACCACGTAAAAAGAACAAGAATCAGAACAGAGAAAACCTTGGCAAATTTGTACATTTCAAATTGTTACTTTTGGTATCTAATGTATAGTATTTATAGTGTTGGAAAGAGTATATACATTCTTTTTCTGCTCTACTCCACCTCACAATCTGTATTTATATCCAGTCATAGTATGTTATCAGTGGTTTCCATCTCTTTCTAAATAGGTCCATAGTGAGATTTAATCTTGCTGTTATTTTCTCCATTTTGTAAACATCCAACATCCTATCTTTCCAATGATTTGTTGCAGGTAGATCAGGTTTATACCAAAATATAGTTATCATTTTCTTAGCCACCAGTATCATTATCTTGAAAAGATACAGTTTTTCTTTAGCTAGTAAGTCCCCCGGGAGCAATCCAAAAACAAAAACAAGGGGGTTCCAGTCAATATAGATTTGTAGAATATTTGAAATTAATTCCTTGATTCCCTCCCAAAATATTTTAAGTTTTGGACAATCCCAGAAAATATGAGTGTGATCGCCAATTTGTCCACAGTTTCTCCAGCATAAATTTGTTTTTGATTTATTAAATTTGAAAGTGGTAGCAGGTGTCTTAAAATATCGAGTGTTTATTTTCCATAAAAACTCTTTCCATGTTGGGCTATTTGTCAGTTTGTGTCCACCTTCACAAATTTGTTCCCATTCTTGATCTTCAATTATTATGTTCATTTCCAATTCCCACTTTTCTTTTATTTCTAAAGAGTTCTCCGACATATTTCTTTGTAGACTTTTGTATAGATTTGATATCATTTTATCATATTGTTTATGCTTGAGTGTATTAATGAATAGCATTTCCAAATGTGTAGGTTGTTTATTAAGAAGAGACCATTCTTTATGGGACATTAAATAACTTCTCAATTGCAGGAATCTATAAAAATCTATTGATGTTAAACCATATTTTTCCTGGCATTGACTAAATGATCCTAGTATCTCCCCTTTAAATAAATCATTAATGAAAATTAAATTCTTATTTTCCCAGTTTTTGAACCTCTGATCTTGTTGCCCTGGTATGAAATCTAAAATATCTGTAATTTTCATGGCTCTGGATATTGACTGGGGGGCTTTAATCTTTTTCCTAACAGTATTTAGAACTCTGTGAGTGCACTTCATGTAATTATTTGAGATTTTAAATTTGTTCCATATCTCATTTGAGCAGAATATTAAAGATTGTAATGGGATTTTGGGACAATAACTTTGTTCTAATGTCAGCCATTGCGTTTCTTTGTTTTGTTTTAACCATTCCATTGCTCCATTTAGTTGTGCTGCCCAGTAGTATAACTTCAAATTTGGTAAATTAAGACCTCCACAAGCTTTACTGCTGGACAGTAAAGAGAATTTGATTCTAGCCTTTCTTTTTTGCCATATAAATGTAGAAATCATTTTTTGCATTTTATTAAATTCGGTTTCTGGGATCCAGATAGGGATAGATGAAAATAAATATAACAGCCTGGGAACAATATTCATTCTAATTGTTTTAATCCTCCCGAAGAGGGAAAGAGGTAAAATTGTCCACCTGTCAAAATCTTTTTGAATTTGATCGAGTAGTTTTCCATAATTTTCTTTGTATAATTGGGAACTGTCTTTGGTAACATTTATTCCCAAGTATCGAAAACCATTGTGTGACCAATTGAATTTAACTTTTTTAGAGAGTTCTATAGGCCAATTCCCTGTTAACATCATTTCTTCAGATTTCGATTCATTTATTTTATATCCCGAAATGATGCTAAAGTCATGTAAACAGTCTAGAAGTTTTGGTATTGAGGTCATTGGGTCTCTAATGTATAGTATTATGTCATCTGCATATAGTGACAGTTTATGGGTCCTTATATGATCTGGTATACCTAGAATTGAAGATTCGCTTCTAATTAATTCTGCCAGGGGTTCTATACTAATAGCAAATAGAATTGGAGATAAGCAGCAGCCTTGACGGGTACATCTTTTCAAAGGGAAACTTTCCGACAAGTGCCCATTAACATGAACTCTTGAAGTAGGGTTGGAATATAACACTTCAAACCAACTGATGAAATTTTCGTCAAAACCCATTTCCCCTAGAACATGCTTTAGAAACATCCAGTCCACTCGGTCAAATGCCTTCTCGGCATCGAGGCCAAGAAGCATTGATGGATGTGAACTTTGCTGTGCTGTTAATATTATATTAAGGGTACGTCTGGTATTATTTATTCCAAATCTTTTTGGTATAAATCCTGTCTGGTCTGGGTTAATAAGTTTATTAATGATTTTTTGAAGTCTTTTAGACAAAATGGAGCTTAAGATTTTAACATCATTACAGAGGAGACTTATTGGTCTGTATGAGGCACACTGTGTGGGATCTTTACCGTCCTTATATATTACTGAGATGATTGCTTCTGCCCAAGTTTTTGGTGGCTCTTTGACATTTAAGGCATAATTAAATACCCTTTGTAGGAGAGGGACAAGTTCCATTTGAAAACATTTATATAATTCCCCGGGGAATCCATCCACACCAGGTGATTTATTATTTTTTAACTTCCCTATGATGGATTTTATTTCTTCTTTTGTAATGGGAACTACTAATCCTTTTGCCTCATTTTATCTAGTTTAGTAAGATTAATTCGCTGTAAAAATTGTTTAATTTTTCCTGGTTTATTGGGGATAGCTGTAGAATCATACAATTCTTTATAATATTCAGAAAATGCATTTGCTATCTCCCTTGGTTGAGATATATATTTTTTTGATTTGGGGCATGCTACTTTTTGAACAATTCGACTAGCCTGGCTTTTCTTAATTGAAATGCGAGTAATCTGCTTGCTTTATTTCCTTGTTCGTAATATTTCTGATTAGAAAAGCGTAAAGCCCCCTCCACCTTGTGTGTGAGTAGGTCATTCAAATTTTGTCTACATTTTTTTAATTCTTGTAAAACCATATCCTTATTTGTTCTTTTATGTTCCATTTCTAGTATTTCAATCTGTTCTTCTAATCTTATTTGGTTCCTCTCGCGCGCCGTCTTAAGTTTAGAGGAGAATGAGATAATTTTACCCCTCAAGACTGCTTTTGCTGTGTCCCATAGAGTTGAAGGTGACGTTGCCTCATTGTCATTAGTTTCCAAAAAATAATTCAATTCCTCTTTTATATATTGAACTGCCTCTGGATTATTTAGAAGTGATACATTTAGTCTCCATAGTTTTAAAGGTTTGTCTTGATCCAAGTTTAAGGACATTAAAACTGGTCCGTGGTCTGAAAGAGTTTGTGGTTCAATATGGCAATCTTTTATTATATGAGCTATTTGTTTAGAAACACATAGAAAGTCAATTCTTAAATGACTTTTATGAACATTTGAAAAGTAGGTATAATCTCTGACCTTTGGATTTTTTACCCGCCATATGTCAACTAATCCCAATTCTTTCAACAGATTGTTCAACGCCCTAGCTTTGGATAGTTGGTATTTTTGTTCTAATGGAAATTTATCTATGTAGTGGTTTAAAACACAATTAAAGTCTCCTCCTAGTATTATTGGTCCTTTTGAATTCATGCTAAAATTTGAGCTATTTGTCGAAAAAAATTGGGTTGTCCTCGTTTGGGGCATATATGTTCATAATTGTTAGAGTTATTCCACCAATTGAACCAATAATAATTATCCAGCGTCCGTTTTTATCCTTCATAATTTTTTCCGAAACCAGACATAAAGATTTGTGGCATAGTATAGTAACACCCCTTTTTTTGTAATTTTCATATGAAGCGCTAAATACCTGTCCCACCCAGTCCTTTTTCAATTTTGCATGCTCTTCCTCATTTAAATGAGTTTCTTGTAGTAACGCGATTGAACAACTTAATATTATAACTTACTATCTTCAACACTGTCGTTATGAAGTAAGAGTGGGTTTACCATACACTGCATCTCTCCTGGGTGCCTCAGCATCATTCCAAGCCACATTGACAATCATTTTCAATTTGCCAAGAAAGAAAAACATCGAACAAGTTGAACCTTCAAAAAGAACCTTAAAGAAAAACTTCCAAAAATACAGTTTGCTGTCCCGATATGGGACAACAAACTCCTGATGTAAACTAGGCAGGGAGGCCTGGCTCCCTGGATAAAATACAGAAAGATGTGTGAGCAGCATTCCACATTCTCCCGACCTAATGCTGCTTTGAATGCCAGGGTTTAGACAGATATTCCCTTCGTTACACTCCGACTTATGGCTTAAAAAATGTTAATTGTTTCTCAGCCTACGTGTTCTCTTATTCTATATATTGAGTATGCATATATATATATATATTATATATATTATATATACATACATATATACAGGTACACATACATACACACATACATAGATGCATACATACTTACACTTACACATTCCTACACACGTACGCATATGAGTATTCACATACACATATGTACCCACACAGACATATACACTCATACATTCTCACATATATGCAAATACAATTTTTTTTTCTCTTTCCTCCCCTTTCTTCTTTCTTTGTAACTTCTGTAGTTCCAATAGTTCATGGGGGATGTAGAAATCTTGTCTTCATTTTAGACCTCCTCAGAGGTAGGTCAAAGGTTTTACTGATGGCTCTAATGTCCTCTGTGTTCAGCATTATGTCCAGCACTTTTTCTGCCAGCCCCGAGTTTGCCAGCCCAGCCTGTAACAGTTTCTCCTCTAGAAATCCCTCTCATCCACCTCTACCGTAATCCCAGCTCTCTTAGAGTAGGGTTGGGCGTCCAGGAGGGAAGGGAAGATTTTGATACCAGTCTCCAGAATAGCTTCAGTTGGGCTGGGTATGGTGATTGTGCCTTTATTTTACGCTCCTTGAGTTTTTTGATCACCTCACGCACTTGTTTCCTTTTCCTTTGCACCTCTGGAGAAAAAGCTTGGTCAAAAAAGACAACTTTTTCCTCCTTTTCCGTTGAATTTCAACATTCTGTTGCTCCCAGGCCTGTCGCAACACTGCCATGTTTTCACACTGAAATCTACAAACTGAACTATAATGGACCTCGGTGGCGCCGTCGGTTTTTGGCTTAGACACTGTAGACCTGTGCGCGTCCGGCTCGATGCGAATATCGGTGTCTTCAGGGTAAGTTTAGTTTCGACTTGAGAAATATGAGTGATGAACGGTATCCTCTCTTTTCCTTCTGAATCTTCTTTTATCCCTGAAGTCTTATGTTGTTTTTGCGCATTCTGTTCTCCAGTTCATCTTGCTTTGCAGTTAGCTTAGCATCTTTTTTAAGCAGGGTATGCTAACACTTTTTCCTGTCGTGGTGTCTCGATCTTCATTGTTGCTTAACCTGTTTCCGCAACTTTCGATTCTTTTTTCCAGTGTATAAATTCTTTTGTTGATTTCTCCTATTGTCATCTCCATGTGCGTTTGAGACTCCTTAATAATCTCGTTGAGCATTTCCAGACCCTCTCGGAATTTACAAGCTCCTGAGCAACAGGTTTTCGGCCCCGGCTTTGGCTTGTGTTAGGCTAGCATCTAGCGTTAGCTGCTTTTGCGTCATTTTCGTGTCTTCACTTTTCCCCATTTTAGCATCTTTCTTGCTCATTCGTTGTCCATAGCCATTCTTGTAGGTTCTTTTATTTCATTCAGTTAAATCGATATTGTAGGCTGTTTCCAAAATTCTTGATCGGAGTGCAACTTAGACGCGTCTTCACTCGGGCATACCGGAAGCGGAAGTCCCATGGAAACACTTTCATGCCAATAATGTCTGAAAGGAAATGCTTCTGACAAAAACTACAGATTTTGTTTATTCCTATTTATGTCCAGAGATCAAGGATCCACCATGTAGTGTTTATTATGTCCAAAGTTTAAAGGATCCAGTGACCAATTTCATATTTATTTACTTTAAGACTCAATAAAATGTTCAATTCAATTCAATTTCAATTTATCGGCCTATAAAGTGCCAAATCACAACAAAATCTAAATATACTAAAACAAATACATCACAATTGTACACATATGTGTACAATGTAACTGTCTGTATCTCAATATATTATTATTAGAGATATATGCTTCATATTTTTATTGATTTTATCAATTGAAAAAATCATATATAGATTCAGGTATAATTGAAAGATTTTGGCAATAAATTTGATCCTGTTTACAGTCAATTTTTCTTATAGTGTTGTTTTTTTAGGACATCATATTTATACAAATAAGAAGTGTTCACTATGGTCCATGAAGTATAATAAATTATTAAAAGAAGTGTGGACAGTGTATGTTGCACACGAATAAAAAATTAAGATTATTGAATAACAAGACGCGTACGATTTTTATTTATCATTCGCCAAAAATGCATCTGTCAGATTTTCACTTTGGATCCAGCCCTGGGGTCTGCTTGAGGTTTCTTCCTCAGAGGGAGTTTTTCCTTACCACTGTTGCTCTGGGGGTTGGTAAGGATAGACCTTACACGTGTGAAGCGCCTTGAGACAACTCTGTTGTGATTTGGCGCTATATAAATGAAAATAAATTGAAATTGAAAAATAAAGTGAATATGTGTCTGCCCTGCGATAGACGGACAACCTGTCCAGGGTGTAACCAAAGACGTTAAATATGAGAACTAGAGGCCGCGGTTGCACTGAGCCGTATCCCGGCAAGGAGGCGTGGTTGCCGTTTTAATTCTGGGCAAGTCGGTAGGCGGTGCCCATAGACGCTCAATTAGTCTCCTCAAGAAACATGTGGAATATGCTGGAAAGCTGCACATGTTGGTGATGCCACAAACAGAGGAAGAAGGGAGACATTTCCTTCCATAAGTAAGTGGTTTTGGTTATTCTTGTCACTTTGTCCATGACATTTGGTCGATAAACAAGTGTATGTTGCCTGCCTCCGAGGACACTGACCATTAACTCTTCACTTATGTCTAGTTGATATTTTCCCCTGCTAGACTGACGTCTAGTTAAAATACTTGTCGTTAGTGATTAAAATTGTCGACAAGACCGATTTTTTTTTTTTTTAATTTTCACTTTAAATAACCAACGCGCTGCTCGGGGATTATAATGACCCGCGCTGTGCCACTTAAAGTCACACCCACAAACAGAAATGTGCACCCACATCACTGACTTCATGAATGAAACTCTGTCAAGAAAGGAAAATTGTGTAAAAATATAATATATTTGTATTGTAATGGTTTTAGAAGCTGCGCTGCGCTGAACACAGCAGCAGCTCGATCAGCAGCGCAGCTGGAACCCATCAGATCCGTGAAACTTTCAACACTAATATTTGGGAATGTGTGTCTAATACTTTCCTTATATAATTTAATGTGAATTAATTTTACTGGCTCGATATCCAGGTCAGAATGACATTTTAATACATATTTTGCAAGTGTGTTCAGTCATGAATCCCCATTGAAAATGCATTAACATCCGGGCACTTTGTCAATTTTTGCCCTTTTAGGAGGTGTCATGTTGCTGTCCATGAAGGGACATTCGTGTTTAGTAGGCAGCATTGGGAGTGCGGACTCTAGTTCTCATTTAAAAACTCTTTGAGTGTAACCCACCTCTCCCCCAGTGACTGCTGGGATAGGCTCCAGCCCCCCACAACCCTCAATTGGACTAAGCAGTTGAAGGTGATATTTCCACCACTAGCATGCATGGGCAGTGCTAGGGGGCACTATAGCTCCCCCTGGATTAATCATAGCACCCCCAAGAAAATAATTCCTCATTTATTATTTTACTTTAATTTCATCCCATGTTTTTAAGGCCTTGTCCACACTGAAACTGAACTTCCCCTATACAATCTTTTTCTGTCATTTTCAAAAGGTTTTCCCATTCAAGAAATACCTCAAGTCTACAGATCCAGTGAAACCACTTGAAAATGCTGTAGTATATATGCCAGGCCTGTATGTAGCGCTGTAACGCTTCTACAAAAAATGAAGACGACGTGGAGCTAATCAATGTAGCAAGGGATGCTAGAACTTTAGAAGGTGGCACACAGATTAGTCTTTTTATCAAACCTGTTGCCTGGATTCATCATCACAGATAAAAACTGTTCTCCACATGACAACCTTGTTTTGGACGATGACGTCTGGAAAGGTGTTAATTCCTTATGATGGAAGTTACTTGTTAAGGGTTTTTAAAGACGTCCCTCAATGTCTGTCTACTCTGGGAGCATTTCTCAGACTGAGCTGGAGGACAACCGGCGCTTTGTCTCACCATCAAGCAGAAGAAGAAAATTTACATTCACTATTAACATGTTAGACAGGGTGATGACTCGTCCTTTCAGTTTTCCACAGTAATGACACCTCTGACGTTTTCAGATTTATGTGATTAGATAAAGATTTCACTCATAAAAGAAACTAAATATCAAAAGACCTGACTGTTTTACACAAAATATCTGTAGCGACGCTCAATGACTTCACGTTTGATATGGTCATGATGGACAGTGTACCGCATGTGTGTAGTTTCAAGTTGCTGAAAATGGTTCGGTTTTTGCTGCCCAAATATCCATGAGTGGAACTGGAAAGAAGTAGTCTGCGTCACCTAAAGAACTCCCTGAGGAACACCAGTGGGGACGGACAAACCAGTGACCGGTGTCACTCCTGGCAAATCATTGATGCTTTGAACAACAAGTCAAAGGTGAGTAGTTCTCTGAGACTCAATTGCTGATGTTTGAAAGTGTGGAGGTTTATTATTTTTAAAGGTAACTTTGTTTTAAACCGTGAGGTGCCACTGGGGGCGCAGTTTCAACAAATTACAAGTAACGGAAATGTAACATGGCAGAAATTATGGAAATAATAAAAGATCAGTTCCCTCTCAGACTCAAAAAACAGTGTAATCAACTCTATTTTGACTTCAGACTCACAGTTCACCAAATTTTGCACGAAAACACCTCTTTCGTTGATGTAATCAAAAACAACACATGCTTATTGGACTTCTGTGAACTCAGAGTACAGGATTAAAAAAAAAAAAAAATCTGCTTCTCCAGTGCCAGCTAAAAATAAGAAGAAAGGCCTCAGATGTAAAAGCCTGGAGGGCTAAAGCAAAGGATGGGGAATGATTCATGGAGCGTCACAGACAGAACTGTGAAGCACGGGACAGTCCAATGGGATGTTCAGTGCCTACAAAGGGCTGTGTCTCATCAGGATGATGCATTTCTACTTCCACCTTCGGTAACGATCCACCCTTCTGTACAGGCTCCTCTGCATGGGAGAGCAGATCTGTCATGCAATTCCCTGAGGAGGCTTTGCTCTGTAGGCAGCCCTGCATATGACCTGACTGTAGAAACCACATGATCTAAGTAGCCCAACGTTCAACTGAAACTGTGCTTGGATTTTAATGATATACAGTGGAGCAAAAAAGTATTTAGTCAGTCCCTGATTGTGCAAGTTCTCCTACTTAGAAAGATGACAGGGGTCTGTAATTTTCACTTCAACTGTGAGAGACAAAATGAGAAAAAAAAAAAATCCAGGAAATCACACTGTAGGATTTTTAAAGAATTTATTTGTAAATTATGGTGGAAAATAAGAATTTGGTCAATAACAAAAGTTCAACTCAATACTTTGTAACATAATCTTTCTTGGCAATGACAGAGGTAAAACTTTCTTCAGCAGGTTTGCACACACTGTAGCTGGTATTTTGGCCCATTCCTCCATGCAGATCTCCTCTAGAGCAGTGATGTTTGGGGCTGTCGCTGGGCAACATGTACTTTCAACTCCCTCCACAAATTTTCTTTGGGGTTGAGGTCTGGAGACTGGCTTGGCCACTTCAGGACCTTGAAATGCTTTTTACGGAGCCACTCCTTCGTTGCCCGAGCGGTGTGTTTGGGATCACTGTCATGCTGGAAGACCCAGCCACGTTGCATCTTCAATGCTCTCACTGATGGAAGGAGGTTTTGACTTAAAATCTCATGATACATGGCCACATTCATTCTTCCCTTAACACAGATCAGTCGTCCTGTCCCCTTTGCAGAAAAAGGGCCCAGAAGCATGATGTTTCCACCCCCATGCCTCACAGTAGGTATGGTGTTCTTGGGATGCAACTCAGCATTCTTCAAAACACGACGAGTTGAGTTTTTACCAAAAAGTTCTATTTTGGTTTCATCTCACCACATGATATTCTCCCAATCCTCTTCTGGATCATCCATATGCTCTCTGGCAAACTTCAGATGGGCCTGGACACGTACTGGCTTAAGCAGGGGGACATGCCTGGCACTGCAGGATTTGAGTCCCTCTCTGCGTAGTGTGTAGCCTTTGTTACTTTGGTCCCAGCTCTCTGCAGGTACTTCATCAGGTCCTTCCGTGTAGTTCTGGGATTTTTGTTCACCGTTCTCATGATCATTTTGACCCCACGGGATGACATCTTGCGTGGAGCCCCAGATCAAGGGAGATGATCAATGGTCTTGTATGTCTTCCATTTTCTTACAATTGCTCCCACAGTTGATTTATTCACACCAACCTGTAGATTCACTCTTCCCAGCCTGGTGCACATCTGCAATTTTCTTCCTGGTGTCCTTTGACAGCTCTTTGGTCTTGGCCATGGTTGAGTTTGGAGTCTGACTGTTTGAGGCTGTGGACAGGTGTCTTTTATACAGTTAATTAGTTCAAACAGATGCCATTAATACAGGTAACAGGTGGAGAACAGAAGAGCTTAAAGGTCTGTGAGAGCCAGAAATCTTGCTTGTGGGTGACCAAATACTTATTTTCCACCATAATTTACAAATAAATTCTTTAAAAATCCTACAATGTGATTTCCTGGATTTTTTTTTCTCCTTTTTGTCTCTCATAGTTGAAGTGTACCTATGATGCAAATTACAGACCTCTCTCATCTTTCTAAGTAGAACTTGCACAATCAGGGACTGACTAAATACTTTTCTTTTAACCCCACTGTAGTGGATCCAGAAAGTATTCACAGCACTTCACTTTTTCCACATTTTATGTCATGTCACAGCCTTATTACAAAATGGAGTAAATTCTTTTTTCCCCACAAAATTCTGCTCACAACACCCCATAATGACAACATGAAAAAGTTCATTTTTTTTATTTCTGCAAATTTATTAAAAATAAAAACGAAGAAATCAGGTGTACATAAGTATTCACACCCTTTACTCAATACTATGATGCACCTTTGGCAGTAATTATCATCTTTCCCTCAGTCCTGACAAGTCTTCCAGTTCCTGCTGCTGAAAAACATCCCCACAGCATGATGCTGCCACCACCATGCTTCACTGTAGGGATGGTGCCTGGTTTCCTCCAAACGTGACACCTGGCATTCACACCAAAGTTCAATCTTTGTCTCACCAGACCAGAGAGTTTTGTTTCTCATGGTCTGAGAGTCCTTCAGGTGCCTTTTGGGACATGTGAGGCAGGTTGCCATGGGCTTTTTTTTTTTTTACAAAGGAGTGGCTTCTGTCTGAAGAATGCTGGAGCGCTGACAGAGTGACCATCAGGTTCTTGGTCAGCTCCCTGACTAAGGCCCTTCTTCTCCGATCGCTCAGTTTAGATGGTGGCCAGCTCTAGGAAGAGTCCTGGTGGATCCGAACTTCTTCCATTTACGGATGATGGAGGTCACTGTGCTCATTGGGACCTTCAAAGCAGCAGAAATGTTTCTGTACCCTTCCCCTGATTCATGCCTCGAGACAATCCTGTCTCTGAGGTCTACAAACAATTCCTTTAACTTCATGCTTGGTTTGTGCTCTGACAGGCACTGTCAACTGTGGGACCTTATATGTAGACAGGTGTGTGTCTTTACAAATCATGTCCAATCAACTGAATTTACCCCAGGTGGATTCCAGTTAAGCTGTAGAAACATCTTAAGGATGATCAGTGGAAACAGGATGCACCTGAGCTCAATTTTGAGCTTCATGGCAAAGGCTGTGAATACTTATTTGCACGTCATTTCTTAGTTTTTTATTATTATTATTTTTAATACATTGGCAAAAATCTCAAAACTTTTTTTCACATTGTCATTATAGGGTACTGTGTGTAGAATTTTGAGGAAAAAATGGATTTCACCCATTTCGGAATAAGGCTATAACATAACAAAATGTGGAAAAAGTGCAGCGACGTGAATACTTTCCAGATGCACTGTAGTTACAGAAAGTTGCATCTGACTGAGTTTGTGTGTTCATAATAGTTGTGCCATCTCTCCAAAACAATTTAAAATCTTATACACTAACATCCTATGATACTGACTGGGATCCTTCTTCCATGACACTGCAGTTATTTTACATCTGTGCAAATTTCACTTGTAGGTTTACCACTTTATTTTTTAAATGAAGTACAATTTTACCCGTATCCAGACCAGAGTGTAGACTAATTGTGGTGTCATTCTCTATACCTGCTTCTTGCAGTGAAGGTTTACGGGTGCTGAAGCCTATCCCAGCAGTCACTGGGAGAGGGGCAAGACACATCTTGGACAGGTTGTCAGTCTGTTGCAGGGCAGACAAACACATTTACACCTAGAGTCAATACAGAGTCACCAGTTCACCCCAGAGTGTGGTGTCAGAACAATGATTTGCTCCTCAACACCAACAAGACAAAGGAGCTTCTCGTTGACTTCAAGCCCTGTGATCAATGGAGAAGAAGTGGAACAGGTGGGGGGGACCTGACATGGGGAACACCAAGGAGCTGGAGAAGGCGGCCCAGCAGGGACACTTCTTCCTGTGGTCCCTCAGGAAATCTGTTCTCCCACAGAAACTTCTTACCGACTTCTACCAGTGCACCATAGAAAGTGTCTTGAGCTATGGATGCACGGTGTGGTAGCCAGCTGCACCTCAGAGGAGAGGAAAGATCTGTAGCAGGTCACAAAGACTGCACAAAAGAAACAGAGCCAAAAAGATCAGGTCTGACTGCACACACCCTCGTCAACGTCTTTTTGACACCCGCCCCTCTGGCATTCTCAGGCGTGAGAAAACAGAAAGAAAAACAGCTTCTTCCACAGGGTTGTGAAAGTTCTGCTGAAAGCCTGAGCTGAGCTTTTGCACCTTACACTCTGCACTTTATATTTAGACATTCTGTCCATTAAATTTTAGTTTTATTACTGGACTTTTTTTTAGTTCCTTTTATTCAATTGCTGCTACTTCAAATTGCAACATTCACAAGAATCACATATGCTGCTGTGAAAAGAAGAGAATTTTGTTGTATACAAAATGTGCAATGACAATAAAGAATCCATCCATCTGTCTATCTAAACTGTCATGTTGGGTTTTTCCAATATGTGTATTGTCACATAAGGAATTCAAACTGATCATTGTGGAATTGTTGGATATCATGAGTCCAACCCTTGACAAGTTGACTGTCTGGATCTGCGATTGCCCTGGATTAAACTAAGGTCCAGGCTTTCAGTGACTTCCTGGACTTGACCAGAAGTATATCTGTATTTGGTGAAAGTACTGAACTGAGAGAAATTCACTTCTCTCAGTCGTGACATTCATGCATCTGGGTCCTCAGCCTTTGAGGTTGGGAGATGACTGAGAAGACCTTATGGATTCATGAGGTTGCTGGACATAGGTGCTTGCATTCATATGCTCAGATCTTTCATGTCAGGTTTTTTTTTTTTTTTTGCAGTCACTTCAGCACATGAATGATGGAGACCAGAACAAACTGTAGGTTCTCCTGCAGTACTTAAACTTTGCCTACTTCCTTATCGTGGTATTAGGTGTGGTTACTGGTCATTTATGGTTAGATAACATCCATCTGTTGATATCTAATACTGTTGAGTAGAATGTGTGCAGTACTCGGGTAGTGAGTTGATTATTATCGGTCGTGTTTCGAGGACTGAGTGTTGAATGCAGCAACTTTTGAGTTATGATCAGTGAGTGTGACTTGTCATCAAGGAAAGGACAAAAGCAGGGAGTGACACAGAGTGGGGGCCTGTGATACTCAAGACACTAAACATCCCACCCCCCTACCACCAGAGAGATACCCATGTCAATCAACACGGTGCACAATTCCTATCAAACATGCTATCTATAGGACTTGCAAACCCTGGTCTATTTTTACAGCGGTAAAGGAGATGACAGCACTGCATCTCTACTGAAGATAAATACATGCATACATTCCCTCACATCAATGCCTGCACTATACCAATGGTGCCTTTGTTGTTTGGATACAAAGATACATACCTCAATAATTCAACATTCGAATTGCTGTTACGTTTAATGTAAATACAAGGATAGATACTGGCTAGAGGATATAAAAATCCAATATTCATTGCTGTTCCATTGTTTAATGGAGGCCTTTATGGTACATGGGAGGTAGAAGAATAGAATGACCTGTTTACAGTAAAATATAGACACAACACCACTTTGATGATGAGTGAGTATTTATCGCTAGTGGTCCCACAATTCTTTGCAATCCTATGATGTCACCATGCTGCCGCTTTAATTGCAAAATCTTTCCTCATGAGATTCCACCCTGCGAAAATAACGTGGAGCCATTTTTAATTAAAACAAAAAAAAAATTGCAGGAAGGATGGTATTTTCTTTATGCCTTGCAGTAACAAGCAAAGATCAAGGTGTTATTTTAACCATCATGGCCATATATCCATCCATCCATCCATCCATCCATTTTCTTCCGCTTTTATATATATATATATATATATATATATATATATATATATATATATATATATATATATATATATATATATATATATATATATATGAATGCTGAACTTAAAAGCTGCTGTTGACGTCTTTTGTAGGTTTTGACACCAATGAGATTACATATCTGTTTTGAACTAGACATAATTGTTAATTGTGTACTTATTCATTTAAGGAAATAAAGTATGTATGAGAACAGCGCAATGCTTTCTAGTTGCAGTGTCTCTTTTGTACCAATAGATGCTGTGTGTATGCAGGGTCTAAAACTAAGTACAAGTTGAAATATTTCATACATTGCGTAGAAATGCACATACTAATGCTGCGTTTACACATAATGACGACAAGTCACGAATGCCATGAATCTTGGCCGCTGATCATGAATGTGATTATTCGGGGCAGAGGCGTCAGGTGTCCTCAGGAACTGCTGCAACCTGTTACCACACATTACGATTAATGGCACTTGTTGCTGGAGAATTATCAGGAACCATTACGCACGGTCAAGAATAGTGTTCCGCGCTGTTGCGCGTAACAGTGCATCGTTAAGTTCTGTCATGTTGTGAACGAGGTGAATTGTCTCCACACACACACCCATATTCATCCAACCGAATTCAGATCATTCCAGTTTTTCAGAAGAACTTTCTGACTGGATGCGTAGTTGTGCTCTGTGCCATGGAGTGGTGCAGAGAGGAGGAGGAGGACAGAGCCAGATGTGTGGCTTCATGTGGGTCTCGTCTGGCGCATTTTCCCAAACATCAGGCACATGCAGCAGGTGGAACACCTGCAGGAGCCCGCTGAAGAGCACTGAAATTAGTCTTTTAGCCGACTTGGTGTCAGCAATTGAACTGAATGCGGTGTAGCAGGGTTCAATTGTGCGCGCTTCTTCCTCCGCCAGACTGGAGGAGGTGCAGAGATGTCTGGCTGCACGTGAGTCTCCTCTCGCTTCTCTGGTTGCTCAGACTCGTTCTCCCGCTCATCGGTTACAACAGCAGGTGGAACACCTGCAGGAGCGTCCTGAGGAGCTTCAGCAGGAACTGTGGAACGACACTTGGATCCGAGTTTAATTGTGCGCACATGACAGAAAACTGATTCGTCGTGGCGCGCAGTGAAATGTGAGGCCGCCTTACAAGTCATGTCAAAACTTGACAGTTTCCGTGTCACTTCTTAATAACGCTTGACAGTTTGGGCTCCAAGAACCATCACAGGAACCACTACGAACGTTGTCACATTCTATTAAGGATCACTACTCAAGACAGATCAATACGCTCAGTTGCAACCTCCACGACGTGAGACGAAATGAGGGTGGTGTGTGACATTCGTGGAAGATTTTTTGACAGGCAAAAACATGCTCCACGAATATCAAGAATATCACGCACCAACACGCACTATTAAGAAACCTATTCAGATGCATTAAGTCACATTAAGAATGTCAGGAATGTGTCACGAATGACAGAAAAATGACATTTGTAACACGTCTTGGTTATGTGTAAACGCACCTTAATGGTTAATAAAGGAATCCCCTGGATTGTTCCTCCAAACTGCCTTTAATATCATTATATCAATTACTAATTACACTTCCACTTACCAAGTTTGATGAATTGGTTTGTTTGGCTTTTTTGTGGAGATTTTTAAGTGAAGCATTTGAAAAGACATTTATAACCTGTTTAATCTGTTCTTCACAAATGTCTTACCTAGTAGCTGCACTCCACGGGTTAGACCGTACACATCGATGAGGGCCCAGAGCGGTTCAGCTGTGCGAACGCCGCTAAAGAACACCATGGGAGTAGATTTGTTTATACGATAGAAAACGCGGCCCTTCTTGTCGACCCAAAAGGCAATAATATTGCCTTCATTGCCAAACTCCTCAGGCAGTGCCTTGGCCCAAAAGCCGCTCTGGGACACCAGATCAGGGCAGGCATACTTGGGAAGGTTGTCTGGGTTTATTCTGGAGGGGTCTTTGGAGGTGAATCCCAGACGCAGAGCACCACTCCAGCAGCACTGCTTTATTGTAATCTGAAGACAAAAAATATGAAGCTGAATTATTTTTAACCAAATATTTAATTGTTTACACATATGGCATAAATAATGCTGATTACCTGACCGTACAGCATATGGCAACCCCTTAAGTAACTTGAGTCAATGGTGCCACCAAGAAGAAATAAAATACCACCACCTATTTTCATTATCTCAACAGTCAATGTCGGCCACAATTTCCCAACATCATACTAGTGACTGACAGTGAAGTTCATGTGTTCCATCAAAATGACAAAGATTGTAGGCTTGGTAGTGTTTACAAGTGAGCTAAATGGTAGGTAACCCAGCTACCAAAAACACTTTCAAACCCTCACAAACAAAAGACTCAACAATGTTTGCGGGCTTGTTGTAGAAAATAAAAAATAAATAAATCTCTGCATATTTCCCCATGTTCATCTGAAGATTTGTTGATCCAAATGCAATTGCATTATTTCCGTAACATTCTTTGTTACCTGGTATGTACGGCTGTTCAACCCAGGCAGCAAGACAGCCTTCTGTCACAACAAGAAGGTCCTGGACTCAAGTCCATCAATGCACGGTTCTTTCCTGTGTGGACTTGCATGTTCTTATTGCTGGCATTTATTTGGAGAGTTTAACCAAATCAATAAGAAGGTCATAAATATTGGACTTCTGTATGTGAGATGGATGATCCTTAGTTGCAAGCCAGAACAAATGGGACCAATAAAGAAGGGGGTGGGGAAACTTCAATCCACACATAGTGAACCTCTACTGTTGCACCCACCTCCTTGAAAATGCATAAATGACAGTCAGACCTCACTCTACTGCAAGTAACATAACACTGATCAGCTCACTCTCCAACTCATGCTATCATTCCACTAGTTACTATGACTCACAAGCTATTGGGGATAAGATCAGGTTTAAACGACTGCCCCAAATCATGTGTGATTGGATTAAATTCTATAAGTTCACAACATGCATCAACAGAGTAGCGCCAGCGATGCATGATTGCAAATAGTCAAATTTCAGTTTGTGGACACTATAAAACCATCTTTCAGGTCAAGACTTAATAACATATGATACTATTCAAGAGTACAAACAGTTTAAGGCTTGATCATGCACTAGTGTCCCATACTGCCATATCTACCACCTCACAGAACTGCCCATACTCTCTGACAGACCCCTAATCCATCCCCAGTTCCTCACAATGAGCATCAATCCATTGCAAATATGTAGTACAGTGGCATCCAACTAGCTTTGTCCAGTTGTTGTGATCCTCACCAGTAAGTGCTCCATCATGTTCAGGAAAAACCACAGTGTTGCAGCTGATGCTCCCTCACAATGCAAATGCTACACCCATTCGGGTTTTCTTAGGTTGCCGCTCATTCCAGCAGTACCAAGGACTTCTCAGCAGAGCTCTGGTACAAAAGAACTCCAGTTGTCTTCTTGGGTCACTGGTTAGTTCATGTCAAGGTATCACAAATGCCACATCATGGTGCACTCTGCATGGCTGTTAAACTGCTGGATTCTACTTAGCGAGTCTCAGTATTAACTAAAGAACGTGTCACTGTCACAAAAAGCTTTGAAAAATACCATAAAATAAAATACACAGTGTAGAATACCTTGAGGCGGACTTGTTCGTACAGTGCTATGGGCCTGTTACTGAAGGTGATAGCATTGCAGAAACTGGCCTGCCGTTTGACAGTCTTCTGGGCGAGGTCCATGACAATTTGGAAACCCTTGGCATTAGGATGGAAGAGGAGTGGGCTGATGGGAACAGGCCCACCGACACTGCCGCACTGGATCGGAAGGCATCTCTTGGGTTTGTGGTGGCATCTGTGTGACGTGGAAGGGAACGGGCCACCGAGGGAGTCTGAGGCAAAGAGACACAAGACGGCACAGAGAGATGAGTTTCACTGTGGAAAAATAACATCTTAATGAAAAACAGGAGCTGAGGTTTAGGTCAGTGTTTTGGTTCATGTTTCATGCAAAGCTTTGCATCACAAAAAATGCCATTTGATATTACTGTATAATCTGATTTGTGTCCTCGTTGATTATTTGTGAGCATTTGAGTAACAATGCAATCAGTGATAATCGCATTGGCTCTTTAGGGTGAAAACATGCATGTCAGTTTGGCAAAGCAGCCCACATCAGAGCTCTTGACTTAATCGCATATGACACTATTCCAGAGTGCAGGCAGTTTAAGGCCTGAAACAGACTGCAGGTGTATGCATCGTGGTTCCGCTGCATGTTGATTTTCGTTAAGATGTCTGTGATTAAACCCCGCACACTGTCAACAAGATCTGTGTGGTGCATCATGTACGGCACTCCCTAGAGAATAAACCTGGTACTTATTTTTTCCTGCATCTTGCTCACAAGACTGAAAAATAGATAGAAAAAGTATCTAAATTCAAATTCAAATTTATTAATTTATATAGCGCCAATTCACGACGAACTTGTCTCAAGGCGCTTCACACAACATAAAACAACAAAAAAACTGAATTAATAATTTAAAACACAATAAAAAGATGACCATAAAAGAATACAAGAATAAAAACACATCATAACACTAATGATAAAACAGGGAAAACAAATGAGTCTTTAAACATGACTTAAAAGTCTTCACAGTATCAGACTGCCGAATGTGTGCCGGGAGATCGTTCCACAGAGCTGGAGCACGGTAGGAGAAAGCTCTGTGACCGGCAGACTTTTTATTCACCCTGGGAACACACAGAAGTCCTGCACCCTGAGAACGCAGGGCCCGAGCTGGTATGTAGGGGCTTACCAGGTCAGCCAGATAGGGAGGTGCAAGTCCATGAAGAATCTTATAAATTAATAACAGTACTTTAAAATCCGATCTTGCAGCAAATGGAAGCCAGTGCAGGGATGCCAAAACGGGTGTAATGTGGTCAAACTTTCTGCTTTGTGTCAAAGGTCTGGCAGCAGCATTTTGAACCAGTTGAAGATCCCTAATCCTGGACTGCGGTAAGCCAGAAAATAGAGCATTACAATAGTCCAATCTAGAAGAGACAAATGCATGAATCAAAGTCTCAGCATCAGCCATAGACAGGATGGGACGAATCTTCGCTATATTTCGCAACTGGAAGAAAGCAGCCCTCGTAATGTCTCTAATGTGGAGCTCAAAGGATAACGTAGGATCAAAAATTACTCCAAGGTTCCTCACTTTATCCGTATGATGTATAACACACAAACCTAAGCTAAGTGCTAGCTGACCAAATTGATGCCGACACCTCGCTGGACCAAGAACCATAACTTCAGTCTTATCAGAATTTAAAAGTAGGAAGTTACTAGACATCCAACCTCTTACTTCGTATCTGACAGCCATTTTGACATCATACCAGCAACATTAAATGTACACTTAAATCAAGTGAACACTTTTTACTGGACTTTCTATGGCTAGGAAAGAAATCAAACATGAGAAATACAATTACAAAAAAAAAAACAGAAATTGAAAAAAGTCACGAACCCTGTCCAGTTACAAGATGTCACTTTCTGCTCTTCACTTTTGCGAACGCGCCTCAGCTAAACCCACAAAGAGCTCTGGGATCCGTTGGAAAGTTTACATGTACTTGTATACTTTATAGTTTTAGGTTTATGTTTTATAAAGTATCTGACACGAGGTGTGGTTTCAGGGAGCTGCTGTTGGGTGACAGCTATATAGCATGCGCACGCAAAACCCCAAACTAATTGTGCCTTGAAAACCAAAACGTTGTCATAGAAGGTACAGAATGTGGAGTAAAAGTCAATATCAAAGATAAAAGATGCAGACAGATTGAGCAGCAACTGCTGCTTGTGATGTGCATATTGAGACGTGTGTGTTGGATGTGATGCGTGTGTCCGGCGTGCACATGATCCTTGCAGGTATCTGATTAGGTCCAGCAGAATGGTTGAATTATTAAAATAAAAATATGTATTCAAACAACAGCAAAGTAGGTCAGTGGGATAGAAGTTGGGTTACCAATATGCAGATCCAGTTTTAATACAAAAAGAAATATACAGTACATATTTTAAAAAACAAAATGGTCATACATTTATTTATTCATATGTTAAATTAATAACAGATGTTAATATACTTAAAAAAGGTTTTGACTGAAAATGAAGTTTTCAACTTTGAATTTTAGCATTTATTTAAAATATTAAATGTGACATTCTTGAGGTTTCTGTTGCCTGTGTGCTTGCTCTACAGGTTGGTAAGGTTAGACCTTACTTACGTGATACGTCTGAGGCAGATTTACTGTGATTTAGTGCTGTGTAAATAAAATAAATTAAATTATTTCCTACTACTTTTTTCTCTTTATTTTACTTTGTTTTTTATTTATTTTATTGCCTATTGCAACTTTATTGTTATTTTTAATTTATTTACAATTGGGGTAACTTGGTGCCCATTTTTAATTATGTACAGCACTTTGGTCAATTACTGTCATTTTAAACGTGCTTTAGAAATAAAGGTTGAGTTGACACTTGTTGGAATAGGAATGTCTGGGCATTACAAATGATGTTCTGTTGGTAGACTGAACATTTAAAAACGTTTTAAGAATAAACTTTATGCAGTACTACTGTATATGACATGTATACCACCCGTCGCTGGTATCCATGCAAAATGGAGTTATGTCAGAAAGGGCATCCGGTGTCAAATGTGCAAAGTCTACATGCAGATTCATAATGGATCTACTGATGTGACCTCAACTGACAAATGGAGAAGCTGAAAGAACTTAGTTTTACACATTAAATTCAAGCTCTAGGAAGAGTCCTTGTGGATCTGAATTTCTTCAATTTATAGATGATAGAGGCCACTGTACCCATCCCCAGATTTGTGGCTCAATTCAATTCATTTTATTTGTATAGCGTCAAATCACAACGAAGCTGCCTTAAGGTGCTTCACATAAGTTAGGTCTAACCTTAGGGCCCCTTCACACATAGTGCGAATTTGGTCGAAGTGCGCAAGAAGCAGGAATCATATGCAAAACATGTAAACTCGTAGCTGCCTCGAACGCCTCGTACACCTGTTGCTACATCTATTTGCACACACCATTGGCTGAAAGACAGAGTGTGCACTGTGCAACCTCTCGTGACAGGTGTCGGCCAAATTCCAGCTGACACACATGAACATCTAACACCGCTCGTGCGGCACTTAGAAAATGTGTGGCCAGTCGCACTATTAGCACGAAAACAGTCAGCAGACGAACACTGTCGAGGTAGATGTGAAATTTGTCTAAGTGCCCCACAAGTGTGGAGTTGCAAAACAGCAACACACATGAGGTGCCAGAGTGTCAGCTCCCCCCGCACACACATGTGCCCTGCGTGTGAATCGCATGTGTGTTGCCGTCCCCCCATCCGTAAACATGTGGTGCGGGGGGGGACGCACTTGCCTGATATATGGATGTACAGATGATGTGTTGGTGTGTGTGCTGAACTGACAGGGGGTGTGTGTCCACCCACAGTGCGCACACTGACAGGCTGCCCCACGTGACAATGGACCATCAGATCATAACACGCAGTGGGCGATCTGACTGTCATGTCACCCACGTGAGCTCTGTTCCACATGGGCACACACGCGGGGCCGGTTGCACACACCGGACCAGCAGATGTGGACATAATAGCGCACTGCGTTATTCGTGTCATTTCATGACTGTACATCTGTGACCATGGGTCATCTACAGAGGAATAGACGGTTCATACTTGATAAGAGAGTGTTTTTTTATGGTGTGTGATTTTATTTTTTTTAAATACGTCTATCTCATTGTTGATTCCAGGCATTTTCCCGTACCATTTACAGGCCAACGATGGTAGTGCAGTGGTAAAAGTTTTGGGCTGGCAATCAGTAAAGTCCAGGTACGAATCCCATTGTTGGCATGTTTTTTTTTTTGTTTGTTTGTTTGTTTGTTTTCCACAGCAGCGGCACGATGTGATTCCACAGGTACCAGCTGATTTTTATTTTTTATTTATTCCACAGCAGCGGTGTGATGTGGTTACACATGCTCCAGTTGCTCACACTGTGTTCGTGCACGAGTGTGCATGACACCTTAGCAGCAGGATTGTACACGCCTGCCCGTCGGGGCGCTGTTTTTGCGGTTCGCTAATTCGAACTGTTTCACGCTGTTTCACCGTAATTCGACCAAACTCGCAGTGTGTGTGAAGGGGCCCTTATCAATCCCCCTGAGCAAGCACACCGATGACGGTGGTAAGGAAAAACTCCCTCTGGTGGTAATGAGGAAGAAACCTCAAGCAGACCAGACCCAGAGGGGTGACCCACTGTTTAGGCCATTCTAACAGTTACATGGTTTTTACAGATTGTGCGAGAGTTTCTTTACAAACAGAAGAACAACAAAAACAGTCATTAATTGAAAATAAAGTAGAGTCCGTCTTGGGTCTCTAATACATATGCATCCATATCCAACACTGGTAGGCTGCAAGACCTCTGGTCAGTGGTGCAACAGACATGGGCATCCTGAGGTCAGTCCAGCACCCTTCTGTGCAGAGCCAGGAGCAGTCATTGGTGTTGTCAGTGCCTCGGACAGAGTGAGAGAACAGAATCAGTCGGTCGGAAATAACTGCACCTTGATTCACCAGCAGTAAATCAATAGGGGAGCAAAGAGATGCTAAGGTGGTTGCCGGCAGCTAGCCCTCTGCTTCACGAACAAACCCAGAGTTTAGTTCCATACTTCACCGGTTTGCTACCCATATGAGGAGAATAGATGCATCTTTAGTCTGGGCTTGAAAGTCTATGGAATCTGACTGGTTTGTCTCTGCAGAGAGATCATTCCACAGGACAGGCACCTGAGAACACAGAACACGGGCTGGTACAAAGGATGTAATTAGGTCAGCTAGGTAGGGAGGCGCTTATCCGTGAATAATTTTATAAGTTAACAGCAGAACCTTAAAATCAGACCTCACAGAGACAGGCAGGGAGGACAAAATCCATGTTATATGGCCAAACTTTCTGCTTTTAGTCAAAATTCTGGAAGCAGCATTTTGAACCAATTGGAGACCCCTAATGCTGTTCTGTGGTAAACCAGAAGAACATTGCAGTAGTCCAATCTAGAAGAGACAAACGCATGACTCAGGGTCTCAGCATCAGCCATAGACAGGATGGAACATATCTTCGCTATGATACGAAGATAGAAGAAAGGAGTCCTTGTGATTTCTGATGTGTAAGTCAAAGGACAACACAGAATCAAAAATCACCCCCAGGTTCTTCACTTTGTCACAATGAAAGATAACGCACAAGTTTAAGGTAAGCCAGGGGTGGGCAACTTGTTCCAGAAAGGGCCAAGAGGGTGCAGGTTTTCTTTGCAGCCACTGACTCCACCAGGTGATTTCACTGATTATCACTTTGAGCAGATGGAGTCAGTTACTGAGGGAAATCACCTGCTGTAGTCAGTGTCTGCAAAGAAAACCTGCACCCTCTTAGCCCTTTCTGGAACAAGTTGCCCACCCTTGAGTTAAGCATTAGCTGGTCAAACTGATGTCGATGTCTTGCTGGACCAAGGGCCATCATATCAGTTTTCTCTGAATTGCTGGACATCCAGCTTTCTCTGAAGCAAGGCTATCCTCTAAAGTCTTGATGTGTATGAGATTACCATCAGTTATCAGCATCTACAACTGAGTATCATTAGCACAGCAGTGAAAAGTATTCCCATAACGGCTTAGAGAGGAAGCGATGTCGGTGTTGGCGACCGAATGGTCCCCCCTAAGAATCAGTCCACCCTGCCTTCACTGCACGAGTCATTAGCCGCGGTTCACAGATTATCGCCTTGTCTTTGCTTCAAACTGCCTCCAGTCATCATCCATCTCAGCAACAGATATCTGAAGCTTTTGTACAACAATCATTTCCACATAAATTCAGCATTATTTCATCATAAAAGATGAAGGAAGTGATCAGAGCACAGCGGCTACACGAACTGCTAGCTGAAGCGTTCACTGCGTGTTGATCATTTTAAAGTGTCGCAGAGTATCGCCTCGTTTCAGCTTAAAACTGACTTTAGAATGATTTAAGAGGTTTTACCTGGTCATCTGATGGTTTATAATCCCATTAATCCATTTGATCGCTTTGGGTGAAGCGAGTCAGTCTCAGACGAGCTGCTGAGCTCCGAAATGATGCATGCGCAGTGGAGGCAGGGCGGACCAATTTTTTGGGGCGGACCGTTCGGTCTGCGACACCAGGTTCACAATATCAACGGGACAGCTGTGGTTTAGAAACGAGACTTTGAAGTAGTTAGTACTGCTAGCTGTTAGCGATGGCTGGACAAATGCTAGAATGAAAAGACACAAGGGTGAACTTTGTAATATCGAAGCTTAAGAAGCGTTGTGTAGCCTGAAGCAGCGTTGGACAGCAGGATGTTTACGGCTTCAGGTGACGTAAAAGTGGTGGGAAGCAGTTGTGTTGCAGGGTATGTATTTATTAGTATTTTTAACACTGGCTGTGCCAGTTAGAGTGAAGCTGGAAGAATGGCTCACTGTAAATCTCTTCAAAATAAGGCCAATAATAATAATAACGATAATAATATTGTGCGTGATACGGTGGCCTGTAACTACAAGTATATGCAGTAGGGAGAATTATATATGATTTTCGTTCCTTGAACAGATACAAAAAACCTTGAATAAATGTGACTACATTAATATGCTGAAGCAGAACCAAACAATTTTAAACATTTCCTTTCTGATGATTGTATGTTGGCAGCACGGTGGATTAGTAGTTAGCACTGTTGCCTCACAGCTAGAAGGTCATGGATTCGATTCTCACATGTGGCCTTGCTGTGTGGAGTTTGTGTGTTCTGGGATACTAAAGTGTTTGTGAATTTGTATATTCCAACATTGTATGAGTAAATGAACTCGTTTTTAGTGTATGTATTTTCCTTTTTTACATTTACAAGATGGCCATCAATGATTCCCAAAAATTTAAGCACTCTTTAAAATTTTATTTTATTTTTATTTATTTATTTGTATACACAGTTTGTCTTATTGGTAATTGGAAGGGAACATATTACAGTGCATACCTCCATGATGGCCCAAACTTGCACCCTGCTGAATGTTGGAAAAACTTGTGCTTCCCCACCCACCACTCAAAACAATTCCTGGATCCATGCCTGCATTTGAGTCATGTCCAAAACATACCCCTACAAAAATAGTTCATCAAAATCCATCCATCTTTTGGCGTGATTCTGTCCACAAATAAACTTGGTCAAGCACATGACATCCTTGGTGTGGGTAATAACCCTACAAAAATCAATTGCAATTCCAAGATGGTGAGTTTTTCCATTCCCATTCCCAACACAAAGCCTCACACGTCTCCCAGCTGTATTGCATTATGGAGCATCCAAGCTAATGTTAATGGAGAAATTGTTACATCTGCCACCTCTGTTTGATTTCTCTCTCTATGATTTTTGAAACATTCCTGGCTGGTGGGAAACCTCATCTCCTCAAGTCTGAAAGACTGATACATTATGGGTAAACATAAGGTTTTTCTCATGTTTACTCAAATGTATCTGTATGTATCAATTTCGCCAATCAAACCGAGCTGGACACATGTGAACAACAAATGTTTGGCTATGGCCGACCACCTATCTACGGGAAGAAGACGAACCAACCAAGAACACTGCAGATTCTATTAGTTTTAGTTTTGTTTGTTTTTTTACATTTTTCCATTGTGGGGAACAAGAGGAAAATATGTATTTACATTCCATTGTCTGGTAGGAGTTCAACGAATAAACCAAGAGCAAATACACATTTAAACCACCAACATCCATATAGTTCATTCCACATAATTTCAGGCAGTTTGGTAAACATTAGTGAGGGGTTATACTCCATCCATTTCCAATCTGTTATCCCAAATCATGGAAAGCAACAGAGTCTATCCCAGCTCAAACTGCAGGGCACAGCTTCTTGAGGACCAATGTTGGGAACACTGGTTGAAACTGCACATCTTCTGATGGTGGAACCACACTGGAATATCCAATGAAAACTTGTGCATAAGCCACAGAAACAAAGGCTATAGCTCACATCCAGGTATTGCTGATGTGAGACAGCATTGTTAACCATTGGTCCATTGCATCCTTGAATGTATCTACCACTCAAGATGGGACTTGAACCTAAAAAAGTCAAATACCTGAGGAGCGGGTATAACACTGCAGTTACATGAAATTCAGCTGACAGTAGCTCAAAGGTCGGAAAAAGATGTAGAAGTAGAAGAAGGTGCCAAATGTTGACAATGGTCATTTTGTGATATGGTAAGGAAATCACAAGTTTAGAATCCAAATCCAGATATGGATGATTTGAAGGTGAAATAAGCAAGATGGTGCCCTATTTTTGGTTAAAATTTTTAGTTAACTATCAAATCAGTGGTGATAAAATGACAGGAACAGATAGGAAAAAAATTAGCTCAATACCTGCATCCAGCTGACCATGGAGGAGGAACAATCACAGACAGGATCCTGTTTTTTGTTTTGTTTTTTGCTTAAGTTCCCTCTTTTTGCCCTCTCTCTCTTTTCCTCTGTTCTGTTATTGGAGTGGCTAATCAAGGACGCCTGTTGCACCTGACACACCTGAGTTTCATCCCCTCATCAAGCAAGCAGTGTTTTCTCCCGTCAATTTTGTAGTCCACCTTTTGCCAGATTGTTCCATCTCCTTGGGTGGTACACTTAGGCAATGGAAGATGTCACAAAGGAGATTACTTGGAATATTACACTTGGAGCCAGTTATTTTTCTCCTGTGCAACTCTGCAAACTACCGGCACCATTACCCTGGCAACTACCTCAACCCACCTGCCTTCCAAGAACCTCTAGTGTGTCCTACTCTCTGCCAATGCCAATTCATAATTTCCATCACGACAAACCACAGCTGATTTTATGCTCTGCCTCTTGCATTTGAGTCATAATCTCAGCAACATTTGCCTACTTTATATAAGATATTTTAAACCGGGTGGAGCCATACCTCTTAACTGTGTCCAGATGCTTCTTATTTTGGAGATCTGAGCCACAGCTTATGTCAAACGTAAGGTCACCAAAGGTTTTCTGAGTAGAGGGTAAAGTGTACAACAAATATTCATTTTATGGACATTTTAACTCTGCAGCCGCAGTAATAACAACAGATGACTGCATGATCCTAATGGATTTTTAAACTCGCTCATGCAACAAACAGACAAAAAGCTAACAGTGGCAGCAGCAGCAGCTGTCCTGTGAAGCCCCAATAAGACCAAAGACAGTCCCAGAAAATGGCACGCTTTGTGGTCCTGCTCGTTCTTTGTCTCGCGCTCCCTCTCGGCTGTGTTTATCGAGTAATGACCCTTCCAGGTTTTCACTCTGAACGCATGTCTGCCGCTTAATCTGGCCCCATCCGAACACCATCGTTGTGGCCTTTTGTCTTTTACAGAGCCACAAGAGAGCGGTTGTTGAATGTGGCACACATGGTCCGACGCAGGCCGAGCTGAATGCATTACCGAGTTGTAAAGAGGCGCAGCTGCTGTACAGGGACACAGGTTACGTGTGAACTCATGTTTCTTAGCAACCCCTTGTATCTAAAGGTCCCAATCAGTGCACGCTTTCATTTGGCGGTTATCAGCTCAAATACAACAGATGCCCCTTGTTTGCCTGGATACAACAAAAAGATATTTATAGTCTCAGATTCTCGCTTTCTTGAGACACTACTTGTGTTTAGCTTTCCGGAGGTCCACGTCAATAAAGATGAACATCTTAAATGTTCCCGGGGAGCAAAACTGAATCTCCAACAGTTTTATGGCCTTTTTTTTTTTTAATCTCAACCAAGTATCTTAAATAACAGCAAATTTATAACCAGACATAAGTGCGTTCATTCATAATTCCCTGACTTTTATCTCCATCTTGTGACATCATAAAGCAGAAATGTTAAATAAAAAGATGAAAGAAAAATTGTCTTGTAAAAATATAAGCACATAAATCAAGTATTTTCAGGCAGATACAGGAACAGGTCAGATGTGCTGATGCACATCGCTGCATCCACCACCACACTACAAAACCACCTTGGGTCCTGGATGGCAACCATACAGACACAACTGGTCCAGCTCCACCTCTCAAAAGTATCAACCTGCCTGGCATAACCAGGTGACACATGTACATTATCTTGGTGTTTTCCAATTACTGGAGTCCTCAAAACGTGAACCAGCCTGGACATTCTCCAGGCTGGATCAAGCCTGGAGAATTTTGACACAAGGGCAAAAGAGCATATGAGGACATCACAATCTAGGGCAGTGGTGGGCACAGTTCAACTAATCCAATATCAGATAATTATCAAAGCTAATGTTTTTGCTATCAGATTAGCTTTTCAGATAAGTTTTAAAACCATCATCGGACCAATTATCTTCCAATAAATTTAGTTCCGATAACTTTCAGTGCGATAAGATTTTTTTTGCTGGTAAAGTGAGCAAAGTTTAACGGACAAAAACATTTGTAAACACTAAAATCAAACATTTTAGTCCGTCTGTTGTGTGTTTGTAGCAGACTGTTGCTGATGACATCATCATTAAATGTAAAACGTGATTGGCCAGTCGACGCAGGGAGCACTGTGGGCAGTGTAGTTCAGGTTCATTTTGGACATTGCAGTGAGTCATCCACTCGACACAAAAACAAAACAGACTAATTTTAACATTATTTTATTTTATTTCTTTGTGGCTGTAATTTAATCACCAAGACTCAGTGGGGGAGAGGAGCTCTCACAGTGCAGCTGTGTGTACAGAGGGACTTTTCTTCACGTTTAGACACTGTTTTCGATTTTAAAAAAAGGACGCTTTATGCGGATTATTTATTCAGATGAATCCCAGTGAAACTAATAGGTAAGAATTTATATTTACTACGTGTATTTTACTCTAACAATCAATAATGGATGTATTTCAGTTGTTTAAGCTGCAGGGCTTAAACAAGCGTGTGAAAAAAGCAGCAGCTTTTAGCTCGTAAATGACAGTGTATCTATTAATGAGATAAACTGTGACTTCTAGTACTGTGTTTTACTGCTTTTGAAAGATGATGACAGTGTTTGGGGTTTTATTTTTTTATTCATTCATTTTTCATGTGTTCTTTGTGTTTGTGAGCCTTGAATTTACCCAGCAGCCTCTGCCGCGCTTAAAGTGAAACTGTTTTTTCAGAAGCCGACAGTGTAATCTGATGTGGCCGCGTCCAGATCAATACTAATTTTTATCGGTTATCTGTAATAAAGATACATTTTTAGAAGTTTATTGGTTTATCGTCATAGAAGATAACTTTTCAGTTATCTGATTAGTTATGGAAGCTAACTTTTTGGTTAGCTGTGCCCACCACTGATCCAGGAAACTATGATTCACCAGCTCAAATGAAAAGGCAACTTTGTTTTTCTTAGTCAACATCCCACAGATGTGTGTGTCACCTGCTGGATGGTTAGTGGATGTTAGCTTGATGGTGGATTAGAAACTGGTGTGGTTATCGGACAGACAGATGTGTTAAATCAATGCTGTTCCACAGCAGTTTTGTTGTATACCTTAAACTACAAGCCATTCAGAGTGCATACCTCTGCCAAGGCCACACATTCCTGAAGGCTGAAAATTCTTCTGGATTAAAAATATGTTGTGGATTAAATTCAAAATAAAATCATCCCATTTTCTTGGATATTATCTGCTCAGCAAATTTCATCAATATCCCCTCACAAATTTTTGAGTTGAACTTGAAGTTAAGCTAGAATACATTCCAGCTCATCTCCAAAGCTGGGTCATGTATTTCACTATTATCTGTTAACTCACTAAATTTCATTGAAATATTTTCATTAATATTTGAGATATCTTGCTAAAAGACAAAGACAAACTCCTTTGAAAATGTACCTCCTTGTGCTGTTAATAACATGGACTCAGCTGAATTTTGAATTTGTTTTAATTTAGACATGAAACAGTGAGTGAGACTTAACAGAAATGTCATAAATCAGAGAAGTGATCTATTGCATTCTGATTGTCTTAATATGTCTGTAGTAGTTGTAACATGAACTTATTGGTTGCTTTTTTTATTTCTAAAGTCCTGGTCTGGTGAGGTGCCAAGGCCGCTGCTGGTTGTTTGGTATCTTTTGTTTTTAAAAACAACATGATTGATTAGCCAGAGCTGAAAACAGCTGATGTCTTGATTGATGAATAGAATCACATCAGTAAATCCATCCTTTCATCAGAATCCTGCAGCAACTTATGTTTTGCAAAAAGGCAGTTAAATATCTCAGCACAGCTAAGCCTCGACGTATTTCAGAGCAATTAGAGGCATTTTTTTCCAAGAATGCGATCAAAGTCGCAATTACACTTGTTCAGCATGTTTCTGTGACTTTCTTCACTCACAATCAGCCGACATCCAATCTGCATCTGTCACTGTTGGATAATTAGTTCTCATGTAAGGTAACGAGTGCAGTGATTAGTGGTTCAGAGTGCACAAATTGATGTATTTTAAAGTTGTGAGACAGAAAGGGGAAATCTGAAAACTAGGTGTCAGCAACGCTCATCCAACTACCGTGCACGGAGGATTTGTGTGCATGTTCGTATGCATTTTTCTAAGAAAACTCCTTTACTAAAGGTCGCTGATGTCTTCCTATGAACAGACGAGGTGTCTCCTAAAGCGTAAAGATCTCAGTCCGAATATTAACACAGTACAAGCCCAGTCCATCATCAGCCCATAGGCGTGTTTGCAGCCAACAATGTAGTTCCTGTCTAAAAAGGCCTGTATTTCATCTGCAGTGTTCAACCAATCACAATCAGCTATATGAGGCTGTACAAACAGGATATTATAGTTCAGAGAAAACTATGCAAATATTTGCAAGGTAAATGTCTTCCTGTTATTAGGGAGCTGTTAAACGTCAGAATAATGTAACCTCTCTTATTCTCCAGCAAAAAATATATGCAATTAATACTTTGTGTGTTGCACAATTCTAAATGATGTGGGAATTAACAGACATTTTCTGGATTTCAGGACATAAAGAAGATAAAATGCACATGAAAGTGAATCCACACACTGAATTAAATGTTGATTTATAGTGCGTTCAGAAAGTATTCACAGCGCTTTACCTTTTCCACATTTTATGTTACAGCCTTATTCCAAAATGCATGAAATTCATTTTTTCCCTCAGAATTCTACACACAATACCCCATAATGACAATCTGAAAAGTTTTTTTTTAATTTTTGCAAATTTTTAAAGATAAAAAACTAAGAAAACACATGTACATCAGTATTCACAGCCTTTGCCATGAAGCTCAAAACTGAGCTCAGGTGCATCCTGTTTCCACTAATCATCCTTGAGATGTTTCTACAGCTTAACTGAAGTCCACCTGGGGTAAATTCAGTTGATCGGACATGATTTGGAAAGACACACACCTGTCTACATATAAGGTCCCACAGTTGACAGTGCATGTCAGAGCACAAACCAAGCATGAAGTCAAAGGAATTGTCTGTAGACCTAAGACAGGGTTGTCTTGAGGCACAAATCTGGGGAAGGATACAAAACATTTCTGCTGCTTTGAAGGTCCCAATGAGCAGAGTGGCATCCATCATCCATAAATGGAAGAAGTTCAGATCCACCAGGACTCTTCTTGGAGCTGGCTGCTCATCTAAACTGAGCAATTGGGGGAGAAGGGCCTTAGTCAAGGAGGTGACCAAGAACCTGATGGTCACTCTGTCAGAGCGCCAGAATTCCTCTGTGGAGAAAGGAGAACCTTCCAAAAGGACAACCATCTCTGCAGCAATCCACCAATCGGGTCTATATATTAGAGTGGTTAGATGGAAGCCACTGCTTAATAAGGCACATGGCAGCTCACCTGGAGTTTGCACCTGAAGGACTCTCAGACTGTGAGAAACAAAATTCTCTCGTCTGATTAGACAAAGATTGAACTCTTTGGCGTGAATGCCAGGTGTCATGTTTGGAGAAAACCAGGCACCATCCCTACAGTGAAGCATGGTGGTGGCAGCATCATGCTGTGGGGATGTTTTTCAGCAGCAGGAACTGGGAGACTAGTCAGGATTGAGGGAAAGATGAATGCATCAATGTACAGAGACATCCTGGATGAAAACCTGCTCCAAACCTGTTCATCTTTCAGCAATGACCCGAAGCACACAGCTAAGATATCAATGAAGTGGCTTCCCCATCCAAACTGATGGAGCTTGAGAGGTGCTGCAAAGAGGAATGGGCAAAACTAACCCAAGACAGGTGCACCAAGTTTGAGGCATCATATTCAAGAAGGTTTGGGGCTGTAATTGCTGCCAAATCAACAAAGTATTGATCAAAGAGTGTTCATTTCTTAATTTTTTTTTTATTTTTAATAAGTTTGCAATAATAATAAAAATAATTCTTAATTTTTTTTTTATTTTTAATAAGTTTGCAATAATAATAAAAATAAACATTTTTCATGTTGTCATTATGGGGTGTTGTGAGTAGAATTTTGACGGAAAATTAATTTACCCCATTTTGGAGTAAGGCTGTAATGTAACAAAATGTCACATGAGTTGTAGAATGCTGTATTCAAATATATATATTTGTTTACTGTGTGGAGAGAAAGGCAGACATTGGGGGAATCCCCAGTGATGTTTGGGGGAAACCCCAACAACAAAAAAGAATATTGCTCTTGGAGAAGAATCTTGTGTTGCTAGAATACTGAAAAAGTGTCAGTTTTACAGCACATAACCATGAGGTAGCATGCTAATATCTAGTCAAAATGTACGTAGATACAAAATACTTTACAAGATAGGTTTTTTGGGGCATTTTATACTTTTATCACACTGTGCATTTGAGCAACTGGTTCATTGTCTGATTTCCACCAAACTTGGTATTTGGATGAAGGTTGACCTTGGAAATTTTTGTGAATGGTAACTGGCAAAGTCATTAAGATCAAAGGTTGAAACATTGATATTTGCACCAGCCCTGCAATAGACTGGGGTACTATCCAGGGTGTATCATGCCTCTCGCCCTATGACTGCTGTTATGGGCTCCAGCCCCTCGCGACCATTGATTGGAATAAGCGGGTGTATTGAAAATGAATAATGAAAGAATGAAGGATTGATTGGTTCTGAAATTGCCCAGATGACACCAAATTTACCAAAAGTCAATCATTAAGGGGCACAAATCAGACAAATGTGCCTGAATTATAGACCTGTATTTATAATATTATGAATGAGATGTGCACTATTTGGAAGAAAGTCGAGGTGTAACTGACTTTAGCCCACAAACCAAGCCCTCCCCTTTCTTTCACGTTCTCACTGCTTCTCTGCACTCAGACAACAAGCAGGGCGCCTGCAGCTGCCTGCAGGGGGCTCCAATTTGCCAATTCTACACGCAGTGACAAGAACACCATTTTGCAGTGGAGATTATTATTAATTTTTTTTTAAGCGCTTGTGCCCACTGTGCCGCCCCACCATAAATGCTGCCCTGGGCAGCGGCTCGCATTGCCTGTACTAAAAACCGTCACTGGTGGTAGACGACTGCTGTTCCTGCTCTTGCTTTTTAATGCTCTGTGTGCAGAATCCTTTCCCTGCCAGAAAACCTCTCACTTCAGTGTTCACCATCTTTTTCAGCACTCAAGTAAAGCACTTTTTCTACGTGCTTTACTCTGTGCACCACAGATCATCAATATGGGGCCAGCAACCTCATTAGTGCATCTGAACAATTACTTCATTTAAATGTCAACAGCCTGACAGTCTGCAACCTGTCCTTTTATGAATCCATTTATTTTTTAAAAATGTATTCATGAAATGCAGGAAGGAGTAGAATTCATCAGTAGTCCAGAAAATGAAAACATGCAAATAAGAAAATATAAAATAAAATATTGGAAAGAAGAAGAGCTTTAGCTGGTTTCATTTCAGTTTGACATTTCCTGAGGCCAGCTCTGAAGTAAATTCCTGTTCTGCATTCATCCACAACATAAACTGTTAAAAAAAACCCAAACAAAACAAAACACCACATTTCACACAAGGACAAATCAAAACCCTTGAAGGATTGATAAAACCACGCAACAATATCTTTATTTCCTTTTGCTCAGAGTGGATCCGTTGATGGAGCCATTTACATCCGCGCCAACACACCCAGAGGGCAATGACAAACAACGTCCTAATGATGTTTACATGGTAACATGGGGATGATGGATCCAATCCCATTGGCTCGTGATAAAATAGCAGCTCAGCCTGATGTAACACCAACTGTGAAATTAATCTTGTAATAACAGACAATTAATCACAAACATTATCACTTGGGCCTCGGTGGTTTAAAAAAAAATACACTTGTGATCTGTGTGTACTGTTAGAAGAATGCAGCTTATTCATAAGGATGTTATTTCTTTTCTGATCTGTTAAGCTCCTCGTGTGGACGGTGAAACATGTCGTAGATGTTACCGCTGAAACCCGGCATGGTTCAGAGGTTACTACTGACAGCGCTCAGGTGCTGTGTCTAAACATTCATCACTCATTGTGTTTGTGGTGACCACAGAGCTTGACGCGTTGCTAGGCAACATCACAACGGATCCATTGGCTCAGTGTTGGTGGCTGACTACCACCCACGGCAACACCACATGGGTATTGTTTCTAAAATGATACAGATCTGGGTAATCCTGTTATTTAAAACTAGACACTAGACTGATGTAAGACACGGGGTGGAAAATGGAAATAGATCAATTTTTGGTTTTGAAAGTAAAGGCAAAAGTTGGGAACTGATTTAAAGAGATAAAAGGCATCTAAGCTCCCAGTATGTAGACCTGGGTTTGGTTCCCAGTCATGCTGTAAATGGGAACCAGCTTTGACTTAGGAAAGTAGCCTGTGATGGACTAGTGTCCTGTCCAAGGACAGGTGTGGACTCTCATCTGCTTCACACTCTGGAAACTAAGCAAAAGCACCGGCGCCAACGGGCCTCAGGGCCTATATAGGACCTTCCTCTTCTACTTCCCACCTAATATTATTTAGTTTCAATGAGAGAACAAAATGTTGCAATTACCTTTATGTTTGTTTTTACTTCACAATATTTCAAAGTACACCAAGAAGTTCTGTTTTCTTTTAGTTCTTTTACTGTGGCCTACCACGTACTACCAAATTTGAAATGTCGATGCTGTTTCAGGAAAAGTCATAGTAATTGGGGTCGAAGGCCAATTTCTTTAAAACTCTGATTGATTTGGGCCACATTTGGTGCACATATGTGGGTGGGTTCTGGAATTGCCCAACAAGGTCAGGTTGACCAAAGGTCAATCATTGGGCTCATGTCGACCTGTCTGTGTGTCGGTCTACTCCTCTCAGGTCATTTTGCTTAGTTCCAACAAACTAGGTATGTCAATGAAGGTCAACACCGGAATTGCCCTAAAGGCGCAGCGTTGGCTAAGGTCAAGGTCACTGTGGTCAAACATCAATTTATTTATTTTTTTATTTCTCACTCTGATCTGCTTATTTCTATCAAACTTAGTTTGTCAGTGAAGGCTGGGCCCCACATTGCCCTTACAAAATACTACTACTACTACTACTACTACTACTACTACTACTACTTCTGGATATTCAACCCAGTTTGGACCAAATGTGGCACACACTTAAGTAGATAAGGTCAGCCAGAGGGCAGTCATTTGGATGAAAGTCAATGTTTATTGGAGTCAAATATCAGACAGCCTTACTATCTTCATGCCCACGGGTACTATTACCTCGTACATAAAAAGGTCTACAGACTGCTTGTGTGTACATTATTTAAGAGAGTTACAGTGCCTTGGAAAAGTATTCGGCCCCTTGATATTTCACACATTTTAATTTATTTCATGCCATTTCAAATACAAAAAAGGAAATCAGGCTTCTCACTGTAAAAAATTCTAAAATTATCTTTCTTAAACTCAAACTCAAATATAAAAGCCAAGATGATGGGTTGCATATGGAATGGGCCCCTGTTATATGGCTGGGGGGGGCCTGGCTGCCGGTTTGTTTGTCTTTTTGTTTTCCTCCCAGGTGGCGTGCATTTGGGACTGAGTGGCTGTGTTGCTGAGGCTGTCAGGACCTCTCCCTGATCACCTGCGACTCGTCAGGACTCACAGCTGAGGTGCATCTGGCTGGATTGGAGCATGTTGGCATTTAAGACTGGAGTGCACAGTGTGTATTTGCCAGAGACTCGACCTTGTGACCAGACGGGTGAGATCGTCGTCTCGGGAGCCATCTCATCAGCAGCGGATGCTGAGAAACGTCCAGGTTTGATGCACAGTCTGTGAAAGAGGAGGGGGTGAGGTCTCACGCTCGTCAGCACACTTCCTGAGGTACGTTAGATTTTGTGACTAACAGTTATACAGTCAGTAAATGTGGTGTCCCTCACACCTTATTGTATTGAGCTGTTTGTTAGTCATGTATCAGCTTCCACTGCGGTGGAGTTTTGTGAACGGGATGTTCCATGCCTGCAGGTTGGAAGCTGATCAGCAATCAAGCCAGGAAGTGTTTGCTGTTTGTACACCTTTAAGTGTTCTGTGTGTAGAGTGTGGACTCACATAATGGTTCCTTCTTTCACAGACTCGGTTGTTGCGGCCACCTGGGGGGTGTCGGCGGGGTCCTTGGGTCCGAAACAGGTTCTGGCTCCGGACCGTTAGCGCTGCTGGGAGCGCACCACGCCAGGCCGCACCTTTCTGTTATTACATTTTCACTGTTATGTATTAAATTCAGTTAGCCTTTGTACCGTGCTCTGCTTATTTCATACTGGGTCCTTCAAACGCTGGTCGGTTCTCCGAGCTGCGTCCGACACATAACAGGCCCCTTTGGTATTAAAACCTGTAAATACGTTTTATCACCAGTTTTTTTTTTTTTTTTTCAGACAAGTCAGGGGATAGATACATGAACATTTCCAAGTCACTGAATATGTCTTGGACTTTATTTACATCAATTATGAAGAAATACAAACAGTACGGCACTCTTTGATAAATCTATGTGGAGTAGACAGTTCTCAAAAACTGAGTGACTGTGCAAGATGAGTGAAGAAAGCCACCATGACATCCAAACATCCCAAAAAAGTTATAGGCTTCTGTGGCTGTGATTGGAGAAATTGTATGTTTTGATTTTGTATCACCAGTTATACAGCTTCATGATGTGGTGTTATAGAGGAGCATTTCATTAAAAAGACCGGAAAGTTTGGCTACAATTTGCCAGAAGGTACATCTCAGATGCAAGCCAAGATTTGATGTTTTGGTGAAAGAAATATCAAGTTGTAGAGATTTGCTTTGACTTTGAGTTCAAGAAGGATGATTTCTGAAATATTTATATTGAAAAGCCTGATTTAGTCTTTGCATTTGAAATGGCATAAATAAATTAAAATGTGTGAAATACCAAGCAGCCGAATACTTTTAAAAGGCACTATATATTGAATAGAATCACTGCCACCAGCATTCTGACCCCTGACTCTGCTTCAGCACTCTGGAGTTTCATTTATGTTCTCTTTTCTGTGTTCTCATCACCTCTGTTTAAGGCTCTCATCGTTTTGAAAGCAGCATCATCTGCATATTTTGGCCTCTGACACCATATCAAATGCGATGTGATCCTCTGTCGAAAATAACTGCCAGAGAGGAAAATGTGCCGTCTGATGAGGGGCTTAACCCGACTGTAGAGGCAGCTGACTATCAATAATTCACACCGCGATGACCTGGCAGAGGAAAGTGAGACAGTGAGAAAACCCAAAGTGTTCAATGTCCTTCACTCGGACCATTCTTTTCAAAAAGGCTCAAACATATTCACTAAATTCATATCTACAAACAGGTATTAAAGTTTACAGACAAAAATGTAAAGGAGACAGGAACCACAGGAGTATAAATTTAACATTTTCATGCTGTGATTTTTGTTAATAGTAGTGTTTCTAAATGGATTCTTAGACCAGCAGCCTTGGTGACCACCAGACCTCTAGGCTGTGTGGAACGTCAACTACCCATATTAATGAGATAACCTTCATTTCCATCATGCATATGATTTTAAACTTATTCCCTGCAACAAGTCCAAGCTGCAGACAGGTATTGTGTATATTAAGTAAAACAGTTATTTTTCCCTTCATGTGGTGCATCAATGTTAACGACATTTTAATCAGTTAATCCTCATTAACTGCACTGATCGTTTTTGAGTTATCATGTTAACCCTCTGGGGTCCGAGGGCATTTTTTGGACAGTTCACTCGCCTGGCATAAATGTTTTATTATTGCTGTTAACAGCTCTCCCTACATCCCACAATCAAGTTTTATGTCTCCTTTTTTTCCAGAACAACCTGTGCTTTCAGAATACATAGTTCAGCAAACTATAATAAACAACTGTTTTGACACTTTATAAAGGTAATTTGAGGTCTTGTGTGAAAGACTGAACAACAAAAAGGTTCAAACAAACACAAATGCACATTTTGAACAATATATACAAAATGGTCTATGCGTTTTGTTGTCCATTGATATGGTAAACAGTGCTTTACGCAGAGAAAGCAACAGAGTTATCCAGTAACATTCACTTGCAAACTAGTGGAGCAATCCTGATAGTTCTTTGTTTGAGCATGTGAGATTGTCATCAGAGGCTCTCCGTCTGCTCCTGCTTTCACTGATCGCTGTGCGTAATGGCGCAGGGTGCACTGAGTATGTACTAATAGTATGTACTCATTGGAGCACCCAAACGGGCCAACTAGTAACATATCACTGCTGAAAACGATCTTTGGCTTTTCACGTGAGGAAAATCTGCCCTACGATTGGATTTTGGAAAACCATGTGACGGTGAACCAATTCACACTCACATTGCGCACATCATCACACAGCTTCAATGAGGAGTACAAAGATGGCCGATGGCTGGCTCGAAAGTCTACGGAGTTAACTTTTCAGCAAAAGAAAAAGTAAGTTTCTATCTCGTATCATTCAAAAGTTATTTATAATTTAGTAAAGCTTGGTCTTAGCCGTCGTACACGACGGCGTCGGCCCCAGGGGATTAACAACCTGAAGTACACTCTAAAAACTGTTACTGTGCTCGACTCAGTTGTTTTGGTGAAACATTTTTACATTTAAAAATATTGACTAAATGAAAAAAGCTGTGAAATCATTTAAATATACTGGATGATTTTCGTAAATCTAAGTAAAAATATTAAGTGTACTAGTCTTTTCCAAATATTCTGAATGAAATTTACCAAACAAATTAAGTATATCATTTGTTTAGCAAATGTTAATTTAATAATAATAAATGTAAAGTTAAGATAAAATTAACTGTTAAATTTTTAGGCATTTCATTCGCTATATCCAACTCAAACAATCAACTGAATGTGTTTCATAGATTTTACGAAGTCAGTATAGCTGTTTTTTACTATGATATATACAAAGCCACTGGATTACTTTTTAGCATGTAGATAGTCATTCATTCACAGCCAAAGCCAAAATTGCGGGACTTAGATGCCATTTACCACGACACCCCAAGCAAATGTTTTATTCCAAATGGCACGGAAGTGATTTTGCACAATACGACACCTTTTAAACGGTGCGACTGCATTGTGTTCACAAACTGTCCGGTGAACCGCAATCCAGTGACGCTTCTCTCGTCGTAAAAGAAAGCAGGTTGGTAGCAAAGCGTGATGATATGCAGCGTGCATTTCCTGAAAGCGGGCGGGAAATGGTTGACAGGTTGGACATCTTGATGACATCTTGATGTGGGCACGGCCTTTAAGGTGACCTGAGGTGAGGATGAATGGAGGCCCAAAGGCTTTAGGTTGCACAAGCGTGCACCATTTCATGTCTCCCCTGTGACGTAGGCGATGCTCTGTTTCCCCCACAACATGAAGTCATATGTAAGATGGCTCATTTATCAATGTCACCTGACCCTGAGACATGTTTCTGTCACTCCATAGCAACTGTTGCTGATGACGACAGCTCTGGCTTTCTAGTTGCAGGTCATTAACTGTGTATTTTTTTTCCTCCTAAACTGTGTATTCTGTTAGATGCCAGGAAATACTGAAAAATTCCAAACGCACTTATATAGAGACAGAAGTGACATCATATGTCATTAAAAAAAAAAAAAACAGCAAATTGTCCTTTTAGAAGATGGAATTCGGTAATCTGTTTATCATTTTGAGTATTTTTTTCCCTTAAAGGTCCACATTCTCTGATTTCAACTTCTGAAGTGTTAATATTTTATGCTTTATTTTTGTCCCTCTGACAGTAAACTGAACAGCTTTGGGTTGCAAACAAGTCATTTGAAGACATCATCTGTGACTGTTTTCTGGCCAAAACAATGAATGAATTCATCCAGAAAATAATGAACATCTTAACTGATAGTAAAAATAATTATTACTTGCAGCACTATAACATTTTATGATTTTATTTTCTGTCTTTTTTGTCTCAAAGTGGCAAAACTGTGTGCAAGACCTCCCATATATGTATTTTTGGCACTTTATATCCTTTATGTATTTGGATTTTTAAATCATTAAAATGTTTCATAATAGAAAATTTGAAAAACAAGGTTGAAAGTTATTGGTAGAATTTTATTTTTATGATTTCCAAGTATGTTAACCAAAGAATAACCAATTCTTCAGAAAACTGTTTACTAATCGATGAATCATAAAAAAAAAAAATAAAAAAAAAAATTGATTTTTTTTGGGGGGGGTCAAAAAAGCCACTACAGTAATTTCTTCTTATTGATTAATCTCAAAACCTCTACAAACTCCAAACTGTTACTGAGGTGAAAAACTTGAGAAATAGTGTTAAATTTCAGAAATTTCGCTGCATTATCTGCAATGACAATAAATGATACTCTATGAGAAATGGAATCTATAGTGAAGAGCTGCATTAATAAACAAAACAAGAAGGGCACTCAGAGTCCATCCATCTGCCAAGGTCCAAAATAACCCAATTTCCCACTGTTAAAAAACAAAATATTCATAGTTCTGCTGTTTTTTATGACTCTTCTCTAAACAATTCCAAGCTGCACAAAGTCAGCGAGGAAAATTTTCCAGGAATGACTGGATTTCTGGATGTGGTGTGTGTCTTTAGTTACACTGGAACCTGCTGCGCTGTCATGGCTTATTTAGCACATACAGAGATATGTTAGCAGATAGGTTTGTGTATGCATTCATGGCCTGGAGGGTGGCGTTGTGACGTCAGTTCAATTCCCGATCCGACAGGATATACAGTCCCTTTGCAAGTTTCTAAATCCCCATAATGCAGCAGATAACAATATTTGCAGAGGAATCCTTCAAATCCAGTTACAAGCACCAGAGTTTGACTGTGTATACCTTTTGGTAAATATTTTAGAAAAATAACGTTAGCCATTTGAATTTTCAATAGGGAGCCAAGTAGGGGTGTAGAAAAATAACTTTAAATATTTGAATTTTCAATAGGGGTCAACTGAAAAATTGCACAGGGGTCAAAATAAAAAAAATGTTCCAATCATACTAAAAGGGATACCACATTATGTGTCTGATGATAATGATTCCAAAAAGGTATAGTTTGGACTATCTGTGTCTGAATGTTCTGGAGTTATGGGGTAAAAACAGCAAGCATGGCGACAAAGGTCAGTTTCAGTTTGTAGAAGGGTCAAAAGTTAAAGTTGCTCCAATTATGGTAAAACATGATGCAAATTATTGGTTAATAGGGTTTTAAAAAGTAATAGTTTGCACCATGTGTCATGCTTAGCTATGATGTTACAGGGTAACATATGTCACATGTCACAGAATCCAAAGGACGTTGACATTGTTTGACCTTTACTTTGGAGACCAAACATTCAACACAGTCAGAACTATTCCATTTGTTAATCCTATTAGTTCAACCAATAATTTGCACCACATTTTACCAAAACTGGAGCAACTTTAACTTTTGATCCCTGTACAAACGGAAACTGACCTTTGTCACCATTCTTGCTGTTTTTACCCTATAACTCCAGAACATTCAGACACAGATAGTCCAAACTATACCTTTTTGGAATCATTATCATCAGACACATAATGTGGTATCCCTTTTAGTATGATTGGAACATTTTTTTATTTTGACCCTTGTGCAATTTTTCAATTTGACCCCTACTTGGCCCCTATTGAAAATTCAAATATCTAAAGTTATTTTTCTACAATATGTACCAAAAGGTATACACAGTCAAATTTTGGTGCTTGTAACCGGATCTGAACTATTCTTAGTTATCTGCTGTACTACCAATGGTGTCTGGATAAACAGCGGCACAACCCACATCTGGAAATCCCCAAAACACATCAGGACAGGTGCAAAATAGTATGCAAGATTCAGCAAAACTAGTTTAATTTATAAATAATTTAAAAAATAGCAACTGCAATGTTTTTACATTATTCCCCCCATTTTGCAGATCCATCCCATATTTTAATGATTAGTGTAGATTAAACCCAATCATCTCAGTGATTGGATAATCCTACTTTAAACAAAAAAGTATGCAAGGATAACGTCTTTGGTAACAGTGAAGATAAAATATGTTTTGCCTTTGTCTTAGCAACATTTTTATATTCTTTTTTTGTTGATTGCTGTATCAGTAATGCATATTCTGCCTCCTATTTTTGAAGACATTACTGAGATCCAATCTATTTCCAAGATGTTAAGCAGTTTTATATGATACTGCTGTAATTTGCAAAAAACAAAAAATAGAAAAAAAAAATACAGTTTCAACTAGTAAATTCAACAACTGTTTTCTGCTAAATAAAAATGATCATGCTGTTTAAATTTATGCAAAATTTACATGCAGCTGGACAAGGCAGAACTCAAGTTTGAAATTGCCTGCGATTGGAGAAATTGTGCAGGGTGCAAGTTTTGCATTTTATGTTTTATCGCTTTCATCTCCCATGTGCCTTCTGGCAAACTGTAACTGAACTTCAAGTTATTTTTTAAGAAAATCCTCCTGTACAGCATTTCACATCAAAGATTAAATTAGAGAGAACTTTATGAATCCCTTAGGAAGACTCCCTCAGGGAAATTGAGGTTCCACCAGCATTGGATGGCAGCACACAGGGTAAGAAGCACACAGAGTATCAGAAGAAGTAGTAAGAAACAACTTGCAAAATATAAATATAAATACCAGAAATACTACTGTCTTACTGGCTACTACTGCTCTTCTCCTACCCATCCTCTGTCTTCCTGTTACTCCTCCCCCCCAAGTGAGGAGTTGTACAGTCTGATAGCCTGAGGGACAGAAGAGCTGTTCAAAGCTGGAGAACTGAAAAATGCAGAACGTGCACTCTGCACAATTTCCCCAATCATAGGGAGAGAGAGCCGATAACATCTTCAGGGTTGTCTTGTCATCTTGGTTGCTTTCTTCACTCGTCACCTCCTTGCACAGTTACAGTTTTTGGGAAATGTCGCCTCAGGACAGATATACCATAGAGTACCAAACTGTTTGTATTTCTTAATAACTCAGGTCAATTCAGTCCAAGACATAATCAGTGTGTTGGAAATGTTCATGCGTTCATCCCCTGAGTTGTGTGACGTAAACTGGATGCAATAGTGATGTTATACTAAAGGGTGCACTTACTTATTCACACCACCATTTTGGCTTTTAGATTTTTATATCTTTTAATTCTGATGTAGAGATGACTTTTCACTGAGTTTCAAGGGCATCCTTTTTGAAATCTTATTATAAAAAATCAGATTTTTTTTTATAATGTCATAAATTCAAACATGTAAAACCTCAAGGGTACACAAACTTTCACACCACTATTTTCACAGGAATTTAAAATTTTAGTCAAAATCATTTGGTTTTAAAGGCTAACAAATATTACTATAACCCCAGTTCCAATGAATTGTGTAAAATGTAAATAAAAACAGAATACTATGATCTGCAAATCCTCTTCAACCTATATTCAATTGAATACACCACAAAGACAAGATATTTAATGTTCAAACTGATAAACTTTGTTTATGTGCAAATATTTGCTCATTTTCAAATGGATGCCTGCAACATGTTTCAAAAACGTTGGGACAGTCGTATGTTTACCACTGTGTTACATCACCTTTCCTTCTAACAACAATCAATAAGCATTTGGGAACTGAGGACACTAATTGTTGAAGCTTTGTAGGTGAATTCTTTCCCATTCTTGCTTGATGTACGACTTCAGTTGTTTAACAGTCTGGGGTCTCCGTCGTCGTATTTTGCACTTCATAATGCACCACACATTTTCAAAGGGTGACAGGTCTGGACTACAGGCACACCAGTCTAGTACCCGCACTCTTTTACTACGAAGCCACGCTGTTGTAACATATTCAGAATGTGGCTTGGCATTGTCTTGCTGAAATAAGCAGGGACGTCCCTGAAAAAGACGTTGCTTGGGTGGCAGCATGTGTTGCTCCAAAACCTGAATGTACCTGTCAGCATTGATGGTGCCATCACAGATGTGTAAGTTGCCCATGACATGGGCACTAACACACCCCCATACCATCACAGATGCTGGCTTTTGAACTTTGTGCTGATAACAATCTGGATGGTCTTTTGTCCAGAGGACACAATGTCCATGATTTCCAAAAACAATTTGAAATGTGGACTCATCAGACCACAGCACACTTTTCCACTTTGCGTCTGTCCATTTCAAATGAGCTCAGGCCCAGAGAAGGTGGCGGCGTTTCTGGATATTGTTGATGTATGGCTTTAGCTTTGCATAGTAGAGTTTTAACTTACACTTGTTGATGTAGCGACGAACTGTGTTAACTGACAATGGTTTTCTGAAGTGTTCCTGAGCCCACGCGGCAAGATCCTTTACACATTGTTGTCGGTTTTTAATGCAGTGCTGCCTGAGGGATTGAAGGTCACGGGCATTCAATGTTGGTTTTCGGCCTTGCCACTTACGTGTAGAAAGTTCTCCAGATTATCTGAATGTTCTGATTATATTATGGACTGTAGATGATGGAATCCCTAAATTCCTTGCAACTGAAAGTTGAGAAACATTGTTCTTAAACTGGGCTATTTTTCACGCAGTTGTTCACAAAGTGGTGATCCTCGCCCCATCTTTGCTTGTAAACGCTGAGACTTTTAGGGATGTTCCTTTTATACCCAGTCATGACACTCACAATTAGTGTCCTCAGGTCCCAAATGCTTATTGAGTGTTGTTAGAAGGAAAGGTGATGTAACACAGTGGTAAATGTACCACTGTCCCAGCTTTTTTGAAACGTGTTGCAGGCATCCATTTCAAAATGAGCAAATATTTGCACAAAAACAATAAAGTTTATCAGTTTGAACATTAAATATTTTGGCTTTGTGGTGTATTCAATTGAATATAGGTTGAAGAGGATTTGCAAATCATTGTATTCTGTTTTTATTTACATTTTACACAATGTCCCAAATTAATTGGAATTGGGGTTGTAAATTATATGATTCTGCATGGAATATTTTTTTACTCCCCCCTGAATAGCCATTCAGTGTACACTCTGAGGGTGTGTTTTGTGTGTGTGTCTCTCTCTCTCTCTCGCTCTCTCTCGCTCTCTCTCTCTCTCTCTCTCTCTCTCTCTCTCTCTCTCTCTCATATATATATATATATATATACACCCACCCACACACACAGCATCTCTTCAGCTCAAAGTGCCTGAGTGGTTTCGAACAGAGCCAGACACTGGCCCACGTTCAATCAATCTGCAGCACAGAGGCGGAGCTCCCACACATTCTGCAAACTCAATTTATGCAACTGACTTGACAAACACTTCACACTTGGTTCACACCTGAGAACAACCTGTCTCTCTGCAGCTTTATCATTTTCATTTGCTGCTCTGCAATACGTCATGCCGCTCTCCTACAGTCCGTGTGAACACAGGTGCATCATCAGCATATTGTGCATAATAGAACGTAGTAAACTAGCTATCTTAAAAGCATGTGCACCCCCCCCCTTTTAAAAATTTGTTTCAATCGATAACAGAAATCCTTCAATTCTGCTGCATGACCTGTTTCATAAGAGGTGGGGTTTGGGGTGGGGGGGGGGGGGGGAGAACCAATTAAAGCAAACAAATGCTTTCTATTAAAGGCTGGGGGTTGCCATAGCAATGCTTGTACTTTAAATTTAGTTTAATCCTGTCTTCATATTGAGATGATCCCCTTTAACTGTCTGCGCTTAAACATGAATTTATGAGCTTAGAGTGCTATTTATAATGCAGCTTTATTGTACATTTGATATCTGCGCCTGTTTATTTATGAATGTTCAGGAACAGGAATGAATATTAATACCAGCTGCTCTCTCACATCCTGTCAGATCAGTAATAAAGTACCTCAGTATACGCAACAGATTTAACTGTTGTGTTTTAAAACATAAAAAAATTAAAGTTCATACTCAGAGCTCAACAGGTGACAGTTAAATGCAATGCATAAAAAAGAATTTACAATATTTTTTAAAGTAGCAATTTCTACAAAACCTACAGTTTTATGATAAAACAGAACACAAATAAGTTTAAAATTATTTTTCATTTTTGTTTAAAATAAAAGTGGTTGGGTTGACGAGAATTTCTTTTACTACTTAAAAGTGGATGCTGAGTGACCACAGAACATATTTCATATATTTAGAGCTCCTTTAAAAAACGTTTTATATTGGGCGCCCAACCATGATCCCACAGAGATCCCACGAGTCTCAGCTTCTTTGACCTGCTGTCTTCCTCTGCCCCTCTTTGTCTAATTGGATTGCTCCTGGTGCTTTAATTAGATAATCAGGTGGTCAAACCCAGGAAAAGCTGCGTAGACACAGACACTGTCTAACCGCTGTACACTCACTCACATCAGATCATGTTCTATAAAACATACAGTACAGAATGATAGTTTTGGTGTTTTCAAATGCGCATATATACATTGTTGATCTGCACAACACGACCTGTATGTACAAAACAACACATTTAATTTAGGAGAAAAATCACATCTATATTGTTCCTACTATGCAAAATATTATTAATAATAAATTAAAAATTAAGACAAAAATAAATAAATAAATAAAATGTTTGCCACCACAGTTACAACTAAATAATAAAACTTGTGTTCTAAACCTCCCCTGCATGCTAAGATGTGTTTTTACATAAAATGACCAAATCTGGACATTTTTCAACAAAGAAAACAGAACAATCTCAAAACACACACTGTTTAAATTGTTGGACATACTGCACAACCCAAGCCCTAAAAAGAATAAGAAAAAAATACTTAATAATTTATTATTATTATTATTATTTATTAAATAATATGAATGAATTACTGGAAAATGTGGCCAAATACTCCAACCACAATGAATGGTTTCATATTATTCAATTTGACTTTTTAAATATCAAGAACATCACATCAAGACAAATCCCGTTACCTTTACATATTTGTATATGTTAGAAAACACATTTCTTTCAAATTCATATGGACTTGACTTTCAAATTGGACTTGACAAACTTTTGGAACCTGCAGCACTTTATTTCAGGTTGTTTTGTTCTTGTTGTTGTTTTTAATTGTTCTGGAATACATTATAAAAAAACATGTTATATTTTATAGTGCATTTCAGCTTTAAAATGATTGAAAATTTAAAAATAACAACAATAATAATAAATTTAATAACCTGAAAAAAGTGGTGCAGGTTCCAATTGTGAAGCCCAGTGAAGTAATTTTATTTTGAAGTATGAACTTAATTTTTAAAATAATAATATTCACTGATAACTCAACTGTGATCAACTGCTCACAAAGCTAGCAGATGCTAATGTGCTTGTGTGAAGAATTTAAGACATATTTGTTAAGGTTTTTTGTATTTCATCAATCTGTGAGCATTCTTCATTTAACAATAATAATCTATATTATAACAGCCAAGCAGCCTCTGTGTATGGCTTCAATCACAGAGAAACTGGGAAGAGCTGACATTAGCTGTTTGGTATGCTTATGTATTTTGGGTCAAGAATGAATGCTGAGAAAACTGAAAGTTGATAGGACTAAAAGTTTTGGATAAATTAGCGATAATAGCTAACAACAGTGAACAATGGACATTGTACTGCAATGTACCATGGGAGTTCAGGGTTTGGGGGTTTATAAATGCTGTTATTGTGGTTAATGTCAGTTTAACTGTTGTTAGTGTTATTGATATATTGTGTTTTTGTTGTTCAATTGGTTTAGTCAGTTTAGTTAAGTGTCATGTTGCTGTTACCATGAGTGGGTTAAGTGTCACGTTGCTGTTACTATGAGTGAAATGCTTTGTAAAAATAAAAGCACCTGCTTGGAGCAGAATACAGAAATAACAAAAAGTTCTGCATGCATGCGTGTGTATAACTTCGAACATGGGTAAACTGGGAAGAGCTGACATTTGCCGTTTCGTATGCTTATATATTTTGTATCAGGCATGAACACCACCAAAACAGAATGTTAATGGAACTAATATTTTTTGAGAAACTGTGGATATTACATAACAACACTGAACAATGGACGTTGATGATAACATTCTGAACTCACAGGCCATTTCAGCAGGAGGCCGTAAATCATGTATACATTAAAAGTGTGCGTGATTTTGTTTCGTAAGTGCATAATATAATATAATTGTAAATACATTAAAATACATGGATGACATAACAAACACTTATTTTCATTGTGGTCCATTTAAATATCAAATGATAAAATAGAAGTAATAATAATAATAATAATAGTGAATGATCATAATTATAGTGTGTATATTTTAACAAGAACCTAAACATTTTATATATACATTAAGACAGTAAATTAATATTAAAAAATTACATAATTAACAGGAAAGAAAAGGGTTGAGTTCTTCCTCTAAAAGCTGTTGAGGTGTAAGGTTCTAAAAACACTCTGGACTCACAGGCCATTTTTTATGCGATTGGAAAGAGCCTAATTTTGAAAAACTGCAACTCCAATAATCACATGACATACCGAAAGAATCAGATGACATTTTAAAAGACACGTAACTTGTAGAAGAAGTAAGAGACCGAGAACTTGTTAAACATTACAATAGATGATTTTGTGGCAAATTTGGGTGAAATAGAAAAAAAGGACAAAATTTTGCAAGACTTGTCAAAAAGGCAGATCCGTCGCTAATGAGTATTGTAATTACAGTTTCCGGAAGAGTCTCGCTAGAATGACAGTAGTGACAATGGAAACACTGTCATTTTGCAACTATTTTTTCACATTTTCAAAATATCGCAAAACATTACACAAATCTATGATGGAATCCCGATTGTGATTGATCTGTTTCTAAAATATTGTTCAACCTTAACAATGGGTAAAGAAAAGCAAGTATGCAAATAACAGATAACATAAAATCCATGAATTTAAACATAGTTTGATTTCATTATCTACAAGCAATAGCAGTAGTAAATCAAGAGCCAAAATAGACCTGAAGTCTATTTTATGCAAATACCGAGCAACGCAACATGGCGACTGGCAATCCGAGTGAATAGCCAGCGTAACGTCGGCTAATTTGTTTGCTCAAACAAAATAATCCAAGATGGTGGAACATGTCCTGAAACACGCTCTGTTTCTGTATGAATCTAACATGTTTCTCAAATATATTGTTAAAGTTAGCGAGAAATAAACACTTTGAAACCTAAGAGCGCTGTTGTTATAACCAGATAACACCTCTGAAGTGACTTACAAGACATCTTATGGAGCTGCAATGTGCATGCTCCGGGAACAGCCATCAAGCAACAAAACCAACTGCTTGTCGCCACCATTTCTAGCTAATGTGACTGTAGCATGACTTTCTAAGTATATGGCATAAAACGCGTTGAGTTGGCATTTCCTGTCTGTAGCTTAGTCCAATAAACAAGCGTAAACTGATACCCACCAGACTGAAAACTGAAGTGTGGCACATTTTTGAATCAAAGTGGCTACGGGTACGTACATCTCTATCTTCTGCAGGACTGCTAAAGGTACGGACCGAGGTTCACTGAAGATGCGGCCAATGTACGGATGAGTTTTGAAGCCTTGCCGGACCTTTAGCCGCATATGGTACGGGTACGGACATATTTGCGCTTTCTGATTGGTCGGTAAGACACCCTCCGTATCTTTAGAACGGTGTTCACTGAAGATACTGACAATGTATGGATGAGTTCTGAAGCCTTGCCGGACCTTTAGCCGCATATGGTACGGGTACGGACATATTTGCGCTTTCTGATTGGTCGGTAAGACACCCTCCGTATCTTTAGATACGGTCTCTGTAGATACGGGTCCGTACCTGTAGCCACGGCCGTTTTGAATAGCACACGTCAGCAGCGTGACAACCAACCCTGCTCTCCCCTACTCAAGCCACACTATACTTCATCACAACTCCTAAAAATATTTATTACAATGCAGTTAGGGGCTTATGCATGCAGCATGGCTGTTTTTGACGTGTCACTCAACTGTTTTTATTTCATTTACGATTTTGGGGGGTGGAGGGAAGTGTTTAGAGTGGAAACCACAGCAGATCTCAGGGAAATCCCACAACTTTCACTGACATTTCAACAGCCCTCAAGCCACAAAACATGCGCTTCTGGTAAGTGTGGGTGTTCTACAGAGCAGGAGTGGATGATGTGAGCTTGTTTGATTATATACACGTGAACACAGCTGCAAGTCACCAAAGCCTTTTCTGAACGCCGGAGTGACGTAACTGTGACAGAATAATAATATGTGTTGCTGTGCATTACAGGAGAAAAACGTCACCTGTCATATAGTGTCGAAATAATAACTAAAACACAGTGTAGCGACCCAAAGCAGCCGGCACGCACGCACACACACACTGTAACATTTATTCTTACCGTACAAGGTGTTTCGCGTTATCTGTCCTCCCATGTCTTTATCCCTTCAGTCTTATCGTCTGTGTGTGTTATTCAGACTGTGCACAGCGAAGCCGTCGCGACATGACTACACGGACACGCGCACGACGCTCGCCTCTTATTTGTCTTCTCTGCCCCGAATGGATGCAAATGCAAACCACAGTGGAAACAAGAGCCGCGCCTCCGTGAGCGCTGAACGCGTCCGTGAAGGCAGCACACTCCCCCCGCCCCCCTCCATTGACTGAGAGCGCCACAGACCGGCCTCATTTGCATATAAGGAGGAGGAGACTGGCGCGAGGGGCGTTAACGCTGTCGCTGCCAGTGAGGAGCGAGAGGCGAAAGGAGGAGCTACAAACCCTACTGTCAATAAATGATCAGCTATTTTGTTTTTTAAAGTTTCTTTTGCATATAGATAGCCAATAAGCATGCATTATACACGTAGAATTTTATATTTTTTGCTGTTTTATGTCAAGAAACCATCAGATAAAATGTGACATGATATCTGAAAGTAAATATAACACGGCAGTAAAACAGACAGCACTTCACACACTGTGGCAAATCAAGTAATCAATAAATAATGCTCAATTTACTATAGTAAAATTCAATACTGTGCAAAGGTTTGGGCACATAAAAAGTCAGGTCCATAAGTATTTGGACATATGCTTTGTCGCTTCACACAAATAAAGTGTAACCTCACCAATCCCTAGAGCAAGCACACAGGCAGCAGTGGTAAGGAAAAACTCCCTGTGATGATATTGAGGAAGAAACCTCAAGCAGACCGGACTCAAAGGGGTGACCATCTGCTTAGGCCATTCTACCAAAAAAGCTTTACAATACAGAACACAACACAACAATTGATGACAGCCCATGCAGGCGTCCAGTCCGCTGTCATTCATTCTCTCTGTTCTTAAACTCATTGTCTTGATGAAAAGCTGCACCAACTCAACTCTGATCATGAGTTCGTGTCCTGGGGGGAGTGAGTGGGAGGAGTCAACAACACAACGCAGATGGTGAGAGAGTACTAGCCCCTACAGAGATGACACGTGGTTCCATTTTTTGCACTCAGTCCTTCACTTTCAGTCCCAACTTCCTCATGTGCCTTAAACCTCTGGCAGACAAACTGGGCCAGCCCTCAGGAGTCGGGGCCCCTGACTTCAGCTGTCATCACCTGTCTGTGCTGACCTGTGACCCTCAGCGCCCGACGCAACAGGCTGTGAGATAACAGCACTGTGGAAGACACACAACAAGTTCAGTGACTCCAAATGAGTCGCGTGTTCTTGATGATGCCAGTTTGTGAGAACAGAGAAGCTGGATGTGTAAACTAATGGCACCGTCAGTACATTTGTGTTTTAAAGCGCTTTCTATTAAATTCCGCTCGTGATAATATTTGCATATTCTCATTTCCCCATTGGTTTTAATGATTCTGAGCATGTGACGATGGCAAATACTCAAACATGGCATGAAACGTTGATCACAATCAAACCACGACCACAAAACTAAGGTTTGCTTTGCTAAATGAGAAGCTGTAGACACACATGGTCTGCACATTTGACGTGAAGACAATTAGTGGAAATCGGCCACAGCATAAGGGGAGTGCAAAACACACTTGGCTTCACATATCACATCCTCAGACAACTGCAACAACCTAGATTCAAGGTTTCATAGAAGCATGTCTAAAACTAAAAGGCAACCTGAGGTGAAGACTGGATGTCTTTGGTACCCAGTCTCCTTTGAGGTAGAGTCCCTTAATTCAGAGAGTGGCAATATGATGAGTGTGGAAAAAAAAAGGTCACGTGACTCATGGTGCCATCTTTGTACCAAAATAGCATTGGCTGTTAATCTGTCTGAATGTAAATCTAGCTATTGTACTTATTTATTCGCTGAAAATGCCAGGTTGTTGTGCATTTCGATGCACAAATAGACACATTAAGCGCTTCAAGATGTACAGATTCCCTTCAGATCTGAACAGAAAAAAAACTGGGGAAAATAAAATCACTCGTGTGGGGATGGAAGCCGACTTCATCGTCAAAGTTGTGACAGGTAAATTTATTGTTTCAGACCCATGTACAGTAAAACTCACCTACATCATCATCGTATAAACTGCATATTCACAGTCACTGGACAAAAAAGTACCAAAGTTTTTGTGTTGTTTTCCATGTAATAAACACCGAATATGACGGATTTTGTATAACGCTTTCGCTCACATTGGATAAAATGTCCAGTCTGATTGCAATGTATTTCCATTAAAAACCCTTCACATGTGGGACTGGAGTCATTTCCGTGATTTAAAAAACCAGCCATTTATTTTTTCACACCGTGCTCAGACTCGGACCTGCAGCCTGATGTGCACCTGTTAAATCAGACACAGCAAAAAGCTGTGATTTGGCACTTTTCTGCCTTCACTCCTTCGTCTGCCATCATATTTGAATAGTTTTTGCAGTGCGCACGCTGAATACATTTCAGGATAACATACATTTGGCAGAAAAGTCTGTAAACTTACAAGAGTAAGTCGGGAAAACATGAAATTGTACATCTTACCTTTGAATTGGAGGTGATGATTGCAGAAAGAAAAACTTGAGGGTCAAATTAATCCATAATAAAGCATAATCCAGTGACGGAGTACTTTAAAACTGTCACACACGTCATTGCATGACAGACAGAGTTAAAGAAGTGTAAATCAAGCTTTAAATTAATTAAATAAATCATCATAAATTGTAAATTTATGTAAACTTGATAGCTTAACTATTTTTATATTTATTTTTATAGTACCTGTACGTGGATGTGTTGCTATTTGTGGTTAAAGGATATATATATATATATATATATATATATATATATATATATATATATATATATATATATATAAAAGCTGAAAACAAAAGGTTCATTCAGTAGTTCATCACAGTGGGACTCAAAATGGTGCGATGTTCTGAGTTGACGCTACTCTCTCAATTAAGGAACTCTACTTTGAGGACCCCCACCTCCCCTTCATGTTATAGCAAATAACAACTTGTCACTATTTGGCCCTGATTGCTGCTTTGATTCTATTTTTGCCTCTTTCTTTTCATCACTATCTGCCCCAGCTTTGATTTAGTAGTCGTTTTATTGTCATTATGTGTTTATTCTCTGTTCTGTTTTGCTTTGTCACTTTGGTTCTTTGTTACTTTTCATACTTTAGCCATTGTTCAGTTCCATTCTAGTTTTGTTCAGCCAGTTGGAGTTTTCGTTGCTCATCTCATTTGTGTTATCAGTTATGGTGAAGTATCAGGTTTTGTTTTCTGTTAATTATTAGTCTTTGTTTTTTCATCTGGTTATCGCTTATTGTATTCTTCAGTTATAAGTCAGTTTCAGCTTAGTTTGTCTTAGTGTTTATTTTCCTGTTATTCTCTGATCAGTTCTTTATTATCTTATGGTTTGCTTTTTAGTTCTCATGTTCATGCTCTGTTCATAGTCCTCTGTTTCCCTTTGACTTTTGTTCTCCATTTTCCTCTGATTATGTTCTCATTCCACATCACTGCACCTGCCTAGTGTCTTTGTCCCTCACTTTAATGCTGCTGCTTTGTGTTTCCTTTCACTCATGCTCTTGGCCCTATCTGCGTGTCTTTGTCATTTCATCACTCCACCCTGTGTTGTCCTCCCTCACTATCTTACACTGTGTATCATCTTTGTCTTCCAGCCATGCCCCCTTTCTAGATTATTCATCTGCACCTACACCTTGTTAACTCCACTCTATTTAATCTCCTCCCAGCCACCACACCTCTGCTCGTTTGTTGTCTTTGCACACTCACCAGCTCTTGTATCCAGGCCTGTTGTTGCCTTGCTCTGTACCGAGTTCCTGCTTCGTGTTTTTGAGTGCGCCTTTTTGCCTCATCCCTGTTGTCTGTGTTTGCCTGGGCCCCTGAACCCTGCTCAAGCATGACTGCATTTTTGCCTCGCCTGTTTGTACTTCTGCTTCACTGACTGATCACCTGTGTACCAAACCTGAGCCTGAATTAAAAACCATGGGAGTCTACATTGGCGGGTCCTACCGCCTGGCACCCGGCCTTCTTGATACAACTCTGATAGTAAAATGAAACTATCTTTCGGGACATGAAAAAAGGTTCAAAGGAACTCCATCAGAGTGAGCAGAGAAAACATTCTGAATATCAGCTACATTTTAGCCATGTGGCTTGTATCTCTGTGGATAATTGAGAAGGCCGAGTGGGGAATGACCATGTTTCACCTGGCTGAGGCAGATGGATGGTTACCTTTGAGAGGTGGGCATGTCTTCCTGGGTTGTTGCCATCGAGGACCCAGGGCAGCTCCATAGAATGACGGATGTGATGATGCGTAACATCAGAGTAGACTCTGACTTGACTTGTCTTCCGAAAAATGCTGAGTTACAGTTTTCGGTAGTCTTAAGCATCCGGGCCATGAACTAAAAAGATTGACTGACTGGATCCCAACACATTTATCAACTGTGACGCAGTTCGGTTGCCATCGTGTTCTGAATCTGCCAAGGGTTGGGTGCTGACCGACTTACATATGGATGTTATCATCAGAACTGAGTTGCCTGTTGACAAAACGAGACTCAAATACAAAGTTCCACACAATTTAAAAGCCTTTGTTGAATTTTCTTTTTTTTCATAATTTCTGCAGCACCCTCTAATTGTTATATTTGTTACACCTCCTCGGTTCTTACTGTAATACTGTCCCTCACAAAATACAAAGTCAAACTAATTTTCACTTTTTAAATGATTTAAAGTCACGGTGGAAAAACAGGCCTGGATTCTGCAGAACTTCTCTCTTGCAGGAGATCCATCCATTCAGAACCCCGAACAATGGACAAAAACTGTTTTATAAAGCACGACATGGGCGTGACAAAGGCAGACCTTATTTTGCTAAATCCTTCCCTTATTGGTCTCCATGTCAGGGGAGGTCCAGCCACCCTCCCTATAACCTGCGCAATAACGGAACATATGATTTATATCATAACCTCAATCTCCTTGTTCTGAGTGGTAAAACCGGTTCAACATGCACATTCAACCAAATAAGACTAAAAGTACATCAAACTAAGAATACAATCACTTAAGTAAAATAATTACTTAATACCAAAACAAAACTAGTATGCGACCAGGATGATTCCTGTGGAGGAGGTCTCAGACTGGAGATGAGTCAAGCTATACAGTTTGTTTGGAACTGGTAATAATGGTGGCTGGGTGAGGACATGTGATGCTGATGTTATGGATGAACTAGTCCATTGGTGAAAGATGTTGTGATGATGTTTAAATGTGAGACGTAGTCCTGCTATCTGGACAATTTATTCACCTGTAGAAGGTGTAAGTCCTCATAGATCCTGAGGCCAGGTACAACTCCCCCTGGACAGGACGCCAGTCTGACCCAGGTTACTGCTCAAGCTAAAGCTGGTACCCATTTGTAACTGGGTGTATTGAGACAATGCAAATGACACAGCTTGTACAAGGACACAGGCTACATTTCAATTACAGATTTGTCCAAAAGTTAAGCAACCTTTTTAGAATGTTGACAAAACAGTAATGCAAAATTATAGCATTTCCATTGAGTGAGTTTTGTCATTCAGGCGAGGTTCTCACCAGAACTGTAATTCAAGTAGTCATGGCGACAGAAGGGTAAGTCCCACTAAATATTGCTCTCTTATAAGGTTTAACAAGCCCTCTGTCTCTTCCCCTGTCCACTTGTACCGCAGCATGTATTTTACAATGTCATGTGCCTCTTTGTCATGTGACCTGTAATAGTCGAAAAAAAAGTGTTTCCATTGCAGTTTTGTTGACTATACTTTGTGAATCACATGAAAAACCACCTCATGCATGCAGAAAACTTTTGTTTGTGATATCTTCTTGAAATACACGTTTCCATTAAGAGTACTATTTTTAGTTCACTACTTCAAATTGTGCAATGCAGCAGTCTGGAGGATAATGGGAACCCACTTACAGACAGGCAGCGGGACCGTGAATCAAACCCAGGTCTACGTATTGGAAGCCCAGCGTCTTATCCCACTTGGCTACCTCCTCAACAGAAAATCCAGGCTGTCAGTCTGATAACGCAACAGCGCTATGCTAACTCTGAGAGTTAGCCTTTGCGAAGGAAGTGACGTAACCCTAGTAGCTGCTCCGCGCATGCTTAACAGCTAATCACCTGGTAGAGATAACAAAAAAATGTAAAAATTCTGCCAGTGTCTTCATAATTCATGCCACCAATCAGTAATGGAAGCACTGAAATCATTTAAATCTGAGGCACATTCTTGGCATATGGAGAATTAATTTATGTGTCCGATTTTTAAAAAAGTGTCGGTTGATAGCCTTGAACGCAGAGGATGATTATTCGACAGTGTGAAAGGGCTTGAGGTTAAACACAAATCATTTACCTTTAAGATTCTGACAAAACCAGTAATGAACATGACCTCAAAGTGTCTGCAGTGATGAGGTTGCTGCACAAAGATGTCATGGCTGTCTGCCATGTGCATGGCATGTCGGAAGAAAAGCAATGAATGGACACCCGCCAGGTGACTCTGAGGAACAAACACTCCAACATCAGACGGAGGTTTACTATTAGTGTGTCACGTAACCCAGGAGATGCACATCAGAGCAAAACCTTTGCACAGCCAAGTGCGCTTCCTTATCTTCCTTAATGGGAAGTACTGCAAGAACATCCTTCCTTTGCTCATTTTCTGGTTTTAAAAAAACAGCACCACGCTGTCCTTGACCAATGAAAATCAACCAAAGCACTTTTTCAGCAGTATCACTGAGTTGTGTTACAGAGTTTGTACATATAAACTCAGTGATTACTACAGTTCCATTGGTTTATATAGAAGAGTGACATTAAATAGCCCTTTGCAAATGCCACACACAATATTAAGACTTCTAATCGGTATCAGTAGATATGTTTCCTGTTCAAGGTGCGCATTTGTGATAGTTATTTTATGAATATTATACTGTAGTTTTTTGTCACTTATGGCTCATTTATATTGCTAAAGTGTGATCTATTTCCAACATTTTTTTTATTGGCTCTTTTCATGCTTTATTTGATGTTTAAGCATTGATCTCAAAAGTTGTGACACAATGTTTACTGGCAATATCATTAGCTATCTTTTTGCTTAATTGTCTAAACTAGATGGATCTTTAATTAATCAGGAGGAAGATGTTTTATTAATGGGCTGCAGTATTTTTAATGGCACATAATAAATGTGCTTTGAACTGAGCAATTTTTAAAAAAATTAAGACGCAAACAAATTATGGAATTTTATGATGCATTAAATCATTTAAGAGCTCTAAGTGACACTCATGAAATGATGGATCCAAAAGCAGTTCCTAACTGGTCTTTGAGTTTTGTGTCTTCCTGATAACATCGCAGATTGCTGTCATTCCCAGCTCTCAGCAGGTCTTTCCCTATATTCACCGTAACTTTCCCCAGAGCCAGTCCAAATGCAGGGTTAAATCACAAAATGTATTTAAAAGTTATTTTAAAGCTGTTTTTGAGTGTAACATGAATTGTGTTTGGCATTTCCAAATTTGGGCATGAGAGACAGATGGTCAAACAAAGATCCCAAAACCCAAATGCTCTGGTGCCGCTGGAACATCCTTTGGTATTGGGAAGTGAAGTTTATTCATGCCACAGCTACCACCTGTGACATATGCCACATTATATTGACTTAGTCTTTGAATTTATTTATTATTTATGAGATCATACAAGAGTCTCCATGGACTATGATGTGAGAGTAGAGAGCAGGTTGAGACAAGTGTGCAGAGGTGAAGATATGCTCTGGAGAGAAAGGGAATGAAAGTTTGTAGGAGGAAGATGGAGTACATGCATGTGAATGGAATACTGAATGTTGTCCAGTGAAGCTACTAGGGCTGAATGGAGACTGTAACAACACGAGTCCAGGGTGGGTGACAGAATATCTTGGTGGCAGATTGTCACCGGCGGCCACTATCTGAAAGGTTTCTGTGGCAGTGAAAGAAAATCTTGCAGCAGATGTTGAGCGCGGTGGAGGTCAATGGTCGGTTTTGTCTGAGAGTCACTCGTGGCACATGCATGAAAACAAAACTTCCAATTCAGTGTCTCTGTAACGTGAGTAACAGCAGAACTTCTAATAATCAGGAAAATACAGAAGAAAGTGTGACTGTTACCTCCCCACCTGCCCCTGTCAGAAGAGGAGAAAATGAGAAACACGGAGAAAAGAGAGGGATAAATGTGACGGAGCAGGTAGGAGCCGTTTTGCACAGATGCTGCAGCATGCTCTGAAATAATGATGGCCGCCTTCTTTCATAAATCCAGCCTTAGTGCGAATCCCTTTCTGTCTGTTCCGAGTCTGGCCCTCAGCAGGTACTCTGATGGCTACACTCTGCAAAGGTGAAAGTTAGTTTCAGGGCACAGCACATTGGATAATATAGTACTTTTCATCAGAGTTGCGGCTGAAGAAGTGAGGAGGTGATAATTAGATCTGTCACTACACTTTAATATCTCAGACCTGCTCGGCCCTCGGCTGGATCGTTGCGAAGAAACACTTTATTGTCTGTGAAGCTCAGGAATTGAAAATATTGTGTCCACATCAGATAGGCTGCTCAAACATATGTTGGTGAAGAGTGACAGAATTCAGAGTACAGTGTGCTATCGCTGTAGAATAGGGATTAAGGCTGCATTTTTGAATTTTTACCCTAATATGCACAAAGTCTTTATGATGGCCCCCGTCAAAAAGTAAAGGATGGATTTTAACAAAATTCTGTGGAGAGATCATTTTTTAAGGATTGATTACGAGGTCTATTAGAAAAGTATCCGATCTTATTATTTTTTTTCAAAAACCATATGGATTTGAATCACGTGTGATTGCGTCAGACAAGCTTGAACCCTCATGCGCATTCGTGAGTTTTTCCACGCCTGTTGGTTGCATCATTCGCCTGTGAGCAGGCTTTGAGTGAGGAGTGGTCCAGCCCCCTCGTCATTGTTTCATTGCCAGGAAATGGCGGAATGATGTGGGCTTTTTTTCCATCAGAATTTTTTCAGAAACTGCTAGAGACAGGCAGCTGGAAACCATTAGAAAAATTTATCTGGCTTTCGGTGAAAATGTTACGGGCTTGGTAGAGAATAAGGAGTGTTACTGTCGCTTTAAGGATGGCCCCCAGTGGCTGTGGGGTGCGCCGCGGTCCGAAGCCGCCATCGATAGGCTGAACGACCATTTCATTTCTAAACGGATGGCTGTCTGGATCCGTGACCATCGTGTGCACTTTCTCTGGTTATCACAAGAGCTGGACATCAACCATTTTCCGGCAGATTTCACTTTTAACAAGAGATTTTGTCATGGAAAGCCGAGCGGAGCGGTTCGGAGCGCGGCACACCCCACAGCCGCTGGGGGCCGTCCTTAAAGCGACAGTAACACTTATTCTCTACCAAGCCCGTAACATTTTCACTGAAAGCCAGATAAATTTTTCTAATGGTTTCCAGCTGCCAGTCTCTAACAGTTTCTGAAAAAATTCTGATGGAAAAAAGCCCAAATCATTCCGCCATTTCCTGGCAATGAAACAACGACGAGGGGGCTGGACCACTCCTCACTCAAAGCCTGCTCACAGGCGAGTGACGCAACCGACAGGCGTGGAAAAACTCACGCATGCGCACAAGGGTTCAAGCTTGTCTGACACAATCACACGTGATTCAAATCCATATGGTTTTTGAAAAAAATAATAAGGTCGGATACTTTTCTAATAGACCTCGTACATTTTGAGGGCAGAACCACATCATCTTGGAAAATATTTTACACTATGTGTGGCACATTATATCCAGATATTTTGAACCTCAGATGGAGTCCGAAATTTTCCCCAGCATACTAAATAATTCTGCTTTTGCATTATTCCACCATGTTGGCTGTCTTGTGGCTGCTCCCATTTGTTCAGGGTCACCAAACTGGTTCCAGCATGGATCCGCATTGGGATTTGGCACAAGTTTTAAGCCCAATGCTCTTCCTGATGCAACTCTAGTTTCAGCTGGAGAAAAATAACACATCCCTGGTCTTCCGAACAGGTCCCCCATCTAAGGACCAACCAGAACCCACTCTGCTTGCATTATACCACCATACACTGAAAATTTAAATGCAACTATAATTTAAAAAATAAATAAATAAATTCTGGCCTTTATTTGGGATTACATATGAAAATTTCTTTACAAGTTACTAAAATACAGTGAGGTCAAAAATGGATAAATATTATTCTCAGGAAAGTAATTCAGTTGGAACAAATAAATTCTGGGTCTTAAGAAATTTGAGACCAAAATCTGCTCTCACCTCAACATATTGATATCCAAATAGTGGGTGAGTTTGGCTGTTACCATGGTAACATTGCATATATATATATATATATATATATATATATATATATAATATATATATGTGTGTGTGTGTGTGTGTGTGGGTGATTCTTTAACTACGGGCACTACTGGCCTTGTAAATGTAATTTCCACCACACCATTGCCTTACAATATAAAACGCCTTGGGGCAACTGTTTGTTGTGATTTGGCGCTATATACATGTGCTCTGATGTCACTGTTCATCTCCATAGAAACTACCCAAACAATCTTTCATACAAACTGTTTAAAGGGACATTACAGTGTTGTGGTGGAAATTACAGCAATAGTGTGGGACAACTACATTTTGTTTAAAAAAATCACAACAGTTGTATGACATTGAATACCCCAATTATGTTTTGATTATTTTACTGATATTTTATTCAGAGATATTTTAAAACATTAGAAAAAAAAACATTTCTTTACCATTCATTTTTATCATTTAAGATCAAAAGTGGGTGTGGGGCAAGCACAAAACGGCAATATTTGCATATAATGATGCTGAAAAAGTCATCATAGACTACTAGAACAAATTTCTTAACACACTTTCATTGTAAAGATAACTATAAAAGTGTGAAATTTCCCCTTTTTTCTGTTTTTCATACAATATGATCAAAGGACATAATAAGTGCCCGTAGTCTAAGAATCACCCATATACAAACACACACAGAGTGGGTAAAATATGTATTGGACACATCACCATTTTTCTCAGTGTACATATATTGCTAAAAGTGCTATTGACATGAAATTTTCAGATGTCTGTCTCAACCCAGGTAGGTAAATTATGTTATGCGTAATAATGTGAAATGACACAGGAAAAAAGTATTGAACACATAAAGGGAGATGTAAAAAGGCATTGATAGCCGACATACCAGCTGAAATCTATCAGCAGTTGGAAAGCAGTCCTGGCCCTTGTCAGTGCAAATTAATATCAGCTTGTTCAGTCCCAACTAATGGCCTATAAAAAAGGTGTCTCATTACCAAGGTGTCACATAAGAAAGATCTCATGATGGGCAAAAGCAAAGAGTTTTCTCTAGAGCGTCACAACCTTGTTGTTGCAAAACATACTGATGGCATTGGTTACAGAAGGATTTCTAAACTTCTGAATGGCCCCAGTGTTGGTGCCATGATCTGGAAGTGGAAAGAGCATCATTTAACCATAAACCAGCCATGACTAGGTACTCCTCGCAAGATTACTGACAGAGGAGTGAAAAGAATTATCAAAAGAATTGTCTAAGAGCCAAGGACCACTTGTGGAAAGCAACTGAACAATTGTTTCAAAGAAAACAGTAACTACTGCACTCATCGACCATGGCCTATATGCACGCTCACCACACAAGACTCCATTGCTGAAGAAAAAGCATGTTGAAGCTCATTTAAAGTTTGCTGAACAAAATTTAGATAAACCTGTGAAATACTGGGAGAATATAATCTGGACCAAAATTGAACTCTTTGGATGTCATAAAACACACCATAAATGGCACTGCACATCACCCCAAAAATATCAGAGTTTGGGGGTGGAACATCATGGTGTGGGGCTGTTTTTCAGCTTACAACACTGGCAATCAATATAATTGAAGGAAGAATGATTGAAAAAATGTACTGAGACATTGTGGATTGTTGACGATGAAGATGAAACAATGGTGGACTTTTCAGCAAAACAATGATCCCAAACACACAGCCAAGAAAACTCTCAACTGGTTTCAGAGAATGAAAATAAAGCTGGTAGAACGGCCCAGCCAACCACCTGATTTGAATCCAATAGAAAATCTATGGACAGAACTAAAGATCAGAGTTCATAGAAGAGGTCCACAGAACCTTCAAGATTTGAAGACCGTTTGTGTTGAAGAATGGCCCAAACTCACACCTGAGCAATGCATGTGACTAGTTTCTCCATACAGGAGGCACCTTGAAGCTTCATTACCAACAAAGGCTTTTGTACGAAGTATTAAATACATTTCAGTAAGCGTGTTAAATACTTTTTCCCTGTGTCATTCCATTTTATTACACATAACTTAATTTCTGTACTTATTTGTTTTGCTTTCTTTGGATCTATGAGTACTTGGGTTGTTACCAACATCAAGTGGAAATTTCATGTCAACAGCACCTTTAGAAATAAATTTACTGAGGAAAAATGGTGACGTGTTCAACATGTATTATACCTGCTGTGTGTGTGCAATTTGGCTTTTCCTTTGCAACACATACTTTTTAAAACTCAATGTGTGCGGTAAGACAATTAGAATTTCTACTTTTTCTTAAAGTTATTTAAAAATAATAATAGTTGCAGTGCAAGTCAGATTTACTGTGTATTTCAGAGTTTCCAAACTGTCGGATCCTTCAGAGCAGGTAATTCAGTGAGATAAGGGGTTGGGCTTAAAATGTGTAGACTTGGGTTTGATTCCTGGTCATATTGTCTGCATGTGTACTTGGACAAGACATTTCATATGTGTTGTCCCAGTTGGCCGTCCGGACACAAAAAAAGACTCACAACTCATGATTCATGTTTGCCATTATGACCTTGGCAGAAATCAACAAGTGCGTCGTTCAATTTTTAGTGTTTTGTCTGTAAGATGAGGTTTTTTTTTTTTTAAGAGACGTTTTATGAGGAAACTCATTGTTTCCTACAGATCTCTGTCTCTTCAGAGGCAGATGTACATGTGGTTGCAATTCCTTCCAGAATACATCACTGCGACTTTTAAATTGTGATTCCGATCATGATGGGGGTGTTTCTCGTTTATTGCACTAATGTGGGACAGCTGCTGCACGGCGAAACACAAATGCATTTACGTGAATTTGCGGCGCCATCAATCAGAGGTCCCTCTGATTTTGTGGTTTCCAAATCTTACCCTTGGCAAATTAGCATGATGTATCCTTCGTGACATGTACTGGCTGATGTCGCATCTGGCATAGGGATACCTCCAGACACTGAGAAAGATTAGCACTACTTACTTTTATTCGTTTATGTAGCCTTTGCTTTATCTTTCCTCTCATTTATCACATTTACAGCCTCTGTCAGACCGCTCGCTCTCCTCCTCGCTTTACTGCTGTTTAGATCCTCAAGGAGCTGAAACAAGATCAAAAGCAAATTGGTGAAATTGTGGCAGATGTCCCACTGAGGAGTCACAGTCCAGAATGGAGTCACTTTTTGCATGGAGCCCTGAAAGTGTTCACCTTCTTCATTAGGGACCAGTGAGGCCAACACAGGGCTCATCTGTTTATCTTCCCATTTGAGATTGCAACAGACACAGCATCCTCTCCTATTGTTCACTCTGCACAAAGTGCCATATTACTTCCTGTCCAACATCGCAGAAAAAAAAAACTTGGACAGAAGGCTGAAAAGGAAGTTGGACCCACAGGAACGGCTGAGGCCCCACGTTAATTTCCGGAAAACTCTTCAGGCCAAGCTACGTGAGCTCAAAAGGTGTTTCCTCAAGGTAAATGAAGATGCGTGTTCTCTTTCTCTTGATTTACTATGCTTCAGTATGTGCAGAAATGCTGGATGTAGGAGTGCTGAGGAGCCTACAGCACCCTCTACTGGCAAGGAGATCTATTTTGAAAAGCAAAAAAGTTTGCAAAATGAGGTGAGCAGTTCAGGACTTCTGGTACATTTCCAACTTGAAACCAAAAATTCAGTCAATAAGGAATTTGTAAATGTCAGAAATGCATGATATATATATAAGAGGTGGGCGATACTGGGAATTTTGGTATTGATCCAATACCAAGTAAATACAGGCCCAGTATCACCGATATCGATACCGATACTTTTTCATATTTAAGCTTCACAGATCCAAAGGATCCAAAAGACCTAGGATAGAATTTCGCAAAACATTGTATGTGACAACAAAATACTTTATTATCACAATTAACATTTTTGTTTAAAAAAATATCACTCAACACAACTTAAAACAAAATCTCCTGAGGTAGAGGGCTGACAAACCACAATACAACAAAATTAACACCACAACAAAATTGGCTGGTGCCGCTGCGCCATGTGATGGCGCAACAACAAAAGACCAGAGGGGGGAGGGTGTGCTGCTCCATGTTGTGTGACACAGTGCACCGCTGCTTTTACAGACAGAGAGTAGACTTTGATGAATCTGCGTGTGCAGCAGTCAGTGCGTGCGGGAGAGGAAAAAAAGCTTCAGTATCGATCTTTTTACACAAGGATCGTTCAATATCAATACCAGCATTGGTATCGATATTATCAATATTAGGATCGATCCGCCCACCTCTAATATATACACACACAAACTAATCACCTCACACATCATCTCTACGCTCTTGATCTTCCCATATCCTCTGTTACGGATGCACATCGTGTCGCTTTCACAAATTGCCCTAGCGAGTATGAATCCGTTCAGCTTCCATATATGACATTCAATTCATTGTCACAGAGCATTGCTTTTTTCATCCGTATTTCATCAAGATAGTCATTGAAAATTATCTGAAGATGTTTTCTAGGGCAAAAACACCCACAGATTCCAAATCTGCCATCACATGTGCACCAGCTATTATGGTTCAGGCACTACGGGCCCCGTTTTGATGCAGAAAATAGTTCTCGGGCAGCCCCCCCCCAAAAAATGCATAAAAACAGTGTAGTTTTGTGAAAACATTGATTCTTAATTATTGCAAACAAATGTCAGCATGTTTTTATTACACTTTCTTTCCAGTCTTGCTTTGAATTTCGTGCATTCTCATAATTTATTATAATGTCATTCTCATCATACATCAGTATACACTAGGTGGCGCTGTTACTGCTGCAAATATATTTTACTGCCACCTGGTGTTATGATAGATAAATTTTATTGACAACTTCATAACATAATCAGAAAAAATTAAAAGTTCCACCCATTTTTATTACACTACAAAATTTTGAGAATTTTAGTTCTTGAGTTTTAAGATAACATTTGCCGGAAGGACAAAATTTGTCCTGACAAGCACAACTTACAGTTGTGAATGATTCTTGCAATGAAATCAATATTACATTGACAGGATGATAATTGAAGGCTATTTTTAAAATTCTGTAAAAGCATTTCTTTGTTTTTCAGGAGGACCTCTCCCCCCATGTGTTTCTGTCATGCCTGTGGCCTGTTTATAGTTGCCTATCAGTGTGTTCTGTTGCCAGCTGTATAACGTCCCTGTGTGTCGGTTAACAATAAACTGGCTTTGGATGAAGAATAAACCTGCATGCCTCTTAGCTGAACATGGATGTGGTACAGTCGTGTTTTGACATAAAGCAAATTGGTGTTGAAGTTTGTTGTCTGTCTGTTGTACCGCACCTCTCGCCCAATGACCTCTGGGATATAGGCTCCAGCCCCTGTGACCCTGGATGGGAGTAAACGGGTACAGTAAATGACTGAATCATTATGTGGCCTAGATTTTCTCTCAGCACCCCTGGGTATTTTTTTTTGCCTTCTATTTGCATATTTTTCTCTACCCTGCTGTTGCACAGTTCTTTCATCACTGTTGTTGCGACACTGCAGATTTCCCCCAGTGGGACTAATAAAGGAAACCCTGATCTTATCTAAAAGTATTTGTGTCCAAACCACTTGGTTCGTTAACAGTCTTTGAAATAAAGGAACCTAAAACGAGGAATCATTGTTGGTGTTTGCTCAGCTAGATCTGCAGCTGTGTACACACACTCACGCACACACATACACACACACACACACAGGATACATGTGCTGGGTTAGATCAGATAGGATTTCTAACTAGCGATGGATGTGCATAAATGTGTCGTGCAAAGATTTGGAACTTAAGTGAAACTGGTTTGAGGTGTGTATGAAAGAGACTGAGTGATGTAAAGATGAAGAGCCCTATCTTGCACCCAGTGCAAAGGAGTGCAATCTGCAATACAAGTGTCATTGCACATTTTCAGGTGATGCTGTTGTCTACTCTGTGCTCACATTTTTGAAGTAGTAAGTGGACACTCATCAAAAATATAAATGCAACACTTTTGTTTTTGCTCCCGCTTTCTTTCCCTCAATCCTGACTAGTCTCCCAGTTCCTGCTGCTGAAAAACATCCCCACAGCATGATGCTGCCACCACCATGCTTCACTGTAAGGATGGTGCCTGGTTTCCTCCAAACATGATGCCCAGTATTCACACCAAATAATTCAGTCTTTGTCTCATCAGACCAGAGAATTTTATTTTTCATGGTCTGAGAGTCCTTCAGGTGCCTTTTGGCAAACTCCAGGTGGGCTGCCATGTGCCTTTTACTAAGGTGTGGCTTATGTCTGGCAACTCTACCATACAGGCCTGATTGGTGGATTGCTGCAGAGATGGTTGTCCTTCTAGAATGTTCTCCTCTCTCCACAGACATACATGTCAACCCCTTTGAGGGTCCACCTGTATAACCAAGTGATAAAATCCATAAAATCAACAAAAAATCCTTATAACCTCCTAAATCGCACCCAAATCAGTTTTATTACAGTACACACAACCGCATAGCGGTATCACATAACTGGGGTTTTGTCCATATATTAACTAACACCAGGGATCTCCATGGGCTCTTATATGGTGGAAGTCCTCCACAGTTAAATCCTCTTGCTCCACAGTAAAATTGCTTGCTGTCAATAAAATCAATGTCTACAAGTACATTTTAGGTATTTTGTACAAACTCAATATATTTCCCGTGAATATAGTGTCACACAGCTGTTCTATTTTTACAGAAACAAGAACTCACAGAGTAACAGATCATTGCTCCTAACAATCTTTGGCCCTACCATCTGAGACTGCTCTGCCCTACGATTGGATATTGGAAAACCATGTGACGGTGAACCAATTCCGATTGGAAGCTCACATTGCGCACGTCATCACACAGCTTTTATGAGGAGTACAAAGATGGTGGATGGCTGGCTGAAAGTCCGCGGAGTTAAGAAAAACAACAGTAAAAAAAAAAAAAAAAAGACAACAGAAAACCCTGAATACCCGTAAGACTTTATTTGTACGTCCGTATGACTCTGAAACTCAGAAAAATCCATATAATTATATATATAGGTTGACATATAGGTTGACATGTATGCACAGAGGAATGCTGGAGCTCTGACAGAGTGACCATTGGGTCCTTGGTCACCTCTCTGACTAAGGTCCTTCTCCCCCGATCGCTCAGTTTAGACAGGTGGCCAGCTCTAGGAAGAGTACTGGTAGATCCAAACGTCTTCCATTTACAGATGATGGAGGCCACTGTACTCACTGGGACTTTCATAGCAGCAGAAATGTTTCTGTACCCTTCCCCATATTTGTGCCTTGAGACATTCCTATCTCAGAGGTCTACTGGCAATTCCTTTGACTTCATGCTTGGATGTGTACCTTTCCAAATCATGTTCACTAAACTGAATTTACAGCAGGTGGACTCCATTAAGCTGTAGAATCATCTCAAGGATGATCAGTGGAAACAGGATGCACCTGAGCTCAATTTTGAGCTTCATGGCAAAGGCTGTGAATACTGATGTATGTGTGATTATTATATTTATTTATTTTTTTATTTAAAAAAAAATTGAAACAAATAAAAAAAGGAAAACACTTTTTTTTCATATGGTCATTATGGGGTATAGTGTGAAGAATTATGAGGAAAAAAAATACATTTTATCCATTTTGGAATAAGGCTATAACATAAAAAAAAATGTGGAGAAAAGTGCAGTGCAGTGAATACTTTCTGGATGCACCATACAAATTATGGCATAAACTTCTTCTTCTTCTTCTTTGTCTTTCGGCTGTTCCCGTTAGGGGTCGCCACAGCAGATCAATCGTTTCCATCTCACCCTGTCCTCTGTATCTTCCTCTGTCACACCAACCACCTGCATGTCCTCTCTCAGCACATCCATGAACCTCCTCTTTGGTCTCCCTCTTCTCCTCCTGCCTGGTGGCTCTATCCTCAGCATCCTTCTCCCTATATACCCTGGGTCCCTCCTCTGCACATGTCCAAACCATCTCAATCTCGCCTCTCTGACTTTGTCTCCAAACCGTCCCACCTGAGCTGTCCCTCTGATATGTTCATTCCTAATCTTGTCCATTCTTGTCACTCCCAAAGAGAATCTCAACATCTTCAGCTCTGCCACCTCCAGCTCTGCCTCCTGTCTTTTTGTTAGTGCCACTGTCTCTAAACCATACAACATAGCTGGTCTCACTACTGTCTTGTAAACTTTCTCCTTCACTCTTGCTGATATTCTTCGGTCACAAATCACTCCTGCCACCTTTCTCCACCCTCTCCACCCTGCCTGCACTCTCTTCTTCACCTCTCTACCACACTCTCCATTACTTTGAACAGTTGACCCCAAATATTTAAACTCATCTACTTTCACCACTTCTACTCCTTGTAACTGCACTATTCCACTGGGCTCCCTCTCATTCACACACATGTACTCAATCTTGCTTCTACTGACTTTCATTCCCCTTCTCTCCAAAGCATATCTCCACTTCTCCAGACTAGACTCAACTTGCTCTCTACTCTCACTACAGATCACAATGTCATCTGCAAACATCATAGTCCATGGGGACTCCTGTCTGATCTCATCTGTCAACCTGTCCATCACCACTGCAAACAAGAAAGGACTCAGAGCTGATCCTTGGTGTAATCCCACCTCCACCTTGAATGAGTCTGTCATTCCGACTGCGCATCTCACCGCTGTCACACTATTCTTGTACATGTCCTGCACTACCCTAACATACTTCTCTGCCACTCCAGATTTCCTCATACAATGCCACAACTCTTCTCTTGGCACCCTATCATAAGCTTTTTCTAAGTCCACAAACACACAATGTAACTCTTTCTGTCCTTCTCTGTACTTTTCCAACAGTATTCTCAGAGCAAACATTGCATCTGTAGTGCTCTTTCTCGGCATGAAACCATATTGCTGCTCACAGATCTTCACCTGTTTTCTAAGCCTAGCTTCTACTACTCTTTCCCATAACTTCATGCTGTGGCTGATCAGCTTTATGCCTCTGTAGTTACTGCAGCTCTGCACATCACCCTTGTTCTTGAAAATAGGAACCAGCACACTTCGTCTCCACTCCTCAGGCATCCTCTCACTTTCCAAGATTTTATTAAACAATCTGGTTAGAAACTCTACATTTCCATGCCTCCATTGGAATGTCATCTGGACCAACTGCCTTTCCACTCTTCATCCTCTTCATAGCAGCCCTCACTTCTTCCTTGCTAATCTCTTTTACTTCCTGATTTACTCTCACCACATCATCCAGCCTTTTCTCTCGCTCATTTTCTTTATTCATCAACTCTTCAAAATATTCCCTCCACCTTCTCAGCACACACTCCTCACTTGTCAGCACATTATCATGTGCATCTTTTACCACCCTAACCTGCTGCACATCCTTTCCAGCGCTGTCCCTTTGTCTGACCAATCAGTACAAGTCCTTTTCTCCTTCCTTACTATTCAACTTCTTGTGCAGCTCGCAATATGCCTTTTCCTTTGCTTTTGCCACTTCTCTTCTCACCTTACGCCGCATCTCCTTGTACTCCTGTCTACTTTCTTCATCTCTCCGACTATCCCAAAACGTTTTCGCCAACCTCTTTCTCCTTATGCTTTCCTGGACCTCTTCATTCCACCACCAAGTCTCCTTGTCTTCCTTCCACTGTCCAGATGTCATACCCAGTACTGCCCTAGCTGTCTCCCTCACCACATCTGCAGTACTTTTCCAGTTGTCCAAAATTGCTTCCCCTCCAACTAGTGCTTCTCTCACCTGCTCGCTAAATTTCACACAACAGTCTTCCTCCTTCAGCATCCACCATCTGATCCTTTGTTGAGCTCTCACTCTCTTCTTCTTCTTTACCTCTAAAGTTATCCTACAAACAACCATCCTATGCTGTCTAGTGACACTCTCTCCTGCTACCACCTTACAGTCTGTGATTTCTTTTAGCTTGCATCTCCTATAAAGAATGTAGTCCACCTGTGTGCACCTTCCTCCACTCTTAAATGCTACCCTGTGCTCCTCCCTTTTCTTAAAGTAGGTATTCACCACAGCCATTTCCATCCTTTTTGCAAAATCAACTACCATCTATCCTTCCCCATTCCTATCCTTGATACCATATCTACCCATTACTTCCTCATCACCTCTGTTCCCTTCACAAACATGCCCATTGACGTCTGCTGCTATCACCACTCTTTCATGCTTGGGCACACTCTCCACCACCTCATCTACAACCCCTGGCAAAAATTATGGAATCACCGGCCTCGGAGGATGTTCATTCAGTTGTTTAATTTTGTAGAAAAAAAGCAGATCACAGACATGACACAAAACTAAAGTCATTTCAAATGGCAACTTTCTGGCTTTAAGAAACACTATAAGAAATCAAGAAAAAAAGATTGTGGCAGTCAATAACGGTTACTTTTTTAGACCAAGCAGAGGAAAAAAATATGGAATCACTCAATTCTGAGGAAAAAATTATGGAATCACCCTGTAAATTTTCATCCCCAAAACTAACACCTGCATCATATCAGATCTGCTCGTTAGTCTGCATCTAAAAAGGAGTGAACACACCTTGGAGAGCTGTTGCACCAAGTGGACTGATATGAATCATGGCTCCAACACGAGAGATGTCAATTGAAACAAAGGAGAGGATTATGAAACTCTTAAAAGAGAGTAAATCATCACGCAATGTTGCAAAAGATGTTGTTGTTCACAGTCAGCTGTGTCTAAACTCTGGACCAAATACAAACAACATGGGAAGGTTGTTAAAGGCAAACATACTGGTAGACCAAGGAAGACATCAAAGCGTCAAGACAGAAAACTTAAAGCAATATGTCTCAAAAATCGAAAAATGTACAACAAAACAAATGAGGAACGAATGGGAGGAAACTGGAGTCAACGTCTGTGACCGAACTGTAAGAAACCACCTAAAGGAAATGGGATTTACATACAGAAAAGCTAAACGAAAGGCATCATTAACACCTAAACAGAAAAAAAACAAGGTTACAATGGGCTAAGGAAAAGCAATTGTGGACTGTGGATGACTGGATGAAAGTCATATTCAGTGATGAATCTCGAATCTGCATTGGGCAAGGTGATGATGCTGGAACTTTTGTTTGGTGCCTTTCCAATGAGATTTATAAAGATGACTGCCTGAAGAGAACATGTAAATTTCCACAGTCATTGATGATATGGGGCTGCATGTCAGGTAAAGGCACTGGGGAGATGCCTGTCATTACATCATCAATAAATGCACAAGTTTATGTTAATATTTTGGACAATTGAAAGGATGTTTGGGGATGATGAAATCATTTTTCAAGATGATAATGCATCTTGCCATAGAGCGAAAACTGCAAAAACATTCCTTGCAAAAAGACACATAGGGTCAATGTCATGGCATAGGGTCAATGTCAATGAGCAGATCTGATTTGATGCAGGTGTTAATTTGGGGGATGAAAATTTACAGGGTGATTCCATAATTTTTTCCTCAGAATTGAGTGATTCCATATTTTTTTCCTCTGCTTGGTGTAAAAAAGTAACTGTTACTGACTGCCACAATCTTTTTTTCTTGATTTCTTATAGTGTTTCTTAAAGCCAGAAAGTTGCCATTTGAAATTACTTTAGTTTTGTGTCATGTCTGTGATCTGCTTTTTTTCTACAAAATTAAACAACTGAATGAACATCCTCTGAGGCCGGTGATTCCATAATTTTTGCCAGGGGTTGTAACACACTTCAGAAATCTTCTTTCTCCTTCATCTCACAACCTACCTGTGGGGCATATGCACTGATGATATTCATCATCACCCCTTCAATTTCCAACTTCACACTTATCACCCTGTCAGACACTTGCTTAACCTCCAACACACTTTTAACATACTCTTCTTTAAAATTACCCCAACACCATTTCTCTTCCTGTCCTCACCATGGTACAACAACTTGTACCCACCGCCGATGCTCCTGCTCTTACTTCCCTATCCACTTGGTCTCTTGCACACACAATATGTCTACCTTTCTCCTCTCCATCATATCAGCCAGCTCTCTCCCTTTACCAGCCATACTACCAACATTCAAAGTCCCCACTCTCATTTCCACCCTTCTAGTTTTCTTCTTCTCCCGCTGTTCGTGGCAACGTTTTCCTCCTCTTCTTCGTCAAACAAATTATGGCATAAACTAAGTCATGAAAATGTGTTTTACCCTGGTTATTTGCATACTGTACCTTTGAAATCAGGATTTTCTTCTTCTTTTTTTTGGCAATGCTGGAATCAGAATGAAATGCTGCTTTCCATATTCAAATATTTTTAAGCCTATTTTGAAAAATAAAATCCGGTAATACTTTACTCAAAGGTATTGCTATAACAGTGACATGACACTGTCATGAACATGTGATAAAGATTATGTCAATGTCATAAACGTTCATGACTGCTGTCATTAAATGTCATTCGACTGTTGTAATGACAAGTTGACATTTTTGGGTTGTCTTTGTCATGACAACTTGTCAATACATTTATTTGGGATGTCCTTATTATGCCAACTTGACATTAGTGAAATTACTAGAAAATTTCTTTGTCGTGTGAACTTGACATGAACAAAATATGCATATATTTTTGTGTTTATGGCAAGCTGACATAATGATTACTAGAATTAGATGTGCAAGGCTACAGACCAATTCAAATATCTTCATTATGCTGCCATAAAGTGACCGTCATGGCAGTCAGTTTATACATCATATGTTAATGACAAATCAAAATGCTACCATTTTACTTGAGGTCAAAGAATATGTTCATTACACTGTCATAACTGTGTCATGACAGTTAGTTTTGGAAATCCTGTCTGTATCCTGTCAAACATCTATGGCCAAGCGCTAGAATCATTCATATTGTTCTGCTGTTGGCATCCCTTCAATGGCTCTCTCTTCATGTAAGGATAGATTTCAAGGTTTTTGTTGTTGTTTACACTAAGACACTGAATAGCTGTGCACCACCTTATCTTTCTGAACTAGTTAAGTCTTATGTGCCACCACGTGATCTTTGTTCTCATGGTGTTGGCTTTTGTGTTCAAAGGGTAAAGAAAAAGTCAGCAGGTCACAGAGAATTTATCTATCGTTTTCCAGTGTCACTTGCATTTGAACCATTTTAGTTTAGACTTCAAACATTAGTTATAAATATTCTGTTTGTGATTGTTTTTTCCTGTCTGTTGCTGTTTTGTTTTTTTAAACAAGTTGATATTGATCATTTTTTGTTTTAATGTATACATGTTGGAAAGCCCTTTAAAGCATCTTGAACAAAACCACTCATTATTATTATTATTTGTTGTGAAAGTGTAGTGACATGGACCCACAACAGGGGGCGCAAATGAACGGTCAATAGATGAGCCAAAAATTAACAATTTAATGTTGTGAAGGAGCACAACGAACATACAGACAATCTCAGAATATGATTACGGTCAATCCACAAAGGTGACGTGTGGGCAGGCTCGAGGATAGAAGACGTCTGTCCTGAGAAGAGCCGGAACCACACGATTTCCGCCGCCACCGAACCTGGTGAATACTGGAGCCGCCAAGTCCCGAATTCCCAGGTGATCACCGTCCCCGACTGTCGGATCTGGTACTGCTGGCGAGAACAAAGACAGTCAAGTGTGGGTGTGTGTACACCCCGTAACAACAACGGTGGGAATGCCATCTCCACCTCTCACTCAATATGTAGCAGAGTACCGCAGTGATTCCTCAGGGGAAAAGAGTGCAGTCCAGCACTCAATCAGCTCCCGCAGACAGAGGATAACAGGTACTCCTGCAAAGACTCACAATATACAGATTGATGTGTAAAACACAAACGGCTGAGTATATTACCTCCAATGAAGTACGATATCTCGGCAACGAGGTGGAGATGACGTCTGGTCTTTATGGAGTGAGATGATGTTGAGTAGATGGGTGACAGCTGTCAAGAGATAATGAGTGACAGCTGTCACCCCCGGCTGTGTCCATGGTGGCAGCGCCCTCTCGTGGCTGAATCCCGCACTTCAGGCAGGGCGCCCACTGGTGGTGGGCCAGCAGTACCTCCTCTTCTGGCGGCCCACACACAACAGGACCCCCCTCTCAATGGGCGCCTCCTGGCGCCCGACCAGGCTTGTTCGGGTGACGGTGGTAGAAGTCGGCCAGGAGGTCCGGATCCAGGATGAAGCTCCTCTTCACCCAGGAGCGTTCTTCGGGTCCATACCCCTCCCAGTCCACCAAGTACTGGAACCCCTGGCCCATCCGACGGACGTGCAGGAGCTGGCGCACCGTCCAAGCTGGCTCCCCGTCGATGATCCGAGCAGGAGGCGGCGCCGGTCCGGGAGCACAGAGGGGTGAGGTGTGGTGAGGTTTGATTCGTGACACGTGAAAAACCGGATGGATCCGCAGTGAAGCCGGGAGTTGGAGCTTCACTGCGGCAGGACTGAGGACTTTGAGGATCTTGAATGGTCCGATATATTTGTCCTGAAGTTTCGGGGAGTCCACCTGGAGGGGGATGTCCTTCGTGGAAAGCCACACCTCCTGCCCGGGCTGGTAAGCAGGGGCCGGGGATCGCCGGCGGTCTGCATGGGTCTTCGCCCTCGTCCGGGCCTTCAACAAGGCAGAACGGGCGGAGCGCCACACCCGACGGCACTTCCGCAGGTGGGCCTGAACCGAGGGCACACCGACCTCTCCCTCCACCACGGGAAACAACGGGGGCTGATACCCCAAACACACCTCAAATGGGGAGAGGCCGGTGGCAGAGGACACCTGGCTGTTATGCGCATACTCGATCCAGGCCAGATGTTTACTCCAGGCCGTCGGGTGTGCAGACGTCACACAGCGTAGAGCTTGCTCCAATTCCTGATTGGCCCGTTCTGCCTGTCCATTGGTCTGCGGATGATACCCGGACGAGAGGCTCACAGTAGCCCCCAGTTCCCGGCAGAAGCTCCTCCAGACGTGTGAGGAGAACTGGGGACCACGATCTGAGACGATGTCGGTGGGTATCCCATGCAGACGGACGACGTGGTGGACCAGGAGGTCTGCTGTCTCCTGGGCTGTTGGGAGCTTCGGGAGGGCCACGAAGTGGGCCGCCTTGGAGAATCGGTCCACTATCATGAAGATGGTGTTGTTGCCCTGGGACGGCGGGAGGCCCGTGACGAAATCCAGGCCGATGTGGGACCAGGGGCGATGAGGCACAGGTAACGGCTGGAGAAGTCCTTGGGACCTTTTATGGGCTGCCTTGCCCCTGGCACAGGTGATGCAGGCCTGGATGTACTCCCGGACGTCGGCCTCCATAGACGCCCACCAGAAGCGCTGCCGGACAACTGCCACGGTCCTTCGCACCCCTGGATGACAGGAGAGCTTGGAACCGTGACAGAAGTCCAAGACTGCAGCTCTGGCCTCTGGTAGGACGTACAACCGGTTCTTCGGACCTGTTCCTGGGTCCGGGCTCCATGCCAGGGCCTCCCGGACGATCTTCTCCACGTCCCAGGTGAGGGTGGCCACAATAGTGGACTCAGGCAGGATGGGCTGCGGTGGATCCGACAGTGCAGTTTTGACCTCCTCTTCGTGTACCCGGGACAAGGTATCCGACCTCTGGTTCTTGGTCCCGGGGCGATAGGTGATCCGGAAGTCAAAACGCCCGAAGAACAGTGACCAGCGGGCTTGCCTGGGGTTCAGCCGCTTGGCGGTCCTGATATACTCCAGGTTCCGATGGTCAGTGAAAACTGTGAACGGCACAGACGCTCCCTCCAACAGGTGTCTCCACTCCTCAAGAGCCTCTTTCACCGCAAGGAGTTCTCGATTGCCGATGTCATAGTTTTGTTCAGCCGGGGTCAACCTGCGTGAAAAGTAGGCACACGGGTGAAGAACCTTATCAGTCTCTCCACTCTGGGATAGCACGGCTCCTATCCCTGAGTCAGAGGCGTCCACTTCAACCACGAACTGGCGGCTAGGGTCGGGCTGCACCAAAACTGGCGCAGTAGAGAACCGTCGTTTCAACTCCTTGAACGCGGCTTCGCACCGATCCGACCAGGTGAAGGGGACTTTTGGAGAGGTCAGGGCTGTCAGGGGGCTAACTACATGACTGTAGCCCTTAATGAACCTCCTATAGAAATTAGCGAAGCCGAGGAACTGTTCCAGCTTCCTACGGCTTGTTGGTTGGGGCCAATCTCTCACCGCCGCAGCGACGGAGTTATAGGAGATGATAAACCCCAGGAAGGACAAAGACGTGCGGTGAAACTCGCACTTCTCTCCCTTCACAAACAGTCGGTTCTCTAACAACCGCTGCAGGACCTGACGTACATGCTGGACATGGGTCTCAGGATCCGGAGAAAAGATGAGAATATCGTCCAGATATACGAAGACGAATCGGTGCAGGAAGTCCCGCAAGACGTCGTTAACCAAGGCTTGGAACGTCGCGGGGGTGTTGGTGAGGCCGAACGGCATGACCAGGTACTCAAAGTGACCTAACGGGGTGTTAAATGCCGTCTTCCATTCGTCTCCCTTCCGTATCCGAACCAGGTGATACGCATTTCTAAGATCCAGCTTAGTAAAGATTTTGGCTCCATGCAGGGGGGTGAACACGGAATCCAACAATGGCAACGGGTATCGGTTGTGAACCGTAATCTCATTCAGCCCCCTGTAATCAATGCATGGACGGAGTCCGCCATCTTTCTTGCCCACAAAAAAGAAACCTGCCCCCATCGGGGAGGTGGAGTTCTGGATCAGCCCGGCAGCTAATGAGTCCCGGATGTAGGTCTCCATTGATTCGCGCTCAGGTCGTGAGAGGTTGTACAGCCTGCTGGACGGGAACTCAGCGCCTGGAACCAAATCAATGGCACAATCGTACGGACGGTGCGGGGGAAGGGTGAGTGCCAGATCCTTGCTGAAGACGTCAGCAAGATCGTGGTACTCAACCCGCACTGCCGTCAGATTGGGCGGGACTTTGACCTCCTCCTTAGCCTGTAAACTGGGAGGAACCGAGGATCCTAAACACACCCGATGGCAGGTTTCGCTCCACTGAACCACCCCAGACAGCCAATCAATCCGGGGATTGTGCTTCAACATCCAAGGGAAGCCCAAAATCACGCGGGAGGTAGAAGGAGTTACAAAAAACTCAATCTCCTCCCGATGGTTTCCAGACACCACCAGAGTTACTGGTTGTGTCTTGTGTGTGATTAAAGGGAGGAGGGTGCCATCTAGTGCCCGCACCTGCAATGGCGAAGGAAGCACCACCAGAGGGAGCCCTACCTCCCTTGCCCATCTGCTGTCTAGCAAATTCCCTTCTGACCCCATGTCCACCAGTGCTGGGGCTTGAAGGGTTAAATCCCTGCTCAGGATTGTAACTGGGAGTCCTGTGGCAATCTGTGTGTGTCCCACGTGAATGTTTTGACCCCCCCTTAGCCCAGTCTCTGAGGGCGGTTGTTGTTGTGGCCGTTTGGGGCAGTTTTTCTGTGTGCGCTCCTTTGAGCTGCAGAGAAAACACTCCCCGCGGACCAGCCTCCTCATTTTGGCCCTGTGCGTTTCCCTAACAACGCCAGCAGGGGGAGCTGTTGCCCCACGGAGCGCTGCGGCTGTGGAGCGTGGGGAGGGTGGCCCCTTTTCGAACCCGGAAGGGAGAGGGACGGCGCGTATCCGGCCACGTCCTTCGCCTCGCTCCCGACAGCGTTCCTCCAACCGATTGTCTAACCGTATAACGAGATCGATAAGCCCATCTAAATCCCGCGGTTCCTCCTTAGCTACCAGATGCTCCTTCAGGACCAATGACAGTCCGTTTATGAAGGCGGCGCGGAGCGCAACGTTATTCCAGCCGGACCTCGCAGCCGCGATGCGGAAGTCGACTGCATATTCGGCTGCACACCGGCGCCCCTGTCGCATTGACAGCAGCATTGTTGAAGCGGTCTCTCCTCTGTTAGGGTGATCAAACACTGTTCTGAACTCCCCCACAAACCCAGTGTATGCTGATAACAACCGTGAGTTCTGTTCACAGAGCACCGTAGCCCAAGCGTGTGCCTCTCCTCGAAGCAGATTAATCACATAAGCTACTTTACTAGCATCTGACGCGTACATGACGGGACGTCAGTGAACACTGCATGAGAAAGTCCGCGCACGTCTCCACACAACCTCCGTACGGCTCAGGAGGGCTTATGTATGCTTCAGGGGATGGTGGGAGGGGTTGTTGAACCACCACTGGAACGTTCATATCCTGTACAGGGTCGGCAGGAGGAGGAGCTGCAGCAGCGCCCTGAGCGCTCGCCGCCACCTGCGCGGAGAGAGCCTCCACCCTGCGGTTCAGGAGGATGTTTTGCTCAGTCATTTGATCCAACCGAGCCGTAAAGGCGGTGAGAATGTGCTGCAGCTCACCAATCACGCCTCCTGCAGACGCCTGCGCTCCCTGCTCTCCCATTGGTCGTTCAACAGCCGGGTGACGCCCCTCGGAGTCCATGACGCTGGCCGAGATATCCTGTTGTGAAAGTGTAGTGACACGGACCCACAACAGGGGGCGCAAATGAACGGTCAATACATGAGCCAAAAATTAACAATTTAATGTTGTGAAGGAGCACAACGAACATACAGACAATCTCAGAATATGATTACGGTCAATCCACAAAGGTGACGTGTGGGCAGGCTCGAGGATAGAAGACGTCTGTCCTGAGAAGAGCCGGAACCACGCGATTTCCGCTGCCACCGAACCTGGTGAATACTGGAGCCGCCAAGTCCCGAATTCCCAGGTGATCACCGTCCCCGACTGTCGGATCTGGTACTGCTGGTGAGAACAAAGACAGTCAAGTGTGGGTGTGTGTACACCCCGTAACAACAATGGTGGGTTATGCCACCTCCACCTCTCACTCAATATGTAGCAGAGTACCGCAGTGATTCCTCAGGGGAAAAGAGTGCAGTCCAGCACTCAATCGGCTCCCGCAGAGGATAACAGGTACTGCTGCAAAGACTCACAATATACAGATTGATGTGTAAAACACAAACGGCTGAGTATATTACCTCCATTGAAGTACGATATCTCGGCAACGACGTGGAGATGACGTCTGGTCTTTATGGAGTGAGATGATGTTGAGTAGATGGGTGACAGCTGTCAAGAGATAATGAGTGACAGCTGTCACCCCCGGCTGTGTCCGTGGCGGCAGCGCCCTCTCGTGGCCGAAGCCCGCACTTCAGGCAGGGCGCCCACTGGTGGTGGGCCAGCAGTACCTCCTCTTCTGGCGGCCCACACACAACAATTATTATTATTATTATTATTACATATATGAACCTTATTCAAACCAACAATTTATTAATTTGAAATTTAATTTTGTTTTTTACAGGTTTGTCTGTATTGACAGCTAAATTAATAGAAATTTACCTTCTGTTATACTTTTAGTCACGTGCGGTGCATCCAGAAAGTATTCACAGAGCTGCACTTTTTCCACATTATTTTATCATAATGACAATGCGAATTTTTTTTGTAGTTTTTTGCAAATTTATTAAAAACTAAAATCTAATAAATCACATGTCCATGTTTGTTTCTCATGGATTCTCAGACCACGAGAAAAAAAATTCTCTGGTCTGATGAGACAAAGATTGAACTCTTTGGTGTGAATGCCAGGTGTCATGTTTGGAGAAAACCAGGCACCATCCCTACAGTGAAGCATGGTGGTGGCATCGTCATGCTGTGGGGATGTTCTTCAGCAGCAGGAACTGGGAGACTCGTCAGGATTGAGGGAAAGATGAATGCATCAATGTACAGAGACATCCTGGATGAAAACCTGCTCCAGAGTGCTCTTGACCTCAGACTGGGGTGACAGTTCATCTTTCAGCAGGACAATGATCCTAAGCACACAGACCAAGGTATCAAAGCAGTGGCTTCAGGACAACTTTGCGAATGTCCTTGAGTGGCCCAGCCAGAGCCCAGACCTGAATCTGATTGAACATCTCTGGAGAGATCTGAAAATGGCTGTGCACTGATGCCCCCCATCCAACCTGATGGAGCTTGAGAACTGCCCAAAGATAGGTGCACCAAGCTTGTGGCATCATATTCAAGAAGACTTGAATATGACCCTCCACCATTATTGTGGTGGAGGGTGGACTTTTTTCTGGTTCCGGAGCATAGCGGTGTTCTGCTGTATCTGTTAGCTGTTTGAACTGAGCTGTTTGAGTTCTTTGAATTAACAGTCTTTTTCAAGACTTTTTTACTTTTTTTTACTTTTTCACCGTGCTCCAACGCCTAAAGAAGACCTCTAACGGTCGAAGCATCGCGACGGAGCTCTTTTATCAGCTAACCTTCATCAGCGTTGGCAAGCTAACTAGCTTGCTAACGCTTTCGTTTTTATTTTTATTTTATTTTTTAGCACTGTTGTCGTGCTGCTCCACAGCCTGCCTAGTGGATTTTTATTTTATTTTAGCACTGTTGTCGTGCGTTACCTGTGCTGCTCCACAGCCTGCCTAGTGGATTTTTATTTTATTTTTTAGCACTGTTGTCGTGTGTTACCTGTGCTGCTCCACAGCCTGTCCAGTGGATTTTTATTTTATTTTTAGCACTGTTGTCGTGAGTTACCTGTGCTGCTCCACAGCCTGTTCAGTGGATTTTTATTTTATTTTTTGGCGCTGTTGTCGTGCGTTGCCTGTGCTGCTCCACAGCCTGTCCAGTGGATTTTTATTTTATTTTTTACCACTGTTGTCGTGTGTTACCTGTGCTGCTCCACAGCCTGTCCAGTGGATTTTTATTTTATTTTTAGCACTGTTGTCGTGTGTTACCTGTGCTGCTCCACAGCCTGTTCAGTGGATTTTTATTTTATTTTTTAGCACTGTTGTCGTGCGTTACCTGTGCTGTTCCACAGCCTGTCCAGTGGATTTTATTTTATTTTTTACCACTGTTGTCGTGTGTTACCTGTGCTGCTCCACAGCCTGTTCAGTGGATTTTTGTTTTGTTTTTTGGCACTGTTGTTGTGTGTTACCTGTGCTGCTCCACAGCCTGTCCAGTGGATTTTTATTTTATTTTTTACCACTGTTGTCGTGTGTTACCTGTGCTGCTCCACAGCCTGTCCAGTGGATTTTTATTTTATTATTTTATTTTATTTTTTTTATTTTTTTTTTAGCACTGTTGTCGTGCGTTACCTGTGCTGCTCCACAGCCTGTCCAGTGGATTTTTATTTTATTTTTTAGCACTGTTGTCGTGCGTTACCTGTGCTGCTCCACAGCCTGTCCAGTGGATTTTGATTTTTATTTTATTTTTTGGGGCGCTGTTGTCGTGCGTTACCTGTGCTGCTCCACAGCCTGTCCAGTGGATTTTTATTTAGCGCTGTTGTCGTGCGTTACCTGTGCTGCTCCACAGCCTGTCTAGTGGATTTTTATTTTGTTTTAGCACTGTTGTCGTGCGTTGCCTGTGCTGCTCCACAGCCTGTCCAGTGGATTTTTATTTTTATTTTATTTTTTAGCACTGTTGTTGTGCGTTACCTGTGCTGCTCCACAGCCTGTCCAGTGGATTTTTATTTTTATTTTATTTTATTTTTTAGCACTGTTGTTGTGCGTTACCTGTGCTGCTCCACAGCCTGTCTAGTGGATTTTTATTTTATTTTAGCACTGATGTCGTGCGTTATCTGTGCTGCTCCACAGCCTGTCTAGTGGATTTTTATTTTGTTTTAGCACTGTTGTCGTGCGTTGCCTGTGCTGCTCCACAGCCTGTCCAGTGGATTTTGATTTTGATTTTATTTTTTTTGGCACTGTTGTCGTGTGTTACCTGTGCTGCTCCACAGCCTGTCTAGTGGATTTTTATTTTATTTTTTACCACTGTTGTCGTGTGTTACCTGTGCTGCTCCGCAGCCTGTCCAGTGGATTTTTATTTTATTATTTTATTTTATTTATTTATTTATTTATTTTTTTTTATCACTGTTGTCGTGCGTTACCTGTGCTGCTCCACAGCCTGTCCAGTGGATTTTTATTTTATTTTTTAGCACTGTTGTCGTGCGTTACCTGTGCTGCTCCACAGCCTGTCCAGTGGATTTTTATTTTATTTTTTACCACTGTTGTCGTGCGTTACCTGTGCTGCTCCACAGCCTGTCCAGTGGATTTTTATTTTTATTTTATTTTTTGGGCGCTGTTGTCGTGCGTTACCTGTGCTGCTCCACAGCCTGTCCAGTGGATTTTTATTTAGCGCTGTTGTCGTGCGTTACCTGTGCTGCTCCACAGCCTGTCTAGTGGATTTTTATTTTGTTTTAGCACTGTTGTCGTGCGTTGCCTGTGCTGCTCCACAGCCTGTCCAGTGGATTTTTATTTTTATTTTATTTTATTTTTTAGCACTGTTGTTGTGCGTTACCTGTGCTGCTCCACAGCCTGTCCAGTGGATTTTTATTTTGTTTTAGCACTGTTGTTGTGCGTTACCTGTGCTGCTCCACAGCCTGTCCAGTGGATTTTTATTTTTATTTTATTTTATTTTTTAGCACTGTTGTTGTGCGTTACCTGTGCTGCTCCACAGCCTGTCTAGTGGATTTTTATTTTATTTTAGCACTGTTGTCGTGCGTTACCTGTGCTGCTCCACAGCCTGTCTAGTGGATTTTTATTTTGTTTTAGCACTGTTGTCGTGCGTTGCCTGTGCTGCTCCACAGCCTGTCCAGTGGATTTTATTTTTATTTTATTTTATTTTTTAGCACTGTTGTTGTGCGTTACCTGTGCTGCTCCACAGCCTGTCTAGTGGATTTTTATTTTATTTTAGCACTGTTGTCGTGCGTTACCTGTGCTGCTCCACAGCCTGTCTAGTGTCGGATTCCCTGTTTGGGAATCCGCTAGCTTAGCGTAGCTACTAGCTCTTAGCCGTTTTAGCATGGCGGCTTCTCCTGTCTCTCCCGTACTTTTCTGCTCTGGGTGTGAAATGTTTAGTTATTCCTCGGCCTCTTTTAGCAGTAACGGTACATGTAATAAGTGCAGCTTATTCGTAGCTTTGGAGGCCAGGCTGGGCGAATTGGAGGCTCGGCTCCGCACCGTGGAAAATTCTACAGCTGGCCAGGCCCCTGTGGTCGGTGCGGACCAAGGTAGCTTAGCCGCCGTTAGTTCCCCCCTGGCAGACCCCGTGCAGTCGGGAAGGCAGGCTGACTGGGTGACTGTGAGGAGGAAGCGTAGCCCTAAACAGAAGCCCCGTGTACACCGTCAACCCGTTCACATCTCTAACCGTTTTTCCCCACTCGACGATACACTCGCCGAGGATCAAACTCTGGTTATTGGCGACTCTGTTTTGAGAAATGTGAAGTTAGCGACACCAGCAACCATTGTCAATTGTCTTCCGGGGGCCAGAGCAGGCGACATCGAAGGACATTTGAAATTGCTGGCTAAGGCTAAGCGTAAATTTGGTAAGATTGTAATTCACGTCGGCAGTAATGACACTCGGTTACGCCAATCGGAGGTCACTAAAATTAACATTGAAACGGTGTGTAACTTTGCAAAAACAATGTCGGACTCTGTTGTTTTCTCTGGGCCCCTCCCCAATCAGACCGGGAGTGACATGTTTAGCCGCATGTTCTCCTTGAATTGCTGGCTGTCTGAGTGGTGTCCAAAAAATGAGGTGGGCTTCATTGATAATTGGCAAAGCTTCTGGGGAAAACCTGGTCTTGTTAGGAGAGACGGCATCCATCCCACTTTAGAGGGAGCAGCTCTCATTTCTAGAAATCTGGCCAATTTTTTGGGATCCTCCAAAGTGTGACTGTCTAGCGTTGGGACCAGGAGGCAGAGTTGTAGTCTTACACACCTCTCTGCAGCTTCTCTCCCCCTGCCATCCCCCTATTACCCCATCCCCGTAGAGACGGTGCCTGCTCCCAGACCACCAATAACTAGCAAAAATCTATTTAAGCATAAAAATTCAAAAAGAAAAAATAATATAGCACCTTCAATTGCACCACAGACTAAAACAGTTAAATGTGGTCTATTAAACATTAGGTCTCTTTCTTCTAAGTCCCTGTTGGTAAATGATATAATAATTGATCAACGTATTGATTTATTCTGCCTAACAGAAACTTGGTTACAGCAGGATGAATATGTTAGTTTAAATGAGTCAACACCCCCGAGTCACACTAACTGTCAGAATGCTCGTAGCACGGGCCGGGGCGGAGGATTAGCAGCAATCTTCCATTCCAGCTTATTAATTAATCAAAAACCTAGACAGAGCTTTAATTCATTTGAAAGCTTGTCTCTTAGTCTTGTCCATCCAAATTGGAAGTCCCAAAAACCAGTTTTATTTGTTATTATCTATCGTCCACCTGGTCGTTACTGTGAGTTTCTCTGTGAATTTTCAGACCTTTGTCTGACTTAGTGCTTAGCTCAGATAAGATAATTATAGTGGGTTGATTTTAACATCCACACAGATGCTGAGAATGACAGCCTCAACACTGCATTTAATCTATTATTAGACTCTATCGGCTTTGCTCAAAAAGTAAATGAGTCCACCCACCACTTTAATCATATTTTAGATCTTGTTCTGACTTATGGTATGGAAATAGAAGACTTAACAGTATTCCCTGAAAACTCCCTTTTGTCTGATCATTTTTTAATAACATTTACATTTACCCTGATGGACTACCCTGCAGTGGGGAATAAGTTTCATTACACTAGAAGTCTTTCAGAAAGCGCTGTAACTAGGTTTAAGGATATGATTCCTTCTTTATGTTCTCTAATGTCATATACCAACACAGAGCAGAGTAGCTACCTAAACTCTGTAAGGGAGTTAGAGTATCTTGTCAATAGTTTTACATCCTCATTGAAGACAACTTTGGATGCTGTAGCTCCTCTGAAAAAGAGAGCTTTAAATCAGAAGTGTCTGACTCCGTGGTATAACTCACAAACTCGTAGCTTAAAGCAGATAACCCGTAAGTTGGAGAGGAAATGGCGTCTCACTAATTTAGAAGATCTTCACTTAGCCTGGAAAAAGAGTTTGTTGCTCTATAAGAAAGCCCTTCGTGAAGCTAGGACATCTTTCTACTCATCACTAATTGAAGAAAATAAGAACAACCCCAGGTTTCTTTTCAGCACTGTAGCCAGGCTGACAAAGAGTCAGAGCTCTATTGAGCTGAGTATTCCATTAACTTTAACTAGTAATGACTTCATGACTTTCTTTGCTAACAAAATTTTGACTATTAGAGAAAAAATTACTCATAACCATCCCAAAGATGTATCGTTATCTTTGGCTGCTTTTAGTGATGCCGGTATTTGGTTAGACTCTTTCTCTCCGATTGTTCTGTCTGAGTTATTTTCATTAGTTACTTCATCCAAACCATCAACATGCTTATTAGACCCCATTCCTGCCAGGCTGCTCAAGGAAGTCCTACCATTATTTAATGCTTCAATCTTAAATATGATCAATCTATCTTTGTTAGTTGGTTATGTACCACAGGCCTTTAAGGTGGCAGTAATTAAACCATTACTTAAAAAGCCATCACTTGACCCAGCTATCTTAGCTAATTATAGGCCAATCTCCAACCTTCCTTTTCTCTCAAAGATTCTTGAGAGGGTAGTTGTAAAACAGCTAACTGATCACCTGCAGAGGAATGGTCTATTTGAAGAGTTTCAGTCAGGTTTTAGAATTCATCATAGTACAGAAACAGCATTAGTGAAGGTTACAAATGATCTTCTTATGGCTTCGGACAGTGGACTTATCTCTGTGCTTGTTCTGTTGGACCTCAGTGCTGCTTTTGATACTGTTGACCATAAAATTTTATTACAGAGATTAGAGCATGTCATAGGTATTAAAGGCATTGCGCTGCAGTGGTTTGAATCATATTTGTCTAATAGATTACAGTTTGTTCATGTAAATGGGGAATCTTCTTCACAGACTAAAGTTAATTATGGAGTTCCACAAGGTTCTGTGCTAGGACCAATTTTATTCACTTTATACATGCTTCCCTTGGGCAGTATTATTAGACGGTATTGCTTAAATTTTCATTGTTACGCAGATGATACCCAGCTTTATCTATCCATGAAGCCAGAGGATACGCACCAATTAGCTAAACTGCAGGATTGTCTTACAGACATAAAGACATGGATGACCTCTAATTTCCTGCTTTTAAACTCAGATAAAACTGAAGTTATTGTACTTGGCCCCACAAATCTTAGAAGCATGGTGTCTAACCAGATCGTTACTCTGGATGGCATTTCCCTGATCTCTAGTAATACTGTGAGAAATCTTGGAGTTATTTTTGATCAGGATATGTCATTCAAAGCGCATATTAAACAAATATGTAGGACTGCCTTTTTGCATTTACGCAATATCTCTAAAATCAGAAAGGTCTTGTCTCAGAGTGATGCTGAAAAACTAATTCATGCATTTGTTTCCTCTAGGCTGGACTATTGTAATTCATTATTATCAGGTTGTCCTAAAAGTTCCCTAAAAAGCCTTCAGTTGGTTCAGAATGCTGCAGCTAGAGTACTGACGGGGACTAGCAGGAGAGAGCATATCTCACCCGTGTTGGCCTCCCTTCATTGGCTTCCTGTTAATGCTAGAATAGAATTTAAAATTCTTCTTCTTACTTATAAGGTTTTGAATAATCAGGTCCCATCTTATCTTAGGGACCTCATAGTACCATATTACCCCATTAGAGCGCTTCGCTCTCAGACTGCGGGCTTACTTGTAGTTCCTAGGGTTTGTAAGAGTAGAATGGGAGGCAGAGCCTTCAGCTTTCAGGCTCCTCTCCTGTGGAACCAGCTCCCAATTCAGATCAGGGAGACAGACACCCTCTCTACTTTTAAGATTAGGCTTAAAACTTTCCTTTTCACTAAGGCTTATAGTTAGGGCTGGATCGGGTGACCCTGGACCATCCCTTGGTTATGTTGCTTTAGACGTAGACTGTGTTTCATAATTATTGTATGGCCTTGCCTTGCAATGTGGAGCGCCTTGGGGCAACTGTTTGTTGTGATTTGGCGCTATACAAGAAAAAAGTTGATTGATTGATTGACTTGAGGCTGTAATTGCTGCCAAAGGTGCATCAACAAAGTATTGAACAAAGGTACTTACGTACATGTGATTTCTTAGTTTATTATTTTTAATAAATTTGCAAAAATGTCAAAACATTTTTTTTTCATACTGTCATTATGGGGTGTTGTGAACAGAAGTTTGAGGGGACAAAATGAATTTACTCCATTTTGGAATAAGGCTGTAACATAATAAAATGTGGAAAAAAGTAAAGTGCTGTGAATACTTTCTAGATGCATCATGTCAAATGTATAAAAAAAAAAGGGGACCCGAGTATGTAGACTGCACAGAATTTTCGATCATGTGACATTAATCATATGTGCATTGTAATTGTTTTGGTTTTTAATATATCACAAGAATATCAACTAATCACACTTTAAATGTACTCGGCATCTTTTTCAGCACCATGGACAGCTGACATACTGAGTTGCTTAAAAGGAAATGGAACAGAAAACTTCACCATACAAATGTGACGTTTGATAGCTGTTTTGAAATGATAGAGTCAGATCCATAAGTATTTGGAAAGGGACACAGTCTTTGTAATTTTGCCCCTCTACACCACCACAGTGGTGATAACGAATGAAACAATAAATGTGTGTGTAGAGGATAATTGCAGATACCACTTTTACAATAAATTTAATTTGTTTTTCGATATTAAGGGTATAAATACATGAATATTTACAAGTCAATTAATGTCTTGGACTTCATTTACAGCAATTATTATGAAATTCAAACATTATGATACTGTACAGTAGATCTGTCTGTACTAGACAAGAAGTAGACTAGTGAGGGAAGCCACTAAGACACAATGACAACTCTGAAGGAGTTATAAGGTTATGTGGTTCCGAGGTGAGAAAATGTGGACATTGCAACTTATACAGCTGAAATTTCGCTTCCTTGCTGAAGAAACAAAATTTTAGCTGCAGTTTTCCAAAAGGCACATTGGAGATTTGACCTTAGATATGAACTGTTTTCTTGTATGAACATCCTTCTCTCCTTCAATTATCCACATATTTAGCTTAAACAATACATATGGTCTCTGAAAGTGGAGGGACTGTGTTTAAATATTGGCTATAATAATTTAGAAGCAGTTATTTTGGTTAAATTTCTTCAATTAAAGCAGGCTGTTTCCTTTGAGCTCCATTGTGATGATACACAGAAGCAAAATTCTGAAAATTGTGCTGCTGTCCAAATACGTATGGACCCAAATGTGACTAAAGTCTCCTTCAGCTACAACACTACACACGATCAAACTACTGCTTGTTTCTTTTGCAGATTTAAGAGTGAGACAAATCCCTTTTTGTCATTTCTTTGATAGCATCACTTCTTAAAATTTGGGTTCTTTTTATTTAAATATATTGTTACAGTCAGTGATTTTATATGTGAAGCATGTCGTAGCCCTCAGGGTCTCAGACGGAAAGGTTTCTGGGTTTCCACGATATCATTATCTTCATCAGTGTTGAGATGAAAGCAGGTTTTGTTTGTGAATGATTTAGCCCTCTGGAAGTTCACATCAACATTATAAAAAATGGATGCTGTACAACAACAACAACAACAAAAAGAACGAAAGAAAGATACTGAGGTTTTTTTGTCTTCATCTTTTATGGCAAATCCGCTGCTTTACACCACACCTTATGTAACAGGTGATGTTCAGGTCAGCTGTGGAAATCAATGTGCTGATACTTAAAATTGCCTTGTTAATCCATCATACTAACAAGATATTGGTTAATGTTTTTAAAGAGTTGTTGGGCTATATTTTGATGGTGGATACAAAAAGTACTTGTGCAGTGGGCACATGCCTACAGCATAGACAGCCTTCATAAAGCTATTTGATAAGATTATATATTACTTGCTTTTATGCAGTGAGAACAAGCTTAAATAAGAAAAAAAAAAATTACGGTGTGTTTTTAAAAATGGAATTTAAATCTTGATCACAAAATGTAATTACTGTATTACTCTGATGTCGGCTTCAACACATCCATTGTGTTAAAATGATTATTATGTGAGCTTAAAATATTTATATTGATGGTTCCTTCAATTCTTTCTTGGTTAAAATGATCAATGGTAACATTACATTAAAATTTGCTATTGAAGCAACTGCAGGTGCTTTGTGCAAAACCGGTTGGGTTTACTATGTTGATTATTCATCTGTGTTTTGCAATCCAAACCAGTGGCATCTGTCTTTCCCATTTAACTGGAATGCACCATGTGCCATGGTATTGAGGAAGCATGCCCAAGCACAAAGTGGGCATGGGCCACCAAAACTCCCCAAGGTGAAGTGTGTGGCATAGCTAGGTTGTGTGTGTGTGTGTGTTTTTGCTATGGGGGTTTACTCTTATTCTGTTTAATAGTTGTTTTCTCTTCACGTTAGTCATGTATTCTGTGCATATCATTCATGTTTAAGGGTGTGGGGTAGACCGTGCCCTCAAAATTAGTTATTTGTTCTCTCCTCTTTCTACTTTTTTGCCTACAGTCGTCATAATATACCATATCATTATTAATATACCATTGCAGGTGACTGTTGATAATATGTGCATGCAGATTGTACGTACATACATTGTGAAGCCGCTTATCTCAGGCACATATGCTGCTGTGCTTTTTATACAGTGCTGGTCTTTAGACCTGGTTTTGGTGGTCTGAGGTGCAAATGCTTTCTAATGATAAAAGATAAAAGGTATGATGGTCCCCATTTTAAAATAAACATGCTCACGGGAGTGTAAATGCTCTTGTTATTTAGAGGACTCATACTATGAGTGTAAAAATGATTTTTCACAGTCAGAATTTTTCTTTTAAAGACATTCACCATTCATCAATTTGTCAACGTGAATGGGTGAGACCATGACTTTCTTAAGCTGAGGGGAGAAGAATAGCATTGTTGGGTTAAGACTGCATATGAAGAGAGTGTTCAAATGTTCCCTCTGCGGAGTATGTAAAAAGGTTTGCTCACAACCCAAATGTTGGTTTTTGTGTTGAAAGCTTTCTTTTCTATTTAAATAAAAGTGGAGGCAAATTAAAAGAAACTGGGGTCAACAAAACTCAGCTGCAAAGTAGCTGTGGCTCCAAACGCTTGCTGTGGGGTGGTGGCAGTATACAAAGTTGGCTTCATGTCAGTTTGATCACGTTTTAGATATTTTACAGTAGTAACGATGGGCATGAAGATAGTAGCAGCTGTGGAAATCTGGCATTTGACCCCAGTGACCTTGCCTTTCAACCTAATGGTTGACCACTTGCTGATCTTACCAGGGCAATTTTGGAATCCATCTAAATATGTGCCATATTGATCCAAACTGGGTCAAAAATCAAAAACCTAATCTTCACTTTTTTGTTATTTTTGACACATCATCAAGGGTGCTAGAAATAAGCAGAAAGAGGAGAAGTACACCAACAAATATGACACAGGCAGACATGACCTCGACCCTAATGACTGACCCCTAAAACATTTGACACTGCTGGCCAATTCCAGAGCCTTCCCCCATATATGTGCCAAGTTCAGTGCAAATGGGAATGAAAAACATTTTGACACTGCTCACAAATTCCAGAAATTCAGTTGAAATTGGGTTGATATCTTAAATTCTAACCTTAGATCCAAATCCTCTGGTAAATTTGACTGTGCCTGGGCAATTCCAGTGCGTTTTTTTTACTGCTGCAGCCTTCAACCCCCAGGCTGGGCGGCGCGGGCCCCTCCTGCTGTGGCCTTCACCCACTTTGCCTCAATTTGGAAGACGGACTACTTCAAGTTCAGTGCACATAAACAATGTCAAATGTATATGTGCTGTCTTTAATTTTGATGTGTGCTATTATTACGGTAAACAAGTAATAATTGTGGATTAATTGCTGTATCTTGTCTGAGGTAACTGGAGTGTAAACGTAATTGCCCTTTTTTGGGATCAATAAAGTTGTCTGAAGTCTGAAGTCCATATATTAAATTTGGTGGAAATCATCCAAAGAATCTTGGTGGAACAAATGGATAAACCAGCATTTTGACCTTTTGGCCCCAAAGGCCTTGATACCTTTGCCAAAATAAAACCCTTGAGGGCAACTGTGGGATCAACCAATGTGGAGACAGCAAGATTGGTGGAAACTGGCTAAAGCACCCAAGAGAAGTAAAACAAATATTTCTCAATTTAATACAATTGACTGAAACATGTATTTTGTGTTCTGATGCTATATTTGGAAATAAAAACAATTATGCCACCACACTGGGATTTGGTTAAATATAATATTTCTGTTTTCAACATTTCATGCTGGAAGGTTTATAATATATGTAGACCAACTATTATTGTGGTTTTATGGCTGAATGATCATGGAAGGGATATTAAAAGAGCCAACTGATATTGATAAAACAAACAACTAACACCTCTGTTTACCAGGGGATAATAATTTACAATATTCAAGAAGCTTGGCATCGTGAGTGGGAAACCCAATAATACTCAATTTTAGACTACTCTAAGATACAGTTTTTTCCGACGCCCAGTTCAAATTAGGTGAAAATCGGATACATTTTGGTGAAGTTTTTTTGGGCACAAGAATCATTACCATCTTAAATAAAATTGCAAATCTTGGCAGGCTTTGGTGACACAGGATTGCGTTAAAATTCAGATGTCTGAGCAAAAATGATCAGATTTTCGCCAAATTAGAACTGGACATACCACATGAGTATTTCTCAAAGTAACTTGGGCACAAGGATCAGTTTTCTGTTTTGTAAAGTAGGGGGTACTTAGAGGGTCTTTGTGAAACCCAATCATGCTCAAGTTCAAAGGTGACTGAGATGTACTTATTTGGGATTTTTAGTCCGAATATGGTGAGCATCTGATAAATCTTGTTCAAGGTGTCATTAGCATAAGAGTCAACACAACGTGAGTAAAGTGGGCCGTCCTTAGAGGGTTTTGGTGAAACTCTTCTGAGCTAAATCTTGTTGAAGTTATCATTTCCCCAGAATCACTTTGGTGTTCAGTAAGGTTAGTAGTCCTTAGAGGGCCTTGGTGATTCCCCCCAAGATTTTCAAGGTATTGTGTGGGAAAAGAAAATGTGACTGATGCACTGACACAGTATTTCACTTTTCTGGCTTTGTGACCAGTGGTGGATAAAGTATCTTATTTAGCACCATTAATATTGAACACTGGATGTGATTTCAAGGCATCTGCTTTAAAACCAGGTCTTCATAAACCAGGCTGCTGAATGCCCCAGCCTGATCATCAGGTTGTGACTCGAATGTAAGCAACCCAGATGTGGATTATGTCATCAGCGCTGAGTTGGCACTTAATCACTGTGGAACTCAATAGAGGATCTTTGGAGAAACATGCGGCTCTCACAGCAGAGATGATGGAAACGCTCCAGACTCCAATGGTGCACTTCTCTGGAAAGCCCAGAACTTTTCACGCCACTGAAAACGACTCCACTGCTGGTGCCAAGAGGGGACTTCGGCTGCAAATCAAAATGCAGGCGGCTGTATGTTCTAAAGATTTACAGTTGCTCCTGAAGTAAGATCCAGCCATCTGTAGCTCCACAATAAAGCTCCTGTAAATGTCCTGAAGCCACACTACTGGTGACAGATGGTAAAAGGCAGGATGAAAACTCCTCAAATACGATGTAATCCCTTCCTCACATGGGCCCTAATGTAACATGCAGATTCTCATCAGAAACATGCATGCGATTGCTACGGGGAGCGTCGGGCTACAGCGGTGCTCAGCCCTCCGGAGTTCTACTGTAATTTTTTTTTAAGTGGTAACGTCTTTTTTAAATAACAGTTGAGAATGAGCAATGTGTTGCCTTTACAAGGAATCGGTGTGTGTATGTGTGTCTGTAATACGGGCCTTTTATAATCACAAGCCTTGTAACAGTTGTCTAAGCACATGGATCTACAGCATAGACAACCTTCATAAAGATATTTGATTAGATTATATATTACTTGATTTATGCAGTGAGAACAACGTTAAATAAGAGAACAAAAAAAAAAATTACTGTGTTTTTGAAAAAATGGAATATATACCTTGATCACAAAATGTAATTATTACTCTGATGTCAGCTTCAACACATCCATTGTGTTAAAATGATTATTATGTGAGCTTAAAATGTTTATATTGATGGTTCCTTCAGTTCTTTCTTGGTTAAAATGATCAATGGCAACACTACATTAAAATTTAGTGAAAATGCGGCGTACCTCAGGGCTCTGCTCTGGATCCTCTACTCTTCTATCTACATATCACAGGTGATCAAATTGAAAGCTGTAATGGGTGTCATCAGCAGTTTTGGTGCTGATGACACTTGATTTTATATGGCATTTGCTTGGCCAGGTTGATAACTTTTTATAATAGCTTATATTTGGTCTGCCACATTGCAAATGCTTGTGGTCTTCAAATAACTCAAAATGCTAGTACTGTTGTTTCTCTTTCAACTGCCTCTGTTTTGTACAGGCTTGCCACAGCAGATCCGGTACAGATCCCCATTGGGATATGGCACACGTTTTACACCGGCTGCTATCCGGACACAACTCCAATTTTATATGGAAAAACATAAACAGTTCCAGACTGGGTGTAAAATGTCACTAACTGAATCTTAAACAGAGCATATAACAACATCATTAAACTATGAAGCTTTGTGTTCATGCCCATTCATGCTCCTACTGTGCATGTGTGCATGTTACTTCATTTATATTGGGTTGAATTTTGTTTTTCCTTCCTTGTTGTGTGGGCCGCTGAAGAGGAGGTACTGCTGGCCCACCACCACCAGAGGGCGCCCTGCCTGGAGTGCGGGCTCCAGACATCGGAGGGCGCTGCCGCCTCACAGGAGCAGCCAGGGTGACAGCTGTCACCCATCACCTGAGACAGCTGATATCAATCACCAGGGAGGTATATCAGCAGGACGGCATCTCCACCTCATTGCCGAGATATCGCTCTACTAAGGAGGTAACGAACTCAGCCAGTTGTGTTATTCAGAGAAGTAATACTTTGTTGCTTGTGCTTAGGTCAGCTGAAGACCGTATTGGACGTGGTTGGATAAGTACTCACATTCCAATCCTACAGTGCTATTTTTGAGTAGAGGTGGAGGTGGTGTTTCCACCCTGTGTGTTGCTGGGTGCGGCCGCACCCACACCTGACTGTTTCTGTTCCTTGCCAGCAGTACCGGATCCGACGAGCGGAGGCAGTGGCCACCTGGGAGTTCGGGACTTGGCGGCTCCAGTATTCCCGGGGTTCGGTGGCAGAGGAAATCGGGTGGTTCCGGTTCGACTCGGACAGACGTCTCCTATCGTCGAGCCTGCCCACACGACACCATTGGAATTCGGCTTACTGCTATAATTGTAATCTGTTGTGTTTGTTGTGCGTGTTCACAACAGTAAAGCTTTGTGATTTGACTTCCTCCATTGTCCGTTCATTTGCGCCCCCTGTTGTGGGTCCGTGTACCTACACTTTCACAACATTCCTGGTAAAATGAAAAATCTACAATCAATTCTAAAAAAAAAAAAAAAAAAAAAAAAAAAAAATCAAGGCATTCAGGTTTTTGCTTGAGTTTTTCGTCCTCATGGTGGAGTGGCACGGAAAAGGCTTTTCTTCAAAAGAATACATTATATTTTAGTCACAATTTGCCAGAAGGCACATGGGAGATTAGGACTGATACTTTCTCTGTTTTCTTGTAAATTAGAAAATTCTTCCCTCTTCCACATGATCATGAATTTGTGACCCATGATACAACACACAAAGGTTGCACTATGGAAAGTTTCTCCAGTCACAGCCACAGAATGCTAGAACTCCGTCAGTGCTGTCATGGGTGTCTTGGTGACTTCCCTCACTATCCTCCTTCAGTCCTCCTACAATCACTTTAATTTTTTTGACTACATTCCATCATAACAAAACAATATGTATTTTATTTAAAATTTTGAATTGATTATCTTCCTGTCACCAGATCCTCAGTGCTGACATGCAACAAAATATCTTCTAACTGACTTGTCAAGTTGCCAGGATTTTCTTTCCCAGAGTCCTTTGTGTCGCACAATCAAAACCATTTATGTGGTGGATATGTTTGTCTTAATGCTGTGCCACTGTTTGGTGTTCTGGTTTGAAAGAAAAGCAGGTTTTCTCAAAAGATTTCAGCATTAGTTCACATTTTCACAAGGAATTTGGCTCTCAGAATCTTCTCATTAACCAAACGTGAAGTTTCCACTCAGCAGAGCAACTTATAGGAAGTGGATGTGATCCTATTTCAGTAAACACTTTTATCTTTCATGAATCAAAGTATGAGTTCTCCTATGCTTAAAATTTATTGGGGAGGGGGGAATTAAATTGTCACGATTATCTGATCCAACAACAGGTGGATTAATGCACATTCTGTGAGCTTGGAGCAAACATTCTGTTTTGTGGTGTTATCTTCAGGTTTAAAGAAATGAGAGCCTCAGAACTACAATCTCACACTTGAACGTTATCAGTGAAGAGTTTCCAGTGTGAAATGATTTTCTTCAGATGAGTATCTGCAGCTATGAATTATATTTTTCACCTTCTACTTACAAATCATCGTGATAACTCACAATATTGAGAGTTTGTTCTCTAAAGCTCATACATTGACTTTGCAGCTCAACTTCATCTGTTAACATTTCTGAAATTCGACAGGCACTCATAATGCATATCTCTGCCAAGCCACCCAGACCCCCTTAATTTAATACCCATCATTAACAATTTAAGAAATTAGTTTAAATCCGAAGCACTGAACTTTGATCATGATCTTTGTTCTTGATTGTTGACCTTTAATGCTGACCTTTCATCCTGGTGACTCATCTTTGATCGAGATCACTGGTGTTTAATCATTGAACTTTAGATCTGATTTAATTTCATCCTGTAGTCAGAATCAAACAAGTCAGCAATCACAATTTCTTAGATCCTAATTGCTGATTTCTTTGATTTTGATTGCAGGATCTAAGGGTCAAAGATTAGTGATCAGAGACTAGTCGGACACTCACACAGCACTTAACTTGGGTTAAAAGGAATGGGCTCTGATGGAGGTACATCTCAAAGCAAATTTGAGCTCTTAGTCTGCACTATTGACCCGTCCTGTTCAAGAAAAAACATTTTGCGTTACGTAGATAAATAAATTGGACCCCAAAATGCAGACAACCACACACTGAGTGAAATAAGTGATTTTATTTACCAAAAGAGCAGAGTCAAAGTCCAAAAACTAGGGATCTGTCCAAAAACTCTGAAGTGTTCCAGCGTTGTTGGCAGAAGAAGCATCGAGGCAAGACGTGGCCCACACAGAAGGTACATCAACGAATTAGCAAGGAGTGGATGAATGAGCCCTTCTTTTAAACTGCAGTGGAGTAGATTATTGATTGCTGGTACGAGGCAAGCAGGTGAGCCGCACCCAGAATAGGAATCACAAGACAAACAGAAAAAGGCCAAATTCGCATAAGACAAACAGAAGAAGGTGAAATCCTCACATTTTATGTATCAGATGCTGACCATTATCTGGATCTGCACCAAAGTACATCTGTATGCACACAATCATGGGATCCTGAATATCTGATCCTGATCTCCTCCATCCTGATCACTGAATTTACATGCTGATTCCTAATCTTTGTTCTTGGTTGGAAACCTTTGATTTTGATCATTCATTTTACTTTGATCCAGGTAACAGGTCTTTTATCATAGAATTCTTCTCATTCTGTTTCATTCTGCAAAGGGAACAGGCATGAATTCAAACATTAGCTGGACACTCAGAGAGTGAATAGTACCTCCATTAAGGCTCCACAGTACTCTTTAAAGTCAGCCTCAAAGCAAATTACAATTCTCAGTCTACTCTGTTTGACTATACTTGTGTGAAAATAGTTTCTGTTAAACAGATCCTGATCCTTGTCTGGATCTGGAACAGGTAAACCTGTTAGAAGGCAAACACAGGATTGTGAACAATTGATCCTCACCTTTGTTAATACCACCATCTTGATCACTGAATGTAGATCCCCAGTTCTGTTTTTTGATGCTGATCTTTGATCCTGAACTTTGATCCAGATCCAAGACCTTTTAATCCTTGAATTTTGGTCTTAATTATTTTGTCCAAACAGAATCAAAGCAATCAGGACCTACATTCTGCCATTAGGGTCAATATCGGACTGAAGGTTAGGTGACACAGCTGTCATTTGAAAAAAAAAGAATTATGAATTATTTTTGATTTGTAAAATTTAAGATAGTATTTCTTGCTACAGGACAACAAAAAACAAACATTGCATTTTCCATTCCATGTTTGCACAGAGCCTGGCATACATATAGAAAAGGCACATGATCATGATTCAAGTGACAGTCAGTGTGAGATTCTATATTTATAACGTCTGGGGAGTTTCACAGTGCGCACAATACGCTGCCTGTTTACACATCACACATCTGTCACTGTGTGTTCAGACGGGCAATATATTCATCTTTACAAGGGGAAGTCATTTGGAAAATGGTTACAAGGCTGATCATTAACAAAGTGCTACAAATGCCCCCTTGTTACCAGAGCGGAAGGAACAAAATACAGTTAATGATGTCAAAAATAATAAAGAGGGAACATCTTATCCATGAAGTTTACATGGAGTCATACTCTCTGCACCAAACTTAATGACAATTTCACTGACAAGCATATCTACAAAATATTAAGAACGGATCATCATCTTAAAATTAGAAGCATCAATGTAGCTTGGGGTGGGTTTTAGGTGTAAACCCCCCCCCAAAAAAGAGAAAAATTCCACATATTGTGGTGGCAGAGACAAAACTTTGATCCATGATGTCACAAATAGGTCTTCGTATAAGAACAGGCTTGATGATCAAATGGGTCAGCTTCAGAGTCAGACTAACTCAAGTATAGCAAAGCATTTAATTAAGTGGTTTTGTATACTTAATTTGCTTTGTCCTCTACACTGTTAATTAATTTTAACCAATTTAATTTAAAGGTTTTGGTGTTATTATTTAGCCAAATGATTTAAGTTATTCTAGCTTCTTTCTTTTGCCTCCATTCCACTCAGTAATGTTCATGCAAATCATTACCTTAATTTTGTGAAGTTTAAAAGCATTTTTTTAACTTATTTCACTGAAGTCCGAATAAATTACACATTGCAGTTCAAGTTTTACAGTCAAACTGCTTATTTTAAAACTATTGTCAACCTATTGTCAACTGTTTTATTTTTGGCACACACATTCTCTCTTGCAATCACTCAGTCACACACACACACACACACACACACACACACACACACACACACACACACACACACACACACACACACACACACACACACACACACACACACACACACACACACACACACACACACACATACTCTCTCTCTCTCTCTCTCTCTCTCTCACACAAACACCACTTCTCTCCCTCTCTTTTTTAGAAGGTGGTGTGAACATTGTCGTATGTACATAATGTTCTTTTGTCAATTGACGAATTTTTCCATATTTTGAAAGAGAAACGGGAATGTAGTTTAACCCAAACACTGAAAAAATAAAGATAAAGGAATCACTAAACCCAATTATTACACCAGTATTTCTCAGCATGCATTAGCACGAGGCTAAAACATCTTTGGCTGAAGCATCCACATCCCTGAGGAATGCCATAATTTGATGAGAAGACTTCAAACTCTGCCCCCACTCAAGTACAAGTACGTCAAATCTGTTCTTAAGTATAGTACTTTAACAAATGTCCGCAATTACTGTCCATCACTGTTGATGACCGAGGGGTTTGATGGATATGGATGTTAAATTACTGAATATTCAAAAACAAACCAATGCGCCGTCACTGAGCCGCTCTTAAACCATGTAAGCTGCATTAAGAACACACATACAGTAACTACATGTCTATCCTTTGTGTTCTAAGTGTGACAGTGTTTTCTCTGAGGAGCTAATCCAGCACTGCTCCACCGTTGGGATGGAAGCTGCAGGCATTGTTTTTTTAACTGTTTACAAAGTGTGAAGGCGGCGTTTCAGCGCCTGAGGATATCGACCTTCTGAGGAGCGGGTGTGCGGTATCGCCTCTGTGTATTTGTGTGTGTTATTCACAGGTGTTTTGAACGTCTGAACACTTTCCAGACAGATAGACGGACGTGTTGGAGCCATGTTGTACACACAAGGTCAAATGTCACACAGCAATATTATGTCTACGCAACAACGAGAAGTGTTAGACATGTTTTATGGTATATTATTAATGACTGATAACTCCAGCGGTTGATATATGGGCTGATGAACGCTAATTACAAAACAAACAAAATGTCATTTTATTTCATGGCTGCTCTCCAAAGAGTAAGAACAGCTAGTTCTGATTGGGATTGTTGCCAGGCCACATGTCTAACAGCATCGATTCCCACATGTTCAAACTCATTACTTCTGAAAGTATGTGCCTTTTAATTTGGCCAAACGGTCTATTTGTACTCCCATGTATTAAAAAATGTCGCTCCAAGATAAAGCCAGTGCCTGTGGACGTGAAGTTGAGATAAGACTGATTACGTCTGGGAACATGTGCTGGTGCTGCATCCATCACACCACAGGACCTCCCTGAGTTTTGGATGGCGACCACCCAGGCAGATTCCTGGTGCCTCTTCACTTTTTCAAAGTAACCATCTGTCTGCTGCAGCCAGGTGAAACATGGGAGTCTGCGTCTCGCGATCTCAAAGGCCAAGGACCCAGAGACACGAATGTCACTGGCAAGATAAATAAATATCTGTCAAGTTCAACGCTAGTGCTGTATTCAAAACCCTTGGAAGGCTGGAGATTCTAGCTTTGGGAAAAATGCCTGCTCCCTTCAGGCTGGAATTTTCACTTAGAAGCTTGTGAGGAAATTGAGCAACCCAAGGTATCAGAATTAATGTCACAGCCAAAATAAGATAAGTAAACTTTATTGATCCTACAGCAGGGAAATCACTTTTTGCATTAGCAAGAGTCACACAATAGTAAAGAAAAAACAAATATTTAAATTAAAGATATGTGACTAAAATTGCAATGTTTGCTGGTGGATGCATAAATACTGATGTGAGCAGATTACATGAAACTGCCTTGTTGTACATCAAAGATGGCGGACACTATCAAATCAGAAAGGATCATGGGAAATCCGTGATGTCAGTGCAAGCCGCCTATTCAGCATAGTGCCCGATATAGATATACTTTTGATGGATGAGTTCAGGAAGTCATTGAATGTCTGAATCTTAATCTTGATCCATTGAAATCACAAATCAAGATGTTCCTCACTCAGTGCTGCAATCAGGGTATCAATTAAAAGAGTTGGAGGCTGCAAAGTGTCAAAAAAAGCAGCAAAAAGTGGCTATCATATTAGCTAGCCATGTCACAAAATCATTAAAAATAAACTTTAAACTGTTCTAAAAATCCTAAAAACAGTTGCACCCTGTCATCACACAATATACTGAGTGTGACAAATATACTACTTTGTACTTTTTAATGTATTTGGGTAGCAGTACAGGCTAGCTAGCTGTAGCGGCTCAGCTTGATAGCACGGTGTCGTGGCATTAGCTGGTTAGCTAGTCATGCAGTAAAGAACAGACATTCAAATGTTTTCCATCACCAAAACCCATCAAAACCTTTGAACAGACCCTTTTTTCAGCTGTGCAATGGATCAGTAGATTTTTAAAGAATCTTGGACGATCATTTTAACAAGTGGAATGTATTGCTAATCGGGCACTCTAATTTATGTGTTTATTACAATGAGTATTTTCCAATAAAATAAATCAACTACAAATCAGTCAACATGTAATGTGGAAAAATTTTTTAATATGCCAATACCTATGGCTAAATAGTCTGTATGAGGGTTACTCCTAGTCTTTGAGAAATACATGTATCTAACTCAATTTTTGGACTGAGACAAAAATCTTACAGTAAAGGTGTGTGTGTGTGTGTGTGCTGTTTGTGAAGAAATGAGTGTGTCTGTCTGTGTTCCCGATAACAACTTGACCTTGTAGTGCCCGAGTGGTGGTATGGTTTTGGAGAACAGGCTATGCTGAAGTCAGTTAGCTGTAATGAAACGGTGATGAAATACACAGTAGTTCCCGCTGTCTGTGGAATTCGCCATTCCTGTCTCTGTCTAAATGGACTGAGACACGGCCTGAGCTAAACATGACAGCCTATGAAGCACAATCTCCCTAAAACCTTTTTTCTTTTAGCCACCGTTAGTCAACCAAGGACAAAAACATTTGATTTTGAGAGAAAAATAGTTTAAGTTGAGGTCACGTGCCAAGGAGAAAGTTTGGACCAAATACTGAATGGCTCTTCATTAAGGATAGACTGGTGGTTACTTTTAAACCTTAACATGACATCATATATCATGACTTTAATTGGTTGCATGACCTTTGGCCATAGGTGACTCTGAAACTGTTTAACTCAAACAGTTTGGAACCATACCCGTAGTCATGGGTGGGCCTTAGGGTGCCTCGCCCGCCCTCGGAGTCAGTTGGAACCACCCTGGAGGGACGAGCTTGTCAGTCACTCCCCAACCACAAAAACAAAATAAACAAGAGCAATCTGATGTCCGACAATCTGGATACGGCTCACTTTCAAAATTCAGTGGTGTCTTCCATGCCCTATCTGTGGTGCACATTTGGTGAGAATCTGTGAAGTAGTTTTGATGTAATCCTTCAAAGCCTATATAAAGTGAAATCTTGATCCAGAATACGGATCCAGATCACACATGTAATGGAGCCTTCCATGCCCTAATATCTGTCTTTGGTGAAAATGTGACAATCCATGAAGTAGTTGACATAATCCTTCCAAGCCTATATAAAGTGAAATCTTGATCCATAATCTATATCCGGATCACATCCAAAATTCAGTGGAGTCTTCCATGCCCTAACATCTATCTGTGGTGCAAATTTGGTGAGAATCCATGAAGTAGTTTTGACGTAATCTTTCAAAGCCTATATAAAGTGAAATCTTGATCCAGAATCTTGATCCAGAATCTAGATCCGGATCACATCCAAAATGTAATCGAGTCTTCCATGCTCTAATATCTATCTGTGGTGAAAATGTGACAATCCATGAAGTAGTTCTGACATAATCCTTCCAAGACTATATAAAGTGAAATCATGATACAGAATCTGGATCCGGATCACATCCAAAATGTAATAAATTCTTCCATGCCCTAATATCTATCTGTGGTGCAAGTTGTGGTGACAATCTATGAAGTAGTTTTGATGTAAGCCTTCCAAGCCTACATAAAGTGAAATCTTGATCCAGAATCTGAATCCAGATCACCTCCAAAATTCAGTGGAGTCTTCCATGCCCTAACATCTATCTGTGGTGCAAATTTGGTGAGAATCCATGAAGTAGTTTTGACGTAATCTTTCAAAGCCTATATAAAGTGAAATCTTGATCCAGAATCTAGATCCAGATCACATCCAAAATGTAATCGAGTCTTCCATGCTCTAATATCTATCTGTGGTGAAAATGTGACAATCCATGAAGTAGTTCTGACATAATCCTTCCAAGACTATATAAAGTGAAATCATGATACAGAATCTGGATCCGGATCACATCCAAAATGTAATAAATTCTTCCATGCCCTAATATCTATCTGTGGTGCAAGTTGTGGTGACAATCTATGAAGTAGTTTTGATGTAATCCTTCCAAGCCTACATAAAGTGAAATCTTGATCCAGAATCTGAATCCAGATCACCTCCAAAATTCAGTGGAGTCTTCCATGCCCTAATATCTATCTGTGGTGCAAATCTGGTGAGAATCTGTGAAGTAGTTTTGATGTAATCCTTCAAAGCCTATATAAAGTGAAATCTTGATCCATAATCTAGATCCGGATCACATCCAAAATTCAGTGGAGTCTTCCATGCCCTAATATCTATCTGTGGTGCAAATTTGCTGAGAATCCGCGAAGTAGTTTTGACGTAATCCTTCAAAGACTATATAAAGTGAAATCTTGATCCAGAATGCGGATCCGGATCACATCCAAAATGTAATAAATTCTTCCATGCCCTAATATCTATCTGAGGCGCAAGTTGTGGTGACAATCCATGAAGTAGTTTTGATGTAATCCTTCCAAGCCTATATAAAGTGAAATCTTGATCCAGAATCTGAATCCGGATCACATCCAAAATTCAGTGGAGTCTTCCATGCCCTAATATCTATCTGTGGTGCAAATTTGGTGAGAATCCATTACATAGATTTAATGTTATCCTTCAAAGCCTATAAAAAGAGAACTCTTGATCCAGAATCCAGATCCGGATCACCTCTAAAATTTAATGGAGCTTTCCATGGCCTAATATGTATCTGTCATGAACATTTCATAAAAATCTGTGCAGGAATTTAGTCATAATCCTGCTAACAGACAGACAAATAAATAAATACATGCTGATGATTTTATTACGTCCTTGACGGATGTAATAAAAAAATCGCAGTCTACCAAGATTACAATTTGTACAAATTTCCAATATAGAAGATTCATAATAACACTGATAAACACACTGTGCTTTATCAGATTTTTCCTAAAATTATTGGGAAAGATTTGATTGGTTCATGACTGGACCCAGCTGTGAAAGAGAGTGAGAACTGAAACAAAAAAAAAAAAAAAAACTATGCTTAACTAAAATATATACGGCATTTCTTTAATCCATGACCCTGGAGTGTCCTAGAAGAGAATGAAAGAGAGTGAAGGAAATGGTTAATTTCACAGTTACGGATAACTCACGTTAGGTATGAGTTGCGTGTACTGCCGGTAACAATAATAAACTAATACTTGCATTTGGTGCATAAAGGAAGTGCATGAAGTTTTTAAACCCTCCTCAGTAGCCCGATATTAAAGGTGCGCTCATGTGCTTGCGCTACAGCCCTGTGCTTTGTTCATGTGAGTCAGACATGAGAAGATTGCTCTTTCCTTCTCAAACTACGTTATAATAGCATAATCAACAGCAACAACTAAAAAAGGTGTCCCCCTCAGAGCAATGCCAGGCCCCTCTGCAAATCTGTGTCTGGCGCCAGGTCGGTTTAGAGCTCACTTCGCTTAAACATGGTGGTGTATTCGTCAAACGTAATGTGGTTCAGTTCTGTGTCAAGGCCACACAAAACCATGGATCATGGCGTGACTGAACCACAAAGAATTCATTTGCATGTCTCTGTGTCAAACCTGTAAGGTGCAAGTGCTCCAAGATCTCGACGTGGTCCAAACACACCCAACAGAAGCTACAATGTCAAATATATGAAAACATTAGATTTTGTAGATGATGTTTAATTTCCAGCCACTCAAAGCACTTTACTTAAATCTGGTCCAATAAAATCAAACACAGAGCACCACAAGGACATCTTTATATTTTAATTACTCAGTCGTTATTAATGATGGAGTCCGGTCTTCATCCCAACCCGCCACCATCTCTCACTGATAACGCTTTCTGGAATCCATCACCATGGGAACTGTTGCACATGTTATGAGCGGTTGTCAAGGAGATGGGGCTGAATAATGGTTCTTCTCTCATGCACCGCCCTTTGCGTCTCTTCATCTGACTCACTTGTTCTGCACTCTGTGTTCCTGTTATGTGAAAATAGCCGTGCGTCAAGAGAGTGTGTTTGAGGGTGAGACAGAAAGAAGATGTGAAAGGCCAAACTGTAGACTTGTGATTATCCCTGGTGACGGCTCCATTTTAAAATTCTCCCTAGGCTCCTTTTTCCCCCCTCTGTAATCTAAATTTAACGGCGGGATCACAAAGTGGGATGTGGAGGTGGACATGACTGTATCAGCCCAAAGGCTCCTGGAAGGAGCTTTGCAGTAGTTCAGACATGTGAGGGAAAACTAGTTTGGCTTTCTGTTCTTTTGATGGAGAACTGACATGGATTTTGTTGGTTCAGTTGAGTCGGGTAAATAAAAACACCTGCCCAAGGCATTATTTTCTCTCTTCTTTGGGATTCTGCATAGTGCACTAATGCATTTTATGATGAGCATTTAGTAATTTACTACATTTACTGTTCTCCAACAACAGCAGAGTGGGTCAGGGCAGTGTCGCTCCTCGAGGTCTTTTCAACTGCGCCACTGGTTGCCTGATAAGTCGAGTCTGCAAATGCATCCCAGGAGACGAATTTGGCAAATTCACCTTAGCAGACCTTGAGTACGCAACTGACACCACCCTATTAGCCAACGTTCTCAAACAGCTTAGACATGGCAATTTCAATTCAATTGAATTACACTCAACAAAAATATAAATGCAACACTTTTGGTTTTGCTCCCATTTTGTACGAGATGAACTCAAAGAACTAAAACTTTTTCCGTTTCCCTCAAATATTGTTCACAAACCAGTCTAAATCTGTGATAGTGAGCACTTCTCCTTCTCCAAAAGTGTTGCGTTTATATTTTTGTTGAGTGTAGCTTATAATGCACCAAATCAAAACAAGAGCTGTCTCAAGGCGCCTCACATGGAACAATTCAACATAAAATTTAAATAAATAATTAAAAATGAATAAAAAAATTCAAATACATAATTAAAACAGAAGTAAATGAATAAAACAGATAGAAAAATAAAAACTATTCACAAGAAAGAGAATAAAAATAGGTTTTCAGTCTTGACTTAAAAATGTCCACGGACTCCAACTGCTTCACGGTTGCAGGAAGACTGTTCCACAGGGTCGCTGCACGATGAAAAAAGGCTCTTTGACCTGCTGACTTCTTCTTCACCCTGGGAACACAGAGAAGTCCCGCATCCTGCGACCGCAAAGCCCGGGTCGGCACATAAGGTTCCACCAGATCAGACAGATAAGATGGCGCTAGTCCATGAACAATCCTAATGCCCTAATCATTTTTGATGAAGACCACACGTGTGCATATTGGAGACAGTTTGCACCTTTCTATTGTGAAACCACTATAAAATTTGTGTGATTTGTGTCCACCTTCAAAGATCTTGCATCAAAAGTCTGCCCTAAAACCAGAGATTGATCAGCAACAAGCACTAGCATCTACTATCATGCAGTCACTGTGGAGACACCAAAACATTGCCCTCAGGAGAAAATTTGACATTTGCAGTGCCTCAGTGTGGTCAGTTCTCCTGTATGGATTTGAGACCTGTTTGCTAAGCAACACCTTGGCAGCCAAGTTAGATGGCTTTGACAGCAGAGCCCTTAAGAGGATTTCAGGCATCCAGTGGTTCCACCATACAACTATTGAGGACCTTAGAGGTCAGACCCAACAGCCACAACTTCCTGCCTTGCAGCAATGTCAAGAATGTAATCATATGGCCGGATCCTGCACCTCCCTCCTGCACATCTAACCTGAACCATCCTGGACTTGATCCATTAGGCTACCTGCAGAGGTCAAGAGCCTCCCCTCCGGATACTTGCTGGCTGCATGTCATATCACGGGACCTCAGGACATGTGACATCACACTGGACTAAATAACTGGCAGTTAAATATGGGCGACCTATTAAAATGAAATCAATTTAAACCAGAAGAAACCTTCAGCAGAACCAGACTAAATGGAGGAGCCATCTGTTGAGGAGAGAGACAGACAGAAGATGGTTTTGGCAAAGAACAGGAGGAGCAAGAACAACAACAGCAATACCAGTGGTGTAAAATTAAATGAATTAAATTGAATTTTAAAGTCTCACAATTGTTTTTCTGTAATTGCAAAGACTGTTCTATGGGCACATTCTACAAGGCTGAGTTGAGACCTCTGAGACACAATATGGTTTACTCAAACCTGTTTATTTAACCAGTTGATTTAATTATGAATATTTATTGATAGCTTATCAATATCAGGTCAGCTTTGGGAGTGTGCACTGGGGCCGTGTGATCCTGGATGGCAACTGCTAAAGCAGATAATCGGCCAATCCTCACCTCTCGTGAGTAACTATCTACCGCAGCCCACAAGTGATGCTCCCCATCTTTGTCTCCAAAAGCAACCATTTGTTTGACCCAAAGACTTTCAATAGGACCCAAGGATCCTTTAGACAAAAAAAACTACTACTAAAGACATCCAGTCATCACCTGAGGTCAATGGTGGGCATCAAACTCTTACAACCGTATAGTAAGAAGGGAAGCAGTGACTTGGCAAAAAGACCAGCACAACCATTTCATCTGTGCACTTTTGTAATTTTATTTTTTTTTTGTCCCCAGCAAGTTATTTCTCTATCAGGACAGAAACCATGTCTGGACATTTTCTGTTTTCTTCCTACAGAATCAGGCCTGGCACATTCTAAACATGACAGATCATGACTCAAGGGCCAGAAACCAGCCAGCACACTTTGGATCCCTCAGAGGCATGTTTTCTGTGTAGAACACAGCGATCTGTGTTCAACAAGTGACAGTATAATAACTGACATGGCCTAAAATAAAGAGTCAAGACATAGACACCATTATCAATGCAAAAAAAGTAGCTTTTTGAGTGTATTCTCCCCCTCCCACCCCCTTTTTTAAATTACAACTTTAGGGCCTTTGAGAGGATGCATACGTTTGCCAAGACACAACAGGTCATCCAACCATCAACTATATGTTGATTATTATTATTTGTTTTAATTGGGATCCATGCATTATTTCATGACTAATTAACAAAAATCAATGAAAAATGCCATATCCTGCAATATCTGACCAGATAAATTTCCTGGCTCTGTCCCCGGATTAGCAACATAATTTAATGGTCTATTACTTGGCCCACATCTGAAACAGTTGCAGTTTTACTTTGTCTTGGCTGTGCATGAATGTTCCTTTTAAATATCTGCCTTTAATCATCAGATCATCAGTTTTAATCTTCCCTTAAAAGTGTTTGTAACAAATCACGCAGATGCACTTTTGCCGATCCTGTGCTCTGTATCTTCAGAAAAGGTGACACATAAAAGATGGTGCCACTTGATTTCTGCTCAACAAACACTTGGCATCAATCAGGAAATGTTACTTTGTAGATGAATAACTGCGGAACATTGGCACCCATACAGGATACTTTGCTTGGAGTTCACTCAGAGAGGTAGGAAGCCCCAGCAGAATCCAGTCCTATTGGCTGTCAGTGGTATATTTAGCTTTAGAAGCAAAGCGCAGCAGCTTTGAGCACTTTTTCATCCTTTTGCTCTTTGGCGTTTAAACATTCAGCTGCAGCATGAACGCTCGTTCTGTCAAATCTCCAGAGACAATGAGGGCAGATGGGGGTGAATCGGATGTACACGGACATGGACTTCGGCCATGACAGTGACCATCAAAGACCTGCCAATGAAAGAGGAGAGCACAGAAGGACACAGTGGGCTAATCTTCAGCTACAAATACACAAAAGAGCTGATGTTGCTGCACACAGAGCAATACGAGGGTCAGTATGGACACACTAATATCAAGCAATCAGACGTTACGCAGCAGGAAAGTACGGGATCTGATCTTCGAGAAACTGTCGAAATCAAAGGGTCAATCCTCAAAGCCTGAGTTATTTTTAAGAGCTCTCCAGGCAGCAGCAAAGAGTAAAGGTTCAATATGCAACAACCACGGTGTCGGTATGGAGGAAAAGCAGCTTTGGCATCGACACACTGAGTCACTGTTTGCAGGATGACTTGTACTTCTGTCAAAAGACGTGAACATCGGCAGCGATGCCCTGACTGCTTATAGGGTAGCAGCCCCCCCTGGAGAGGTCGCGGGTTAATCGCAGGGCTAACGCATACACGTAACTGTTCACTCTCACATTTTCACCTTCAGTACAGCAGCTAGCTTAGAGTCACCAGTTAAACTAATCAGCATATTGTTGTGCTGTGGGAGGCTGCGAGCTGACGCGCCAATCCGTCCGCACGTCTTTCATTAAAAAAATCTCCTTTAACAGTGGAATGTCCAGATAAACTGCTGATCCCGACTTCTTCTGAAAGTTCTCTGTTCTCTCACGACGTCCTGGTTCAACTGAGGCTTAAATTTGGAGGTTTTCAGCTAGAAACAGGATGACAACGTCGCCTCGGAGCGCTGCGCGACGTACCGCACCGTGGGAAGTCCTTACAGCGATAGAAACAATCCAAAATCTGTCATCAGCCGTTAAAACTTTCACCGAAAACCAGCTTAATTTATCGAATGGTATCCACTCGGATGTGCCTCACAGTTTTGGAAAAAATTTTGATGAAGCACAGCGACAGTCTCTCAGCAACTTCTCAGACAAAGGAATTCCGACGAGGGGCTGGACCACTCCTTCCACAAGGCGTGCTCACAGGCGAATGACGTCACTGACAGGCGTGGAAAAACTCACACATGCGCACGAAGGTTCAAGCTTGGTTGACGTAAAAACATATGAATCAAATCCATATAGTTTTTTTAAAAAATAAAAAGGTACGATACTTTTCTAATAGACCTCGTATGTGGTCTAAAGGGCGGAACATGGGGGCTGTGGTTAATGTGGTTATGGTGCCTGTTGCACCTTGGCTGAGGTGCTGTTTGCACTCTGTGAGTGCTGCAGGACAGAGTGGACCTGGACCACCATATACCCGTGTATTGTTAACAGAGGACACACAAGGAATAATAACCTAATTTTGCAGCTGAACCATCATAGATGAGCTGGAAACAGATGTGACATGTATGTTTGGGGATGTTAATGATTGCTGCACTGAGATTTCTCTGTTTCGCTCTTTTAATATCTTCTGGTTTATTGCCTTAGTGTTTTGACTCTTAATGACATCATTCTATATACGTTTAGAAAGTAAAAAAACAAAAATCCCCTCAGGGTAGAAAGGCGTAAACTGTTAGCGAATGGTATTTCCCACAATCTAGCTGGCAAAGTGCGTGATCAGACACTCGTCTTTCACTCCCTGACATAATCTATTTTCTTCTTCATCCAGTCCATCTTTTCGGCTCTTCCCAGCTGCTGCAGTGAACGTTTGTCATCTGGCTTGTATGGTGACAAAACTCGGCCGCCGCTTCATTTGGCTCAGATGGCTGAAAATCAGTTTACCGTCTCTGATTTTTTTTTTTTGGCTGTTGCAAAGTGTGAAGCAACATTTCTTTTTCAAAATACTCGCGTGAGACGTTACTGTTGAAAAATGATTTCATTTGCTTCCTTTGTCCCTGTATCCAGTTAAGCGATAAAGGCTCTCGCACTACTGAACAAATGAATACTTCTTTTTTCATCTGTGAGATTAAAAAAAAGAAATCTAAAGTGGTGAAATTAAACTGAAATATTGTGCCAGACCCCTTCCAACAGTTAATTTCACAGAACCCAAGTGATTTTGAAGAAGTTATAAATGCTGTTGTGTTGTATGGCTGGGGGGGCCTGGCTGCCGGTTTGTTTGCCTTTTGTGTTTCCTCCCAGGTGGCATGCATTTGGGACTGAGTGGCTGTGTTGCTGAGGCTGTCAGGACCTCACCCTGATCACCTGCGACTCCTCAGGACTCACAGCTGAGGTGCATCTGGAGGGATTGGAGTATGTTGGCATTTAAGACTGAAGTGCACAGTGTGCATTTGCCAGAGACTCGACCTTGTGACCAGACGGGTGAGATCGTCGTCTTGGGAGCCATCTCATCAGCAGCGGACGCTGAGAATGTCCAGGTTTGATGCACGGTCTGTGAAAGAGGAGAGGGTGAGGTCTCACGCTCGTCAGCACACTTCCTGAGGTACGTTGGATTTTGTGACTAACAGTTATACAGTCAGTAAATGTGGTGTCCCTCACACCTTATTGTATTGAGCTGTATGTTAGTCATGTATCAGCTTCCACTGCGGTGGTGATTTGTGAACGGGATGTTCCATGCCTGCAGGTTGGAAGCTGATCAGTAATCAAGCCAGGAAGTGTTTGCTGTTTGTACACCTTTAAGTGTTCTGTGTGTAGAGTGTGGACTCACATAATGGTTCCTTCTTTCACAGACTCGGTTGTTGCGGCCACCTGGGGGGTGTCGGCGGGGTCCTTGGGTCCGAAACAGCTTCTGGCTCCGGACCATTAGCGCTGCTGGGAGCGCACCACGCCAGACCGCACCTTTTATTATTATTATGATCACTGTTATGTATTAAATTCAGTTAGCCTTTGTACCGTGCTCTGCTTATTTCATACTGGGTCCTTCAAACGCTGGTCGGTTCTCCGAGCTGCGTCCGACACATAACATGTTGCTTCCCACACAAAATAGAACTAAATAAATTCTGTTATCGTGTTAAATCAGTTCGGTCATAGTTTTAAGTTGAACTGCTCAACTTTAATAAGTCTTTTTATAAAACGAATTCAATCTCTATTTGCAGTGGGACCGAATGTCATCCCAGCAAAGACTATTTTACTCTGCAAAAGTTGCTGCATTTAAAAATTTTGGTTTTTCCACTTTATTTTAAATTTGATGTATAGCATATTTTCTGGAGTACATGTCACACTGGAGTACTAGTTGCACTTTTTTTTTCCTATGTGAAACTCTCTAACACAACTGGGGGTGAGTTTAACAACTGACAGAAACTCAGTCTAGCACCTTTGCACACCACAGCCTGTGCTGTTTCTTAACGTAAGTGTTGTGGGCTGCCTTTGTCTGCCTCTCTCTCCTTCCCTTTTCAACCTTGTGTGTAGTTTGTCTGTTTTTGCCCCAGATGGCGCACTCAGAGCTGAGGAACACCTGCTGCTTATCAACGCCATGCACCTGACCTTCATGAGCGGCTCATCAGGAGCGGGTTACTTAAACACCTGCTTTGTGCTCATTCACCGCCAGATTCATCACTGAAATTCCATGATTGTGACCTCATCATTCCTGCCACTTCCAAACGGTTTGACATCTGAGGTTTCCGCAACTCATTTCAAGGTAACCTGGCCAACTCTAATTCCGCTCATCTGCTCTCAGCCTCAGAGTGCATAGCTCTGCCACGTTCGGCTAAGTTCCTGCATGTCTGCGAGATCCCGTTCTCACGCTGCTCCTGTTTGTGACTGTGAATGACTAAGAACTGTATCCAAGAACTAGCACCAAGAACTGTATGAACTCTGATATTGAACCACCAAGAACTTTCCAAGTCATTTCTAAAGTCAAGTCCTGCTTAATTAGAACTGCGTCACAAGACGCGCAGCACCTGGCCTCTGATCTCTGAAGATATTCATGAACTGTGAATGATTTCTGAACCATGAACCTCATTTCTTAGACTGTGAACCTTATTTCCAGAACTGTGAACATTCCTGTTTTTAAGCCTTCAGTGAACTGCTTGTTGTTAAAGGCTTCAGTGTTACGAGTGCGATCACTCACCTCTGTTCTCCTAGTTCCTGTTCTCGGCTCTGTGCGTACCCACCAGGCTCCGGCTCCAGCCCCATATACTCCAGGATTTCAGTTCTCTTACACAACTGGCTCAGGAACCTGCAGCTCCCTAATTTCCGCCGCTACAAGCGGGCTGACTGTCCACTCTGCAGGCACCCCCAGCGCAGCATTATTATTTATTAATTTATTGTAAATAAATCTCTTTTCGTTCACAACCACTTCTGTCCCTTGCTCCCAGCATTTGAGTTCATCGCTTGTGACGGTTCAGTCCCATCCAGACCTCTAACCATAACAGTCAGTATTCTTAAACTCCAAAAATAAATAAGATGGACATATAAATGTACATTGAACATCATACTGGATGTTATTTGACACAGTTTGGAGAAACTAAATTGTTTAATGGACAGTGTTGGAAACACAACAATAAAAATGAGTTAATTTTATTTATTTTTAAATTAATTTTGTATTTTTGTACATTGTTGTAGTGGACATTAATTATTGGTGTGTATTTTTTAATTTTTTTAGTACTTTGATTTTTGGAAAAGTCCTGTATAAATTATTATTATTATTATTATTTTGCATATAATTTGCACGGCAGTGTAAGTTGCAGGATCTCTCAAACTGATATAAAAAATGCAAGCTATACTTCAGAAAAAATGTGAGGAACAAATGTTAATTGCAGAGGTCAAGTCTGGTAGCATACGCTGGTTTCATGCTTCTCCGAATCCACCAAAATATGGAAACACCCTGTGTCATGATTTGCAACTACCCAGGCAGACAACCGGTCCTCCACAGCCAAGTCATACATGGGCGTCCTTTTAGCTTTTACCAGCTTTTGGCGTGCTGGACTCTCAGCACCCCCAGTATGAACTACTGACTCCATGCTTCCCAGGAGTCCAGGAAGTCAAAGAAAGCCTAGATCTTAGTCTTGATCCAGGACAATTGCAAACCCAGGTGGATCACAGCGGATCATGATGTTTCACCTAGACATGGCCAAGAGATGGTGATGGGCTGGTTTCCATACAGGATCCAAGGTGGTTCCATATTGTTGTGTCGTGGATTCAGTGATGCACAGCACCAGAGCGTGCTCCCAGACCTGAGGTAGTTTCCTCCAGAGTGAGGCTCTCCATGCACTGGATCATACACAGAAGCACATCACATGGTTGTAGAGTCTGTATCTGGAGCACCCCAAGTCAAACCTTCGCCTGAAGCAGTCGTTCAGGATTCTTCGAAGAGACCTTGTACAAAAGACATCTGGATGTCTCCTCAGGTAACTGGATAGAACATACAGGAAGCACCAGGACCATGAAGAATTGGTCCTTCATTCTCCTCCACAGATTCTGGCACTGACCTCTTGACTCTGTGAACTTGTCCCACGTGTCTTGCAACCTCATACTCTGAACTTCCAGACACATGAAAGTCACTGCTGACTTTTGCACCATATGTAGTGGGCGCCTTGCATGACAGCACCCTCTCATCAGGGTGAATGTGAGGCATTGACGTGTAAAGCACTTTGAGCGTCTGATGCAGATGGAAAAGCGCTATATAAATGCAGTCCATTTATAGCTGATGATGTTTTAAAAGAACAGGGTGGTGACCTCACAAAATAAAACACGCATCATAAAGTAAATAAGATGTGAGCAACTTATCTACTTAGCGGTTCCCCCTTTTGAGAAATGCATTAAAAAATTTACTTATTGATGCAACATTTTTCTTCCTAAACTATTCACCCACAAACCTTCTGTTTCCTCATTATGCTTTTCTTCACTCACGTTTCTCTTTTTATCTGTCAACTGACAAATCTCTCCTGACCTGCTCCTCTTATCTTTTTCTAGAACAACAAAAAAAAAAGCTCCATGTTGAGGAGCTCCAGGCTTCTCGAGGGTTTATTGATGAACACATGTCTGAATCTGCAGCAGGAAACATAGTGAGTGCTCCTTTTTATGGTGAGTTTTCTTATCAAGGCCCCAATGAAGCTCCTGCTGACTAATGAACACATGACCCCCCCTAGTGGCCTGGAGCACTCGTGGTCTTGAAAATTGTTTATGTTTTATGAAAATCTCCTCCTGAAGATGAAAAGGTTTTACAATCCAGCCTGCATGTCTACATCTTTATCTAATTAACTAAATAACAAAGTCAGCCAGCTCGACTTGGAGATTTCATACAAGGTGTAGCATCGGCATGACTTTCTTACTCTAAGAACGCCAGATTAGCAATGTTTTTTTAAATTTAAATGATTACTTATGTTACAGTACATATTACAGTAGTTAGATCCAATTATTACATCTGACATTAAGGAAGCCTTAAATAAAAATAAAAATGTGCTATTGATTGGCTAATGTGGTCTTTCTCAGATTAAATGATTGCATCAATTAGCGAATCAAGCTAACATTAGGTTCCGAAGGTCAACTGTTTAGGGTCATGGGGTCAGGGGTGAAGGTTTGTATTTTTTAATTTATTTTTTTGTTACATGCAGGAGTGTTATTGGTCCTGTGTGAATAAAACTTGAAGAATTTTGATTTAATTTGGACCAGACGTGGTGGAATATGTGAAAGTCGGTCAAGGACAAACTTATTGATTATTTTAGGAAAATCATTTAACAGCCATTGCAATAATTAAATAAATAAATAACTGTTTTAGCCAAACACACAGGGAATGGAAAACACAACATGTAATTAATTAAAACAATTTGTTAGAGTTTACATTTTCAATTAAAACAATCACATTTTGTGGAACTGGTTAACATAACTAGATTAAGTAAATATAACATTTCAATTTTCAGACACACGACGCATGTTGATTGTTATACTAATATGTGGCGATACCACTTTGTTACTGACATTTGTCCTTGGGTGATCTTGAAAGTTCAAACTTGGTTTCTTTGAACCAAGTAAAGTAGTCTGATATCAGGACACATATCCAGTTGTCATGTTTAGGGGAATCTCTGGCGTTTGTTCGGGTCCCAGTCTGTCTTGTGAGAATTGTCACAGAAACATTCTGAACGGGCGTAAAACCACATTGAGGGAATGTCATCACACTCTACACTATTAAACCACATTTTAATTATTATTATTATTCATAATGTTGTGGCAGAAAACAGGTAAGCCAAGATGGGCAAGAGCAGTCTTGGGTAGGAAACAGTGTTTTCAGAATAAGGCTGATGATGAAACACTTATCTTCTGATTCAATGCTCTTTTTGTCACTTGCAGTATTGCCACAGTAACTTTGAAAAGTTACTTTATTATTTACTTTTTACAGTTACAACCCCAGTTCCAGTGAAGTTGGGACGTTGTGTAAAATTTAAATAAAAACAGAATACAATGATTTGCAAAACCTCTGCAACCTATATTCAGTGTGGACTCATCAGACCACAGCACACTTTTCCACTTTGCAACTGTCCATTTCAAATGAGCTCGGGTCCAGAGAAGGAGGCGGCGTTTCTGGATGTTGATGTATGGCTTTCACTTTGCATGATAGAGTTTTAACTTGCTTGTAGATGTAGTGACGAACTGTGTTAACTGACAGTGGTTTTCTGAAGTGTTCCTGAGGCCACGCGGTAATATCCTTCACACAGTGATGTCGGTTTTTAACGCAGTGCCGCCTGAGAGATCGAAGGTCACGGGCATTCATTGTTGGTTTTCGACCTTGCCGCTTACATGTAGAAAGTTCTCCAGATTCTCTGAATCTTCAAATTATATTATGGACTGTAGATAATGGAATCCCTAAATTCCTTGCAATTGAATGTTGAGAAACATTGTTCTTAAACTGCTGGACTATTTTTTCATGCAGTTGTTCACAAAGTGGTGATCCTCACCCCCTGTTTACTTGTGAACGGCTGAGACTTTTGGGGATGCTCCTTTTATATCCAATCATGAGTGTCCTCAGTTCCCAAAAGCTTACTGAGTGTTGTTAGAAGGAAAGGTGATGTAACACAGTGGTAAACATACCACTGTCCCAGCTTTTTTGAAATGTGTTGCAGACATCCATTTCAAAATGTGAAAATATTTGCACCAAAACAATAAAGTTTATCAGTTTGAACATTAAATATCTTGTCTTTGTGGTGTATTCAGTTGAATATACTGTACGTTGAAGAGGATTTGCAAATCATTGTATTCTGTTTATTTACATTTTACACAATGTCCCAACTTCATTGGAATTGGGGTTGTACTTTAGCAGCAGCTGCGGACAACTTGTTGGCAGTTTCTGAATGTAACTAATAAAGTAACAAGTAATATAACTTGGTTATTTTCAAGATTGAGTAACTGTTAGTTCCTAATAATAATAATAATAATAATAATAATAATATATTTTATTTGGAGGCACCTTTCAAGTCACCCAAGGTCACCTTACAAAAAGTAAAAGCATGAAAAAAGTTCCTTTGCTGATTACTCAGGCTTAAGAGTAACCAAGTTAGATTGCTAATTACCTTATTAGTTACAAGTTGTTGGCAGTATAAAGTAACTAAAAAGTAACTAATAAAGTAACTTTTCAAAGTAACTGTGGCAGCACTGGTCACTTGGGTGCTGATTCAGTAGGACTTGCGATTCTCAAGATATTGTGAGTCAATATTATAATTCATTATGATTTTTGTTTGCTATGACACTACACCATGAGAAAAGTCAAACACGCTTCTATGCTTCACACTGGACACACACACTGAACAAGACAGTCTGCATTGTCCCAGGACACAGAGCTGTAAAATTGGTACCTTAGTTGGGGAAGTAACCTGTCATGGACGGACATCCTGCCCACAGGTGTTGTGATTTCTGTTGGTTTCCTTGCTGTTTGCTTGCTCTGTGTCGGTCTCTCTCCTGACCTCATCGGCGGAGCTGTAAATGGGACCACCTGTGGCGATTCAACACCTGCAATCAATCATTCTGGCTTTACATAACTCGTGGTCTTTCAACACATCCTCACCAGAGGATTCAGCCTCCTTAGTGGTATAGCTGGCAACACTTCCCTGTGTTGCTTGTGTGTGTATGTTTTTTTTGCACCTTTGGACCTGAATTTTTGTGGATTATTTCTGGTTTGTTCCTGTGTCTAGATTCTCCACCTCCACTGCAGCTCCCCCCGGCATCCATACGTTTGTGGAAGACAATGGTGTAGCATCCAGTTTTTGTTTTTAGCTTTTATTTGTTTTTTATGCAGCTGATCTGCTCTGTGTGAGTCTGATCCCATCAGATCTCAGAAGCTAAGCAGTCCACGACCTGTTAGTACTTGGATGGGAGACCTCTTTGGAACAACAGCAGCTGTGTGTGTTTCTCCAGGTGTGTCAGGAAGGGCATCCGGCGTAAAACTTGTGCCAACTACCTGTGCGGATCTGGCTGTATCCGCTGTAGCGATCCCGAACACAAAACGGGAGCAGCCGAATGGACACCATTTGTTTGTTTTTTTTACACTTTTTCCAATTAAATTTCAATTTCTTTCATTTATATAGCGCTAAATCACAGCAAAGCTGCCTCAAGGCACTTCACACAAGTAAGGTCTAAACTTACCAACCCCTAGAGCAAGCACACAGGTGACAGTCGTAAAGAAAAACTCCCTCTGATGATATTGAGGAAGAAACCTCAAGCAGACCAGACTCAAAGGGGTGACCCTCTGCTTGGGCCATGCTACTGACACAGTTGACAATACAAATATACAGGAAATTTTTGTCTTTGTTTCTATCTGCACCTGAGCGAATGACTTATCAGTCCAATGGGTGAGTGACAATCTCTGCTTCATTTGTTGCACGTGTACTGTGATGCCTGCTGAGGCTGCCATCATCAAATGGACTAACAGTCCAGTTGATGCTTTTGTATTTTGAGGAAATGACAAAAACCTAGGCCAGGTCAGGTCTGGGAGCATGCACTGGTGGCACATGTTGCCACATCCACCATATCATGGAACAGCCTTTGGTCCTGGATGGCAGTCAACCAGTCCCCTTGGCCTTTTCCAGCGACTGTGGTTCTCAACCCTGAGGCACTCACATGCTGGATCATACATAGAGAAATGTGTTCTAGCTGGCATTCCCTCACAGTGCAAGTGCTACTCCTCACTGGAGTCTCCCTAATTAACTATTTGACAGTCATTCCAGTGGTACTGAATGATACACTGATGATAGAGTGCCAAAGACACTTTGTCGTTGTCTTAGGTCACTGGTTAACATCCAAGTCTCACAACCGCACAGTCAGACAGGAGGCACCAGGACCCAAAAGACTTGGAATCTCTGCTTTCTTGCAAAGATATTGGCATTATCAAACACCTCTATCCAGCGATGTAACCTTGCATGCTCTTCCCAGGCGTCTCTTGATGTCAGAGTCCGAGGATCCAGAGGCACGAATGTTGCAAAAAAAAAAAAAAAATCAACAATTTCACTACATACAAATACAATTCCAATGGCTAAGTCAAGGAAGTTATTGGAAACCAGGATGCTATTCTTCATCCAGGACAATGGACACTCCAATTCCTCACTCAGCCCACTGCACCCCCTCCCCTCCCCCTGCTGAAATGGGCTGGCTCCTGTGAATTTGATCATTACAGTACACCTGTAGTTGCTGTATATTTTTGCAGAAGATCAAATGTCATCCAATGAATAACTCTCCCTGGAACATCAGCAGAACACAGATGACCTGAAGGGAAACTCAAGGCCGCCAACATACCGATGCACCTGAGCAGTTCAGGAACACCTCAACTCCCTCAGGCGCCTCGTGTTCTGTGTCTGTGTGGCCTTCTCTGTTTGTGTATGTCCGTGTTTTCATACCGTGTTTATGAATGTCAGAGACAGAACACACAAGAGATCTGACAGTGAGTTCACACAGTGCAGATGAAAGACTTGCACAGTATTCTCATATCAAAGAATTCCTCGCTGTGGTTGACAGTTCTGCCGGGAGGAAGAACTAAACGGTCCTAGCAGTCCAGAGCTACATTTTTAAGGCTGATTTTCGTTCAACATTCAGCAAAGCAAGAGTGGAATGGTATTTGACCCTTTTTAGAAAGGTTGCGATTTCGAAAATTTTGGCTCACCTCCGCTGAAAAAGCCTCCATAAGCCTGAAGCAACACTGAGCACATGGTCACAAGATGGTAAAAAGATCAGTTTATTTGGTATTCTAGGCCTTTATAGCATCCACCGTCTGCATTATGATATCATGTATCACTTTAAATTAAAAAGTCTTTAGTGCTGAATACGTTCAAATGACCACTAAGCTGATAAATGGGAATGATTAGGTAATATAATAACCCAATATGACATGCTGATATGCACTTTAGTAATGCGATAATCGACAAAAGCAGGTTTGCAGGATTCGGTCAGTTAGTTTTCTTTCCTTCCTGTTCCTGACATCAAACGTATTTTCAAAAAAAAACCTGTCACTCGCATTGCTCGTCATAGAGTCTCCGCTGGTCAGGCCTGTCCTTCTTTGGGATATGTAAGCTTTGCAAAACATGCAAAATAGTTATCTCTTTCATCATGTTTTACATGTTTATTATAGAAATTAGATTCTTATTATTGTTTTTAATTTTATATATATATATATATATATATATATATATATATATATATATATATATATATATATATATATATATATATATATATATATATATATAAATAAAACTATTTTATTCATTTGTTAATAAAACCATAATTAATAATTTGTTGTTGTTGTTATAATGTATTTGGTTCTATTACCGCTACACAAGTTGTCTGAAGAAACCATATTAACATTATATAAAACAGAAAATGGAACACTGGTGAGAAACCTAGATATAATCTGATAACAGACTTAATCCAAGAAAGCACATCGCATTATGCGGTGTACATGTTACTTTAATCTGATAAATCCAAAAATAAGATGATTGTCTTTAAAGCCCCACTCACCCACCCTGACCTTTGCTGATTTTTTTAATTCACCCATCCATTCATCCATTTTCCTCCACTATTCAAGGCCAGATCATGCTCACAGTCAATTAAGTAAAATAATCCACTATGTCCTCCATCTCATTTCATGGACTTGAATCAAAGTTTTTTTTGTGGTGTCAGAATTTTTTTTCTTCTACTTTTTCAGTTTGTGAATTCTTTTTCAGATAATTTTCACAAAACATTGGTTATCTCTCCTATGCACAATTTGTCATTGCTTTGTGGCACTTGGTTTCCGACTGATAACTGGAAGACGGACAAACAAGCATAAAGTTGGAACCTTCATCCAGTTTTGGTGTAGGTAAAACCATAACAGAAAAATGAGAATGATTGAGACACTTTTGATTGAGATATAATGCAAAATGTACACCAAATGGACTTTTTCAATATTAAATTAAAATGTCCACAAAATCCACAATCCGGATCAGCTCTAGATCAAACTTTGTCAGGCGATACTGAGTGCCAGTCTGCACATCACTTTCAAATATGAGACTGATTGGGGCATGTTTGTTTAAGATATAATGTAAGATGTAATCTGGATCTGATCCAGATTACAGATTTTGTTTTCGTGGGGGAAGTCCATGAAAATTGAATGACTTCTTGCCTTTAAAAAATTAAAACTGATAAATGAAATATTGTGGGCATCAGGCTGTTCATATCAAACACACAAACAAACTGGTGAATATATATATATATATATGACTTCTGCCCAACTTTGGTGGCTGAGGTATTTATTCCTTGTCTTTGAAAACAGCCCAGGCATGTACTTGATAAAATGTGGGGTATTAAAATGAGCTTGTTTCTCAGTTTCTTTCATTTCCAATGCCTGGGTCTAGTGGTCACCAAGGCCACTGCTCCTTGTTCAATAAAAATAACCCTGGATCTGCATCAGGGAACAAATTTAATCCATACTACTTTGACCCAAAGAGATGGACTACCAGTATGTAGACTACCTTGTGTAAGACACTTCATCTGCTTTGTCCCGTTCCACTCACCTGTAAATGAGTAACAGCCCTGGCTGGGTAAGTAACCTGCACCAGACTGGTGTCCCATCAAGGACCTGTCCTTGATGGGACACCATCGTAGGTTCTTATCTGCTTCACGCTACAGAGTCAAGGGATAAGCATGACACCTGCTGGCCTCAGGGTCTATATAAAAGAAGACTTCTTTGACTGAAGGCTAACTTCAAACAGACATTCAAACAAACCAACTTCCATCACAACATGACGTCACTGGCAGAAGTAGAAACTTGGTGCGGAAAAGGATTTATGCTCAGAGCACGAGAGAATCTGTGAGATATCGTAAAATCTCTCATATATATATATATATATATATATATATATATATATATATATATAAAATATGCTTCAAAATAGAGATTTGTGGAAGAGGAGAGGGTTCTGTTATATGCAACCACAAGGGGGCACTGCTTGGACACAGTTCATCATGTAACAGTCAATTCAAGCACACTTTTATTCTGCCAGAAATATAATATCACTTTTAATCTTGAGTATAGAAGAAAAAAGAGTTTAGTATTTAACTTTTCATTTAGATGCATCAGGCACTGGAAAGCTAAACAACCAAGTGTCCTTAATGTGTGTTGTAAAGTGGAGCCGCATGCCAACACAGAGTGCTTTTGATGTGCTCGTGCATGATGTGCATTCTGATTTCACATGAGTAGATCGCTTCATGCTGCAGCAGGATTGTTGTCATTTCCTGTGAAGTGGATATGGTCATTTGTGAACACACACACACACACACACACACACACACACACACACACACACACACACACACACACACACACACACACACACACACACACACACACACCACACACACACACACACACACACACCACACACACACACACACCACACAGAGGAAAGGAGATATAGGAAGAAAAGGAGAGGGTGCAGAAAAGGCGATTACCCTGTCACGCCTTTCCTGAGCAAATCTACTTGAAAATTGAGCGGTCTCCATGAAACATTATCAGAGACAAAGAATAGAGCGTGACTGATAATCCTAATGTTTGCACCGCAGTAAAATCTATCAGGGCTATCACCTCATGTTGCTTCTTCTTCCCTCCCTGTGCAGGTGCCAGTTAAAAAGAAGAAGTTGGTCAAATGTGCAAGCAGATTGGCAGGCTGAGAGAAACAAGGAGAAAAAGGCATGAGAGAAAGAGAGCGCTCAGACAGGCAGAGGTGGTCCGAACGATGCTGAAAATATGTCAGTGAATGTGTACTCGACTCTCCCCATCTCCACAACATCTGACAACTTCTTCAGCAATGTCAAGACAGGAAAAAAAAAAAGTTTGTGTTCCTTTTGCATCTTATTTCACTAGCAAACTATATGGGCACTCGGTAGAGGACAACAACTGATAAAAGGTGCAGAAGGTTTACATTTCCAAAGATATTGTGTGGATCAATGCCCTGTATCAGTCCACCCACAAAGGTAAGAGCAGGCAACGCCTCCCCGCCCCGCCCACATGCAGCGCTGTGATCACCGAGAAGCCACCGTCAACAGGAGGGCATCAGCCAACCATCGTGCCAGACATGCACTCACACCATCCTGATGGAGGCCTAAACCACCCAGAAAGGGCGCATCTAACTCCAGCAGGATGCTGTTTTATTCAGGATATGGAGGTTGTGCCAGACTGAGATAAAAGTCCATTTTTCATGTTCCTGCTGAGATACCTGGGCTGGGGCATTCATGTCTTGACCTTTGAAGATGAGAGCTTAAAGACTCAGGAGATCTCTGGGAAGAGGTGTCTGAGGTGGTACCTTTGCAGGAGAATGACTGTCCACATCTGGATATCTTTGGTCGTATGTCACTTTGGAAAAACTTTGATAACGCTGATTTACTTTGTGCAAAATGAATGGTTATTTATGGAGACGCAGATGAGGCGTATCACTTGGGTCATGACGGAACATCAGATGCAACTTTTTGAGCATGTACCGTGCTTCTGTAGACATGATCCAGTACTTTGGATCATGCCAGGGCCCTGACAACTGGAAAAGGTCAATGGGACACCCATGTTGCAACTTGCTTCATTAGATAGTTGGCTAATATCATGAAGTAGGGTGGATTAGTATTGTTCCTGGGTGATTGCTATCCAGGAACCGGGGTGGTTTCAAGGCCGGGTGTTGCGTGCCCCCAGACCTGATGTGTACATATATTTGATAGTAACTTTATAACCTCTGCTAAACATGTAATGTTTTAACTGGAGTTTGTTTGATTGTTAATCTGTTAGCAGGATAATGCAAAAAAAAAAAAAAAAGAAAAAAAAAGAACAGATTTCAATGAAATTTGGTGAGCAGATAAATAATGTTCTGGGAAATAAGTGATTCAATTTTGGTAGTGATACAGAATACATTTTGGAAAATGAGGGATTTTGAACAAACTGTTTTCATTTTATTGATGAAAGTCTGTGCATTTCAGAATATGGTTTCCTTTAAATCTCCATTTTCAACTGCATTTTTCTCCATTAAAAAAAAAATACTTACTGGGTTTTGCATCTGAAGTCTTCATATGGAAGCAGTTTTAGGTTAAAGGGAAAATTATTTCTGAGTTTTTTAAGATTTAGGTCATAAAAACAATTTCCTTTGGCACCACTATACTTTTATTCCTTAGCATTTATGTAAGGGGTTCATCATATAATTTTGCCAATATGACAAAACTTCATGCTGTCTGGAAACAATTTAGAATTTCAACCCCTGAGGGGGAGAAATTCAAGAGATCAGATGCTATGACCAACATTTGGTAGATTTTTAGGTGATTTACAAGAAGTCTTATGGATGTTAACATAAGATGGGTCACGGGTAATCTCAAAACCTCACGCACATGCACATGCACTTCCTCCTGAAGTTAGTCTGCATGATGGCGATGAAGGGAAAGAAAATATTCACAATGGAGTTTCCCCTTGGATAAATATATCCTCTTCATTAAAATGAACTGTAATTTTGCAACATGTTGCAACAACAAACCTATATTATAATGCTTCGATTTCAGTCTAAACTAAATTTTCTTAGTTTTGTGAAATTTGAAAGGCCGTATAGCTTTAAAAAAAAAAAAAAATTCCTTTCGGACAGCTGGTGTTGGTAATCAATCGGTGGGCTGGAGTCTGTCCTGACCTGAGTGTCTGATGTTGTGATGGATGAGCTGAAAACATGCTGCCACGTTAATATGTCTCCCGGAGCTGATGGATGGGAGCTCAGGATTTGACGGAAAGGTTGGCGGCTGCCATCAAAGCAACCAAAGTAGATCAGGAAATGCCCAAACTGACAGTCCAAACGCACACACGTCGCAACGCCGCACCGCTTCTCCATGTTCCCGGGTCTGTCTGGTGCTGTTTAAGATGTGATCTCTCTATTTTTCTGTTTCCCATTTACTTTCCACCACCTATCCCCCAGTGTCTGTCTGCTTCACTTTAGATCTCTTTGTTTTCACGCAGATTTACTTTTGCCCCTGGCTGTTTTTGTACTTCACACCCCCACTTATTTTTATTTTTCTTAACACTTTCAGAGGAGTCCATCTTTCAGCTGTACAATACATCTCTTCTCTGTACCCTCTTGCTCCCTTTTGTGTTTTTATTTTTCTCTTGTGTACGTGTTGTTCGCTTTTAGTCGGAGTGTTTTCACACCGCTTGAAGACTTCTTTCAAACTTCTTCATTTCGTTTAAATAGCACACTCTTCATGGAAGAATCACCGCTGTTGTTAAAATGTCAGAGGCAAATTGTTTTGGACGACAGCACGGACTCCCAGTTACCCCCCTTGCTGGTGGAACTGGAAAAACCTCAGAAAGTAGTAAGAGGAGACGGACATAAATCCATGAAAGAGCAAGAGACATGCTGAATGAGCGCTGAGCTTCACCACGGGCTTTTGAAGACACCAGTGTGAGGTATCGAAGACTGTCACTTCCATTTATGGACTCCTGTGCGCTCCCCTCCTTGTTTCAGTGTAAAGGTCACTCCTGCAGGTCGATGATGGAAAAACAAAAATACACAGTGATTCTTAAACAACATCAGCTGTTCATACTTCACCTGGACTGGAACATGTTTCATACTGAGGTGAAGCCAAGTCACTGCAAAATATCTTTATACAACAACTCAGTAAAAGCACCCGCAGGCAGTGTGACATTTGACCCCAACGACCTTGATTGTCACCCAAATGATTGACCTCTGGCTGATGATGCCAGGCCAATTCTGGAATTGACCAAACAGATTGAAAATGCAATTCCTTCACCTTAATCTTTTGGCAAAATCACGACCTTGGCCCCAGTGATTGACCTTGATGGACAATTCTGGAACCTATCTCCACATATGTGTCCCTCCCTCCATCCCTATTACCCCTGTGTCTCTCCACTCCCCTCACCCTGGCTTCCTCCCTGCCACCTCAAAGGCAGTGCTGTTTTTACTGCTGCAGCCTTCAACCCCCAAGCTGGGCGGTGCAGGCCCCTCCTGCTGCAGCCTTCACCCACTTTGCCTCAATTTGGATGGCTGACTGCCTCAAGTTTAGTGCACATAAACAATGTCAAATGTATATGCGTTGTCTTTAATTCTGATGTGTGCCATTATTACGGTAAACAAGTAATAATTGTGGATTAATTGCTGTAACTTGTCTGAGGTAATTGGAGTATAAACGTAATTTCTTTGTTGCTGCACTCATGTAATGACAACGACAATAAATCTCATATCATATCATATCACATTTAGTGCAAATCGGAGAGAAAAACTTAAGTTTTGACTTTTGATTGCAATAACCTTCACTACAATGATTAACCTCAGGTAAGTTTGATCTGGTCAGTTCCAGAATCCTCCTTTGTATGTGTGCCATGTTTGCTGGATATCAGTGTGGAATTGAAAATTCTGACCATTTACCCAATGACCTTAATCATTGCAGAAAGTATAATATTCGCCTGTCAGAGGGCCCAGGACTGAGCAGCCCAATTCCTGGACTACACAGAATTCAAGAAACATTTTCATGATATTGTCATAAAACAACAACCCAACATTCCAAAGTCAGCACAGTAAAGTTTGCAGAGTGAAACAAAGTCTGCTGGGACTAAACTTGGTCCTAGTCACTAACATTAAATCAAGTTATTCAACCCTAATAAGAGACATTTATACCACAATAGACTTGACTTAACACTATGATAGTGTTTATTTAATTCTATTTGGAGTAGGACCAAATATAGTCCATGCAGAATCTATTTGTTTCTAAATGGATGGCATTTAATAGCCAGGACATATGATTAGTCTAAAGGAGTTACAGGTTTCTGTGGTTGTGATTGGAGAAGCTAAATATGAAGAAGTCCAATTTTTGTCTGATGCATCACCAGTTATTCTTAATGTGTAACACAGAAGGATTTTCATGCAAGAAAGTGAATAATATCTAGATCGACTCTTCCATTTTACCCAAAATTCTGTAGTTATGACATTAGACATTTGGCAGCTCATTTAGAGTTGGGGTGAAACAGCAATAGGACTACAAGTTGAAAGCATGGCCTGGCAACTGCAGTTTCGCAATGTTTTTCAGTTTGAAATACTTCCAGTATTTGCTTTTTGGCTGCATGGTGCTGATTTCTTATTGATTGATTCCTTATTGTTCTATGAAAGGCTCATTTCTGTAAAATGACTTTTGATGCCTCATACCTGTGCTGCAGATTCTCAGCCTCTTTCCTGGAAATAGAAATTTATCATGATTCTCTGCAATAGATTCTTTGGCAGTTTTTCTGATTCATGAAATTTTATGCATTGAATTATCTTTGTAAATTGAACAGTGAAACCATAAAAATACATTACTTATTTTTTGCTAAAGATTTATCCTTAAGTTGCAGGAAAACCCTGCTGTCTCGATTACCCAAGTCAATGAGAGGATTTGTTGGTCATGATGATTAGCTGTCCAACGCTAGTTTCATTACATCAAGTCTGGAAATGTGCTGGTGTCCCAGCACGCTGAATTCAACACACCACTGAACCACCGTGGGCTATGGATGGCAACCACTCAGGCAGGCAACTGACTATCCTGAACCTTTTGAAAGTAACCATCCATCTGCCGCAGGCAGGTGATGCACAGGAATCCACCTAGTCTTCAGCTACTGGAGTCCTCAACATTGAGGCACCTACGTGCTGGTTCATGCATAGAGAAAAGGGCCATATGGTCTTATTGTTGTAGGTGATGCTCCCTCACAATAAAAGTAATACTTCTCATCTGAGTCTCCCTAAGTAACCGCTTGCTTCATGCAAAGTCATTGCAGTGGTACCCAAGGATCCTCTGAAGAAACATTGTTCCAAAGATATCCAGTTGTCACCTTCAGTCACTGGTTAGCGTCCAAGTCTCACATCAGTACAGTAAGACAGGAAGCACAACAAATCTGAAAGAGCTGGACTTTCATTCTCCTGAAAAGATATCAGGAGCCTCTGTTCAGTGACCATATGACTGCATAATCTCTACCCAGGCACTTCCTGATCTCAGACAGAGGAGACAGAGGCATGCCATTGCAGAGACAACTAAATGTCTTTACAAGTTCAACACTTTTGCTGCATGCAGATACACTTCTGAAGGCTGAGTCAATAAAGTCATTAAAAGTGTGGAACCTAGTCTTCATCCAGGGCAATCACAAATCCAGACATTTTGTTGAATCAATGGATAACCTGATTGCAGCACTGCTGGGTGAGGAATGAAAGATCACAGCATAGTCCATGATGTCAAGGTCAGTAAACCTGTCCTTGCCAACAAAGGAAGGTTGGGGAAGCGGCTTGTTCCCACAACCCGATACAACACCCAGTCTGTGAAAGCTTTAAAAAGTATAGGAGCCAGAACACATCCCTGATGAAAGCCAGTTTTCACAGGAAAAATTCAGTTTCTACTCTCACTCCATACAGCACGTCTGCTACTAGCATTGACAGAGATTCACTTTTTCCGCATTTTGTTATGTTACAGCCTTATTCCAAATGGGAGTAAATTCATTTTTTTCCCCTCAAAATTCTACTCACAACACCCCGTAATGACAACAGAAAAAATGTTTTTTTTTTTTTTTTAATTTTGCAAATTTATTAAAAGTAAGTATTCACACCCTTTACTCAATACTTTGTTGATGCACCTTTGGCAGCAATTACAGCCTTTTGACAAACTCCTGGTGGGCTGCCATATCCCTTTTATTAAGGAGTGGCTTCCGTCTGGCCAGTCTACCATATAGGATTGATTGGTGGATTTCTGCAGAGATGGTTGTCCTTCTAGAAGGTTCTCCTTTCTCCACAGAGGAAAGCTGGAGCTCTGACAAATTGACCATCGGGTTCTTGGTCACCACCCTGACTAAGGCCCTTCTCCCCCGATCACTCATTTTAGATCGGTGGCCAGCTCTAGGAAGAGTCCTGGTGGATCTGGACTTCTTATTTTTTTTAGGGATGATGGAGGTCACTGTGCTCAGTGGGACCTTCAAAGCAGCAGAAATGTACTCTTACTCTGTACTCTTCCACAGATTTGTGCCGCAAGACAGTCCTGTCTTGGATTTCTACAGACAATTCCTTTGACTTCATGCTTGGTTTGTGTTCTGACATGCACTGTCAACTGTGGGACCTTATATGTAGACAGGTGTGTGTCTTTCCAAATCATATCCAATCAATTGAATTTACTCCAGGTGGACTCCAATTAAATATCTCAAGGATGATCAGTGGAAACAGGATGCACCTGAGCTCAATTTTGAGCTTCATGGCAAAGGCTGTAAATACTTGTACTTATGTACATGTGAATTCTTATTTTTTATTATTATTATTTTTAATACATTTGTAAAAATCTCAAAATAGTTTTTTTTTTTCACATTTTTATTACTGGATATAGTGTGTAGAGTTTTGAAGGGAGAAACAAATTTCATCCATCTTGGAATAAGGCTGTAACATAACAAAATGTGGAAAAAGTGAATCTCTGTGAATACTTACAAGGCACAAGTGAGAGCCCCAAAATGCGTTGTAAGAGGCTCTGCTAGACTTGCTTTGATCTGTGGTTTGTTACTGCCTCTAAAACCCGATTCTTTAAAGTCCCAGTTGCCTCTCCTCTTCTTATCAAAGAAAAGAGCCCTAATTGCTCTTCAAGGTGTTTAAAGTGAGCTTCAAAGAATAGGAGAGGACTCCAGACACGGATCATCATGTGCTAAATATTGTATCGATGTTGTGTTGCAGAAGATGAGCACACATACATATTTAATTCCTCCGCACTCCGGCTCCTTACTACAGTGTGAGCTGACATGACATGAGGAGGAGAAGAATGTAGTCCTGTACAAAGACTCAGATCCTAAAAAGAGCCTCTTGTCTTACTGTAAATCAGAAGAAATTAATGCTTGATGAAGTCTGTTTTTTTTTCTTTTTCTTTCTTTTTTGGTGGGTTCTTGGGTTTTTCCTGCAGCTGACACTGTGTGTGAGTGTTTTCATCTAAACGTTGGAATGCTTTTATCCAAGCACATGTTCAGAATGCTTTTCACAAGCTTTAGATGCTCATCTAGAAAGAGCTTTTGGACACAAAACCCAGAAGCATTTTATGACTAACCACTGGCTGAAAACACATCATAACCAAAAACAAAACTTCAAAATTCTAATCCAATTACATTTTTTTCTGCAAATCTGATTGGTTAATCATGTGAGATTTCAGACAGTAAAATATCACGTGGACGGTGGCAAAATATTAAAACCATTTCACATTTGATGTGTTGACCACATTGCTGCGCAGGTGTTATTAATGGTGCTGTCAGCTGAGAGTGACAGAAACTAGTGCAGGGACGAAGATGCCGAAATGCGTGGATTAAATGGATTTAACTGGATTGATTGATGGATTTACCGTGGATTTAACTCAGTACAGCTGACGAGATGGAGAAATCTGTGGGTCTGCTCGCAGAATTTCCAGTTTGACATGAAGACGTTGCTACTGTAAACTTTGAGGAGCCGACCACACCCTTTTACAACGATTCGTCAACCGAATTCCTTACAGAAAAACAAACCATGCACACAATGGAATTGGATTAGAATGGGAATATCCTTGTTGTGTCTGATGATTTGCGGACGTTCATGCTGGATTACGGTCCCGAATAGCCGTTTTACTAAAACTCAATTTGCAACCGTAAAATCCAGCATGAACGTCCACAAATCATCAGACACAACAGGGTTATTGTTGTGTGGCTGGGGTGCCTGGCTGGCTTTTGTTTCTGTCTTCTGTTTTCTGTCTTCTGTTTTTCCTTCCAGGTGGCATGCGTTCAGGACTGAGTGGCTGTGTGGCTGAGTTATTAGGACCTCACCCTGATCACCTGCGGCTGGTCATGTGCAGCTCGTCAGGACTCACAGCTGTGGTGCATCTATATGGATTGAGGCATGGTTGCATTTAAGGCTGGAGTACACAGTGTGTATTTGCCAGAGACTCGACCTTGTGACCAGACGGGTGAGATCGACGTTTAGAGAAGCATCTCATCATCATGGACGCAGAGACCGTACCAGGTTTGATGCCATGGTCTGTGAAAGAGGAGGGGGTGAGGTCTCACGCTCGTCAGCACACTTCCTGAGGTACTTTAGGTTTTGTGACTAACATGAGTACAGTCAGTAAATGTGGTGTCCCTCACACCTTATTATATTGAGCTGTTATGTTAGTCGTTTAATCAGCTTCCACTGCAGTGGAGAATTGAACTGGGTGTTCCATGCCTGCAGGGTGGGAAGCTGATTGGTGATTAAGCCAGGAAGTGTTTGCTGTTTATGTACACCTTTGAGTGGTCTCTCTGTGTGTGGAGTGGTGGACTCACATGATGGTTTCTCCTTTCACAGACTCGGTTGGTCGCGGCCACCTGGGGGGTGTCGGCAGGGTCCTTGGGTCCGAACTGTTCTGGCTCCGGACCGTTTGTGCTGCTGGGAGCGCACCGTTATTCCACCACGCCAGACCGCGCACTTATTTGTTATTAATTAAGCACTCACTGTTATGTCATTAAATTCTGTTATCCTTTAAACCGTGCTCTGTTTCCTTTATGCTGGGTCCTACGTCAAACGCTGGTCGGTTCTCCGCCCGCGTCCGACACATAACAGTTATTCCCTAAATGTCCTTTTTCTCATATAGGATAAACTCGCCATTTGTCGGGAAGACCATCACTATAATGTAAGAGAAGGTTAGAAGATATTTGAGAACATGAGTTGGTAAGATTTGTGTGTTTCCACAAATGTTTAGTGTTTAACTGGAAAGTAAAATTTATGATTTTCAGAGTTACTTTAATTATTTAAAGCTGTAGTTAACTAATCCTATTTTGTTCTGGAAAAAAGTATTTGATTTAGGATTTTTTTTTGTACCAAGGATTTAAAAGATGAGAGAACTTTATTGAGCCCTTGGGGAAATTAAATGATGGGCCACATCTTGATGATCTATTGTGCACGGTGTAAAACAACAAGCTCATATGCATTTGGGAGCATTTCCAACAACTTGTCTTTGCTATTTAGAGGATGCAAAATGCGACTCCAAAATAGAGCAATAATCCTTTTGCATGTGCAGGATTTATTCTCTAAAGTAATTATATTGTTGTGTTTTGGGCATAATATGAAGTAAACCAATTAGAGTTTTATCTGTCATTCCTATTAAGAACCGGAGTGCATCTGACACACAGCTATCTGCTTTTGAGAAAGTGGGCTCAAGTGAGAGGTTTTCTGGCAAGTTAACAGATCTGCAATAACCAGTCAGTAAACATCCGAGCTCAGTAGCCACAAAAGCTCCCTGAGTTGAAGCAGTAGAATTTTATATTTTTCCCACAAGCATTGACTTTTATGTTGTTGAATGATTGTTTTCAATTAAATGTCATCATGTATGCAAACATGTTGTTATGTTTTACTTCACTGATAGTCAAATATTGCCCCAAAATACAGGCAGCCAAACACAAGGAGTATGTGCGGAACTCAATTAAGATAACCAGCAAACAGGAAATAAAACCCGGAAATAAAAGATGAACGTGACAAAAACCACAAATCATAAAGAACCTGATGAAGATTAAAGTGATTAAATGTGATGACAATCAGAAACGACCTATAACAACAGATGTGGAAGCAGGTGGAATGGAGGGACTGACAACTACATCAAAGCAGGTGAAAAACAATACTGGACAATAAAAGGGTAAGTGAAAAAATAACTAACCAAACAACTGACATAAGAGAAATACCCACATGGAAATGAACACTATTGGTACGTGCAGCAGAACAAATCAGATTGCAAGAAGAACCACACAGAAGAACCACACAGATGGCAAGAGCAGTGATCAAACATGAATGACAACGACAGGACACGCCTCCACACCTCAGGAACATGAGGAGACGCACCCACCCATAAGAACCAAAAATAATGACAGATGAAAAACCCCATTGATAAATCCAACCCCACTGATAAATCCAACTCAAAAAAACAGCCAAATGGCTGATGATGGAACTCCAACACGTGTCATGAACCTGCTTATGTAAGGTGTGTTTAAATATTGTGCAGATTCTGTGACGTGTTGTTGACAATGTAATGTTAAAAATAAATAAATAAAAAAATCACATCTGAGATAAACATGAGCAAATATATATATATATATATATATATATACTACAGCCAATATGCAGGAACTCCAGGGCAGGGACACTCAGACATGGGGAACATGGGACAGAGGAATGTGCAGAACAAATGCACATCAGGAGGCTGTACACAACTGACAGACAGGAGCAAGGGAACATAAAACTCACACACACACACACACACACACACACACACACACACACACACACACACACACACACACACACACACACACACACACACACACACACACACACACACACACACACACACAAGAAAGCACATGGAAGAAAGACAAGAGAACAACACCACAAATCACAGACAGAGGACAGGGGACAGAGGCAACGATGACAAAGAAGAATCACGGGAACCACAGACCAGTACAGAGCCAGAACCAACCCACAAGACACAGACATTACAGCATAACCAGAAGCACACTCACACAAGCACACACAACAGTTATCCTACATTGCTTCTGTCTCCACAACCAAAAATATTTGGTTCTTCTGCTTAACATTGGATCTCTCATAATGAAAGCAGGATATGAACATTAATAAATTTCACTCCAGTACCTTTTTACTCTCCAAGGGAGTCCTTCAAGGTTTAGTGCTCGGCCCATTGTGATTCATTCTTTACATGCTGCCTCTCAGCCATGGCCTCTGCTAACACCATTATGCCAATACTTTTTAGTTTTACATCTCCAGCACATCCATCACCCCTGCCTCTCATGGCACTTCAACAAAGTGCCTCACTTCAAACAAACTCACTGAGAGAAAAACACTGAGAAATCTGAAATGATCATCAATGGTGTAAACCTTCCTGTTAGAAACATTCATTGCATGTTAGGAAATCAAACTATCTTTTCTTCTATCCTGTCAATATTCTGCCATGACAATAGTAACTCAAAAATACCTCAGTAGATTGTGCTTCAGTAATAGTACTTCAGTAAATCCATGAAGGTTGCCTGCTTACATTCACATACAACTCACTAGTTCATGATAACCTTCATTGGTTATTCAAACATTCTCATTACTCTAAGGATCTCCCTAATCAGGCCATACCTAACCATATGTCTGCATTACCCCAGATGCCCTCTCTATATGGAGATTGCATATCCTCTCCATGTCTGTGTTTCCTCCGGGCACTCTAGTTTCATCCTGGATGGATTTATTACATGCAGTAGTTGAGAATCTAATTACAAATGTAATGTTTATTATTCAACACATGGATGATGACATTGGAATTCAAATCACTCAGCAAAGACATGCTCCACAAATTGTAATATGTAGGGCGTTCAGCATAAAACATTTACACATGTTACAGATGAGGCAGAAATAAGGAGGGAGGAAGCAACTTGATTTAAATAAAGCAATTTATCATCAGCGTCTCATGGCTCTATGTACACCAGCACTTTGTCTAGATAATTTTCAACAGAAACTGTTACCTTCAGCTTGCCACGTTCATCGTAAAGTCCACATGTTTCTGTCTGTGAGATACATCGCATCACCAAACAGTCAGTGAAGTTATGGAGAACAAGTGGAAAGTCTTTAATATACACTGAACCATGTCCATCAGGTTTGGGAGGGTTATTTTACATACAAATTTCAATAATGCTACATCCACAAATCTGGTAATTTTGAAAAATTTTCATCCATCCATCCATCCATCCATCCATCCATCCATCCATCCATCCATCCATCCATCCATCCATCCATCCATCCATCCATCCATCCATCCATCCATCCATCCATCCATCCGAAACTGCAGCATTTTTGTTTTCCTAGGCTTTAGAAAAGGCTTAAAACGTCTTGGTGTGTACTCTCTGAAATGTCTTGGATGTACGTATGTATGTTTACATTTAGCAAACTTTGATACATCATATCAATCTGAAAAGCAACTTTCTTTTGCAGAGATGTGTCTGCCATTTGGTGGATGGTTAATGGATATTAGATGGATGAGGAGCAGGCGTGGTTGTCAATGAAACAGACAAACACTGACTTTCTGCTTGCTTCACAGTTGGTACACTGTAAAACTCAAATAACACAGTCATATCTCCACACAGCTGAATGATTACTGCCATTGAAGGACGTTATGTTTTTGCCCCTGGTTGTTTGTTTGTCTGATTGTGAACAGCCTGGAGCCCACAATTTGTCATATGTTATGAAATTTTTACTGAAGATTCATATCCCAAAAGGCAAGAAGTGATTCAATTTTCAAGGTAATCGGGGAAAGTCAGGAAAAATCTTGGAAAACTGGAAAAATACATTGAACAAATTTTCAAAAATTCATAACTATGTTACAAAAGATCAAATTTCTTGTGAGAGTCAGTGATATATAGGATGGTTTCCTTTATTGGTTGACAAAGTTTGATCTAGATCAGATCCAGATTGCAGATTTTGTGGCACTTAAATTTAACATTGAAAGCCCCATTTAATATATATTTTACATTATATCTTAATCAAACAAGCTCCAATCAATCTCATATTTGAAAGTGAGGTGCAGACTGGCACTCACTACTGCATGACAGTTGGATCCGGATGTGATCCGGATTGTGGATTTTGTGGACATTTGAATTTAATATTGAAAAAGCCCATTTAGTGTACATTTTGCGTTATATCTCAAAAGTGCCCCAATCACTCTCATATTCTGTTATGGATTTTCCTACACCACCAAAATTGGATGGAGGTTCCAATTTTATGCCTATTTGTTTATCTTCCAGTTATCAGTCAGACACCAAGTGCCAAAAAGCAATGACAAATTGTGCATAGCAAAGATAACCAATGTTATGTGAAATTATCTGAAAAAGAATTCAGAAGCCAAAAAAATCTGAAAAAAAAACCCCGACAACACCAAACAAACAAACAAAAACAAAACATAAGTTCAAGTGCATGAACTATATAAATACTCCTGGCATTTGATCACATCTCATTATGAAAAGTCACTTCTAACAAGACTTTGACCTTGAAATTTTCCAAGGTAAAATTTTGTGGAATTGGAAACCAGTATTGGTGGAGTTTTGTGCTCTATGAGCGTGGTGCTCTAGTTTTATATGAATTTACCAGAGACAGAAAGACAGGGAATGATATATATGGCTGAGTGAGGTACACAGTGAATGGAGTCCGTGAGAGAGAGAATGCTTCCTTGCAGAAATGTACTATTTTATGAATGTTTCACAGTGGTTTTGGTCTAAAATACAAATAAAATGGTCACAAGACCACACAATGCTACCAGAAAGATTTTGTATGAATTTACATATAAAACAAAATGACTGGGAGGAATGTGGTTGAGCAAGGAACAGAGAGAGAGAGAGAGAAAGAGAGAGAGAGAGAGAGAGAGAGAGAGAGAGAGAGAGAGAGAGCTTCTGCACAGAAATGTACAAAATCATTCAAGTAAACTGTTAATGTCTGCTTGTTTCACAGCAGTTATGTTCTAAAATGCATGCTGATGCCAAAAAAGGACTTTGTATGAATCAAGCCACAGCTGACACTTGTTCTGTTTCTCTCTCTCTCTGATTGTCTCTAGTTCTGAAGTTACATGGAATTTGCTTTTTGGTGAGTTTATTTCATTTCTAAAGTTTAAGTCTAATGGTAATTTTTCACTGTCAACTCGGACTGTTTTTTTCCAGATCAGGATGCAGATCTTTTGCAGTGAAAATATATTTTCAGAGTGGGGAGATTCTTGTAAAGTTACTGTATTAACAACAACAACAACAACAACAAATCAAAAATGTGGCTGAGATTGTTTCACATTTTTAATCTCAAACATCCAGGATGTTCAGCATTAAGAGAGAACTTTCTCCCTGAGTGGCCCTGTACTAGTATTTAAAGAAGTACTAAGTCCGATGTTGGCCATGAGGATCACTGGCGTATTCCGTAACGTAAAGCAGATGAGAGTCTGTGACTGCCCCTGGATGGGACACCCGTCTGATCCGGTCAAGGACAGGTACCCAATTCCAGCTGGGTAAATAATAATAACGAATAATTTTTTACAACAAAGTGGGCAGTGGGCAGCCAGAGTCCATCATCCCGGGACCGACTCCGGCTGGAGGGACTCTGCCTTGGTCCGGGGCAGAGAAAGGAGCAGACCCTAAATCAGCATGTTTTTTGACTAGGACAACGCAGATGAAGCCTCTTGTCCAAGGACACAGACAAGTAGCATGACTGGGAATCGAACCCAAGTCTACATATCGATGGCCTATCGGTGCTTTGACACTTGCTCACATTTAACCCCTGCACTGCCGCGCAATTCCTTGTGACAGTGCCACCCGCTGTGTTCCCAGCTGGATGCCACACTTTGTGCCGCTGGACACTGTGTATATGAAATAATTATTTTGTAGGGGATTAATCGTTTTCTCAGAGTTTGGCTGATGAAAACACCTCTAATCACTTCTGGAATCACAGAGGACCTTGACAGCTGCAGCGTTTTTCTCTCTCTCCTTCTCTCTTGTGCACGTCATGGCATGGAGAACGCATTTGGAATAGTCTAAAAGGTAATTATTTGTAATTTTTATATTGTAATGCCATGGTAAAACAGTTGCATGTTCATGCAACTGTTGATGGTCTAGTGGTTAAGCGTTGAGCTTCAGACCAGAGGATCCCAGCCAGACTGGAAAATCACTAAGGGCCCTCGGACAAGGTTCTTAATCCCCTAGTTGCTCCCGATGTATAGTGAGCACCTTGCATGGCAGTACCCTGACATCGGTGTGTGAGTGTGTCTGTGTGAATGGGTGAATGTAAGGCTTCAGTATAAAGCGCTTTGAGCTTCTGGTTTATCATTCCCTTTGTAAGAAGCTTGAGTTCACTCCTGTATCATCATCTTTTTTTTCTTGCAGCACTTTATCAGGTGTGGTATCAAAAGTAGATATTCTCTTCAGCTTCCTGCCAAACTTTCACTTTGATTTTTCCTCACAGTCTGTTGTTACCACATCTTCACATTCCGCTGCCTCTGCCCGTGTCATTGCACATTACAGTGCAAACTTCTGCTTGGTTTTAAGCTGTCACTTTTGTCTCCGAGTTAAAATTATGCTGCCTCATTCTGGGCTGAACTTTTAAACTGACTGTCAGTATTCCCATGTTGGTCATTAAAGCAAAGCCTTGCTGAGGGTGGTGAATAATATCTCCTGCAGCTCCGAGTGTTGTCATAAAGGGCTGCACAGGGTTTTAAAGCCAGCCTGTTGGAATGCTGTTCTGAATGTGCTGTTACCTCTGACTAGACTCACTCCCTGACTCACTTTAACAGTCATGAATGTTTTTCCCTTTTGGTTAAAAATCTACCACCCGTGCACCAAACGTTAGTCAATAAATTAATCCAAAACTGCAGCTGTGGTTAAAAACAGTACATTTCTGCTTGAGTACTACAGTACAGCTATTGATTTTTTTCTCCCTCTTCCCTTCAGTTTTCAAGAAATAGCTTTTCAGCTGCATTAACTCTTCATGCTTTATCATTTAAAGAGGTCATATTGTAGAAAATCAGGTTCTATCTGCAATTTATTGTTAAATAATATGGTTGTGGTTTCAGGTTAAATTCCCCCAAAGGGCCACAGTTTTATGACTATACATCTACAAGCTACACTGTTACAAGACAAAACCATAAGGGACAGTCGGCGGTGTAACGTCTTCGTCTTTCATTGCTGATGCTTTCATGCAAATTAATTCTATGTAATTCACGGCTGCTATAATCTCCAGTTCTGTGTGTTCTTGACAGTTCATCAGTTTTGTCAAAAATTGAACCACTCCGACTAAAACAAAACCCTTCCACATTGATTAATCCATATTGGCTCCAAACAGCTTGACTTAAACAGCTATGACCTTGAGTTCGACCTTTCAAGGTCACCCAGTACAAAGGTGTGACATGACATCATGTTTGTGTTTAACAGCAACCGTAGGTGCATTTGTAACTATTACTTCAAAATTGAGACTGATCATTCAGTGCAATGCAAGGTCAAAGGTCATATGACAACTAGAAGGGATTTATGGTTTCATATTATTGTTTAGTAGTAACCATAGGTTCAACCAATGGTTCATCAAAATGGCTGAATTTAAAATTATAAGGTCACCCAAGGTTAAAGGTCACATGGCCAAGAGAAAACCAATAAGCAGTTGAAATTATCAAGCTGTACATATCAACTTTCCCACTTCAATCTCAGGATGCAGGCTTGTTTGTATTTGACCATTTGTTATCATTATTATTATTACTGTATGCTTTGAGTTTATTTAAAACCATCATGCTATGTATGATTTTTGCTTTATACTTGTTAAACATTTGCTGTAAGTTTATAATCTTTTTCAGTACTGAACTGCGCCACACTAGCCGATTACCCGCCCCAGGGTGGGTTTGATTCAGAGACTGATATGAAAACTTCATCTTCACCAACAAAGCTATCACCTCCCACCTATCCTGGATTCCAGGGAACTGTTACGGCGTGACTAAATCTGTCTCGAGTCAGCTGCTATTACTACTACTGTTACTACTATGTTACTACAGTGCTACTAGTTACTTGCAAAAATGAAGAGGTAAAAAGTTCAAAGGAAAACAAAGAGAATAGAAAAGTATGGCACCAACCTTTTAGCACACTTGCCGATGATGCAGCACAAAAGTGTCTCTCCCCTTAACTATTACTACAACTAAAGTGTTCAATAGCCCATGTCACTCCCTGTATGTCAAAGTATATGTGTGTCAGGTTTGGCTCAATTCTGCGGCACTAAAGTGTCTCTCCCCTAAACTACTACTACGACTAAAGTGATCAATAGCCCATGTCACTCCCTGTATGTCAAAGTATATGTGTGCCAGGTTTGGCTCAATTCTGTGGCACTAAAGTGTCTCTCCCCTAAACTACTAAAGTGATCAATAGCCCATGTCACTCCCTGTATGTCAAAGTATATGTGTGCCAGGTTTGGCTCAATTCTGTGGCACTAAAGTGTCTCTCCCCTAAACTACTACTAAAGTGATCAATAGCCCATGTCACTCCCTGTATGTCAAAGTATATGTGTACCAGGTTTGGCTCAATTCTGTGGCACTAAAGTGTCTCTCCCCTAAACTACTACTAAAGTGATCAATAGCCCATGTCACTCCCTGTATGTCAAAGTATATGTGTGCCAGGTTTGGCTCAGTTCTGTGGCACTAAAGTGTCTCTCCCCTAAACTATGACTAAAGTGATCAATAGCCCATGTCACTCCCTGTATGTCAAAGTATATGTGTACCAGGTTTGCCTCAATTCTGTGGCACTAAAGTGTCTCTCCCCTAAACTACTACTAAAGTGATCAATAGCCCATGTCACTCCCTGTATGTCAAAGTATATGTGTGCCAGGTTTGGCTCAGTTCTGTGGCACTAAAGTGTCTCTCCCCTAAACTACGACTAAAGTGATCAATAGCCCATGTCACTCCATGTATGTCAAAGTACAACCCCTGGCAAAAATTATGGAATCACCGGCCTCGGAGGATGTTCATTCAGTTGTTTAATTTTGTAGAAAAAAAGCAGATCACAGACATGACACAAAACTAAAGTCATTTCAAATGGCAACTTTCTGGCTTTAAGAAACACTATAAGAAATCAAGAAAAAAAGATTGTGGCAGTCAGTAACGGTTAGTTTTTAGACCAAGCAGAGGAAAAAACTATGGAATCACCCTGTAAATTTTCATCCCCCAAATTAACACCTGCATCAAATCAGATCTGCTCATTGACATTGACCCTATGCCATGACATTGACCCTATGTGTCTTTTTGCAAGGAATGTTTTTGCAGTTTTTGCTCTATGGCAAGATGCATTATCATCTTGAAAAATGATTTCATCATCCTCAAACATCCTTTCAATTGTCCAAAATATCAACATAAACTTGTGCATTTATTGATGATGTAATGACAGCCATCTCCCCAGTGCCTTTACCTGACATGCAGCCCCATATCTTCAATGACTGTGGAAATTTACATGTTCTCTTCAGGCAGTCATAAATCTCATTGGAAAGGCACCAAACAAATGTTCCAGCATCATCACCTTGCCCAATGCAGATTCGAGATTCATCACTGAATATGACTTTCATCCAGTCATCCACAGTCCACAATTGCTTTTCTTTAGCCCATTGTAACCTTGTTTTTTTCTGTTTAGGTGTTAATGATGCCTTTCGTTTAGCTTTTCTGTATGTAAATCCCATTTCCTTTAGGCGGTTTCTTACAGTTCGGTCACAGACGTTGAGTCCAGTTTCCTCCCATTCGTTCCTCATTTGTTTTGTTGTACATTTTTTGATTTTTGAGACATATTGCTTTAAGTTTTCTGTCTTGACGCTTTGATGTCTTCCTTGGTCTACCAGTATGTTTGCCTTTAACCACCTTCCCATGTTGTTTGTATTTGGTCCAGAGTTTAGACACAGCTGACTGTGAACAACATCTTTTGCAACATTGCGTGATGATTTACTGTCTTTTAAGAGTTTGATAATCCTCTCCTTTGTTTCAATTGACATCTCTCGTGTTGGAGCCATGATTCATGTCAGTCCACTTGGTGCAACAGCTCTCCAAGGTGTGTTCACTCCTTTTTAGATGCAGACTAACGAGCAGATCTGATATGATGCAGGTGTTAGTTTTGGGGATGAAAATTTACAGAGTGATTCCATAATTTTTTCCTCAGAATTGAGTGATTCCATATTTTTTTCCTCTGCTTGGTCTAAAAAGTAACCGTTACTGACTGCCACAATCTTTTTTTCTTGATTTCTTATAGTGTTTCTTAAAGCCAGAAAGTTGCCATTTGAAATGACTTTAGTTTTTTGTCATGTCTGTGATCTGCTTTTTTTCTACAAAATTAAACAACTGAATGAACATCCTCCGAGGCCAGTGATTCCATAATTTTTGCCAGGGGTTGTATATGTGTGCCAGGTTTGGCTCAATTCTGTGGCACTAAAGTGTCTCTCCCCTAAACTACGACTAAAGTGATCAATAGCCCATGTCACTCCATGTATGTCAAAGTATATGTGTGCCAGGTTTGGCTCAGTTCTGTGGCACTAAAGTGTCTCCCCTAAACTACTACTAAAGTGATCAGTAGCCTTGTCACTCCCTGTATGTCAAAGTATATGTGTGCCAGGTTTGTCTCAATTCTGTGGCACTAAAGTGTCTCTCCCCTAAACTACTACTAAAGTGATCAATAGCCCATGTCACTCCCTGTATGTCAAAGTATATGTGTGCCAGGTTTGGCTCAGTTCTGTGGCACTAAAGTGTCTCTCCCCTAAACTACTACTAAAGTGATCAATAGCCCATGTCACTCCCTGTATGTCAAAGTATATGTGTGCCAGGTTTGGCTCAGTTCTGTGGCACTAAAGTGTCTCTCCCCTAAACTACTACTAAAGTGATCAATAGCCCATGTCATTTCCTGTATGTCAAAGTATATGTGTACCAGGTTTGGCTCAGTTCTGTGGCACTAAAGTGTCTCTCCCCTAAACTACTACTAAAGTGATCAATAGCCCATGTCACTTCCTGTATGTCAAAGTATATGTGTGTCAGGTTTGACTCAATTTTGCGGAACTAATGTGTCTCTCCCCTAAACTACTACTACGACTAAAGTGATCAATGGCCTTGTCACTCCCTGTATGTCAAAGTATATGTGTACCAGGTTTGGCTCAGTTCTGTGGCACTAAAGTGTCTGTCCCCTAAACTACTACTAAAGTGATCAATAGCCTTGTCACTCCCTGTATGTCAAAGTATATGTGTGTCAGGTTTGACTCAATTCTGCGGAACTAAAGTGTCTCTCCCCTAAACTACTACTACGACTAAAGTGATCAATGGCCTTGTCACTCCCTGTATGTCAAAGTATGTGTGTGCCAGGTTTGGTTCAATTCTGAGATGCCGTTTGGACACACAGACGGGAATAACGCTGTTAAACGGGTAACGGATCAGTAATGGGGAGTCTCACTAATTACTGTTTCCATCTTTACAACGTCGTTATCGTTACTGACAGTAAAATGTGGTGAGTTACTATAGTTAAGCTCACTGGAGCTGTTTTCCTCCCAGCAGCAGCTGAGTTGCAAAAGGTTTTCCCTGGAGTGAGACCAACGTAAAAACTCAACACACTGTTGCACTAACAGTAACGGTTACATGGATGACAATGTTAGACAAACTGGCACCAGACGGGGTGAAAGGTGCAGCTTAAAAGCAAACAAACTGATTAACAACAAGTGCAAAGATCAATGAGGAAAGGAACACCAGAGACACATGAAAACTAAAAGAACACAACAAGACTAAAAACTGAAACATTGGATAGTATGTGGAAATAAAACCTAACAATGAAACACAACCAGACATACAACCAAAATACACATCAAGTGACAAAATGCAAAACAACTGTGGAACTCAAGTGTGAGTGCCTTTTGGCTCAACTCCCTTTTTGTCACAACACTACAATAAAGCGAATGTAATACCGCCCCGCTCCGGCCAAATTCACGTTCCATTGTCCCCTCACTCGTAAACAAGCAACCAAGGTACTTCAACTCCTTCACTTGGGGCAAGACCTCATTCCCTTCCCGGAGTAGGCAATCCCTCAGTTTCCTGCTGAGAACCATGGCCTCAAAATTAGAGGTGCGGATCCTCATCCCAGCCCCTTCCCACTTGGCTGTGAACTGACCCAGTGAGTCCTGGAGGTCACAGGCCGATGAAGCCAACAGGATCACATCATCTGCAAAAAGAAGTGGATTTTTAATTTTGTTTATTATCCGCAACCACAATTTCACACGTGTTCTTAGTTTTAAATAATCAGTAAATAATAATTTTAAAACATTATATAACGCTTTCCATAAATCAAAACACTGAACAAAATAAACCCAAAAAATAACCTGCAGGACAATACTGCACACACAAAAAATTAAACAAATAAAAAAGTGATACAAATATCTCAAATTAAAAAGGTAATTAAAAACCAAACCCTTAATCATCCTTGTGCAACTATACATGCTCAAGCAGTAGAAAATAAATAGGTCTTGAGTCTGGACTGGAAAGCGCTCATAGAACTCGACTGCTTGTAAGTGTATGTGTATCAGTACATATGGTTGCACCAGCTTGACCAGACAGTAGATAGTTCATTAACCATTCAAGATCTTATAGGAGGACAACAGAATCTTAAAATCCAGAAAACCAGTGCACTGAGACAAACACTGGTGTGAAATGATCAAATGTCTTAGTCCCTGTCACAATTTAGCCGAGTCGCATTGAAGCTCATTAATCACAATCAGCCTCCAAATATTTGTTAACGGTGTCAAGGAGAGTGGTTGCAGAGCTGAGGGAGTGCATGGAGGCAAGGCACACCAGATGTAACGGGTAGCACTCCATCTCCCGCACAAGCTCTCACCTATGGTCATGAGGGCTGGATCATGACTGAAAGAACAATATCGCAGATACAAGCGGCCGAAATAGGTTTCCTCAGGAGGGTAGGTGTGGTCTCTCTTAGGCAAAGGGTGAGACACTCAGTCATTCATGAGGAGCTTGGAGTAGAGCCGCTGATCCTTTGTGTTGAAGGGATCCAGCTGAGGTGGGTCGAGCATCTGGTAAGGATGGCTCCTGGGCGCCTCCCTAGGGAGGTGTTCCAGGCATATCCAGCTGGGAAACGACCCTGGGGAAGACCCAGAACTTGGTAGAATGATTATATCTCCACACTAGCCTGGGAATGCCTCAGGATCCCGCAGTCAGAGGTAGTTAATGTGGCCTGGGAAAGCGAAGTTTGAGGTGCCCTACTGAGACTGTTGCCTCCGCGACCCAATCCCGGACAAGTGGTTGATGATGAGACAGTATCAAATAGTTACAGTTCTTGTTCAAGACAAGAACTGTAACCAGATTTAACGTTTCTCCGTTCATACATCCCCTTAAATAGAGTGATTTGATTCCATCCATGTAATCTTGGACAGGGGTGAGGCGAGCTTTGGCACTCCAAGATTGGATTAGCAAACCCGTGCACAGCGAGCAATATAATACTACACTGAAATCTAATTTGATTTGGCAAGGACTGAGGAATGTAATTTGATCTTTCTTATCTTTCTTTGTGCCGGACAGAGGAGCAGTTAAAAACACAAAAAGGTACAAGATGGCTTAGTGAAATCTGTATTGATCTGGCACAAATTGAAATTGGCCTCGGCAGTTAACAGAACCTTCAACACACCATCATCCAGCTGCACCAGGGAGCTGGAAAGTTTACATCGGTGGAACGCAATTGTCATCTCAGCTTGAGTTTACCCTGCAATTTCCCCTTTGGCTTTATCGAGATGGCAGACAGAGGAGAAAAAATATGAATTTCAAATGCTGTGATACATCATACGGGCTCTGTCTACGACAGTCATCTTCCCCTTGGTCATAAACATTCATCGCCTCTAATGAAGCGTCAAACACTCAGTCTTTGGACTTGTTTGGCTCTTTCAATTCATGCATCCGTGTATCGTATTGTAACACTCCTTTCAGAGACAAATTAGAAATAGAGAAAACAATGGAAATGGATACATACATACGTCTTCAACCGCTTATTTGGGATCAGGCTGTGGGACAAAGAAAATAGTATTTAATTTGAAATCTAACAATAATTTATATGAAACATAGTTACACCTATGTGCTACATGGATTTCTGGTTACAGTTGTGCTCAAACGTTCACATAACCTGGCAGAATGTAAGGTTTTTTTTTTTTTGGCCTTTTTTTAGAGAATATGAATGATAACACAAAAACATTTTTTCCACTCATGGTTAGTGGTTGTGTGAAGCCATTTATTGTTAAAAAACTGTTTACTCTTTTTAAATCATAATGACAACAGAAACTGTGTGTGTGTGTGTGGGGGGGGGGGGGGGGGGGCAGATATCTTAATTCTAATCCAATTACATTTGTTCTGCAAATCTGATTAGTTAATCGAGTGAGATTTCCGACCATAAAATATTGCATTGATGGTGGGAAAATATTTGACTGTTTCACATTCGATGGATTACTCACTACACAGATGTCAATAATGATGCTGTCAGCTGAGAGCGAGAGAAACGATGCTGTTGCAACGGTAAGCTTTGCCAAATGAATTACATACAGAAAAGTAAACCATGCAAACAATGGAATTGGATTAGAATGGAATAACCCCCTTGTGTCTGATGATTTGCTGACATTAATGCTGGATTTTACAGTCGCAAATATCTGTTTTACTTTTAAAACTCAGTTTGTGACTGTAAAATCCAGCAACAGGGTTATTCCCTAATTCAAGTGATACTGAAAAACTTTGACTAACATTTTGACAGCAATCAGTGTTCAACATGACCATGATTAAAATTATGTTTAAGTGTTAGAAGGTAGTATGACCAGGACTCAAACCCAAGTCTACATATTGGTAGCCCAGTTCCATCAATCTTTAAAAATCAGGATAATCTCAAAAATGGATGGGTTGAAAAGGTCACAGTATTGTTGTGTGGGCCGCTGAAGAGGAGGTACTGCTGGCCCACCACCACTAGAGGGCGCCCTGCCTGGAGTGCGGGCTCCAGGCACCAGAGGGCGCTGCCGCCTCACAGGAGCAGCCAGGACGACAGCTGTCATCCATCACTAGAGACAGCTGATCCCAATCAATACGGAGGTATATCAGCAGGACGGCATCTCCACCTCATTTGCCGAGATATCGCCATACCTAAGAGGTAACGACTCTCAGCCGTTCGTGAGTATTGTTCTGTACGTGTTTTTGCAGGAGTACCTGTTTAATCTCTGGACCGCAGGAGCTGGTGACTGGGAGCTAGGACTGCACTCCTTTTCCCCCTGAGAGATAACTCCTTACTCTGCACATTCTTGATTGTTGTTGACGAGAGGTGGAGGTGGACTCTCCACCCTCCGTGTTGCTGGGTGCAGCCGCATCCACACCTGACTGTTTCTGTTTCCTGCCAGCAGTACCGGATCCGGCGAGCGGAGGCAGTGGCCACCTGGGAATTCGGGACTTGGCGGCTCCAGTATCCCCGGGGTCCGGTGGCGGAGGAGATCGGGTTGGTTCCGGTTCGACTTGGACAGACGTCTCCTATCGTCGAGCCTGCCCACACGACACCTTTGAATTAGACTTAATCTCTCTATTGTTATCAGTTGTATTTGTTGTGCCCTTTTTTCACAACAGTAAAAACAGTGTTATTTGATTCCTCCATTGTCCGTTCATTGTCGCCCCCTGTTGTGGGTCCGTGTTCCTACACTTTCACAACAAGTATAGCATGCATTTGAAGAAAGAAATCAAACATAATATCCTCTGACCACCATTTAGGCAGGTTAATGGTAATCACAGCTCAAAATCAACAAACATCAATGACCGCGGGAGTCTTTCATGTGAAGTTCATCAACCTCAAAAGAAAAGTAGCGAAGCCCCCACTGATAAGTTCAGATGTGGACGATGTTTGTCATGATGCATGACTTGTTAGTCCAAAGAGTTGTCACTCACTTGTTCAGGCAGTTCTGCCAATTACCCACTGGGAGCCCGTCACTGATTGGACCGGTCAGCCCTTGAGCCAATCACGAAATTGTTGCTTCATGAGGAAATAATCTCACCAGTCTGTGTGTTTTACATACTGCCTCTTGTTGCCAAGGAGAATTTGTGATGTTACAACAGCGATACTACAGAGTGAAGGAGGTGACTGTCTGATGCAGGTTAATCTCAGAGCCTAATATTTGTTTGCGGTTCTTCCATGTGATCCCCATTAAAATGCTGCTCCAACTATCAGAGGACATATTCATATTGTGATATAGGATGTATCAAAGTCTTATTTAAAATTCCTTTTTGGCTTCTTCATCCTTTTAAATCATGTCTTTGATTAAAGAAAGGAGGCTGCGTCTTACCTCCCATTGTTTCCTGAGTGTTCGCTGCTGTCAGGCGCGGTGACCTTGTCATGCTTTTTTCACGGCTTTTGGACCACAGGCTGTAATTATTTAATGAGATTCCTCATGTATTCCGGCCTGACCCCAACCCACCCCACCCCGTTTCCTCCATCTACACGAGCAGCAGCATATCTGCTTAGATCTTTTCTTGTCCTTTCATTCCATTCTGTCTCTTTGACAGACCAACCAAAATGTGAGTGACTGGCAGACAAGATGCATGAACAAAAATTGGCACCGCGCTGCCCTTTTCTTCCTTGGCAAGTTTACAGCTGTAATCAGTCAGCAGCAAAATCATGACCCCTTGTGAAACAGGCTGTTGCTGCCATGCCTGACATGTCACAGAACACAGGAAAGTATAGGAATTATGGCCAATTGTACACATTGCCTCCCTGTTTTCAGAGGACATAAGCAGTAGGACAAACTCAACATAAGGACTGTCATACCCCCCCGGAAACAAACATTTGTCACTGGGTTATGAAATCACGCTGTCCATCTGTCAGTGTTTCCTTGAACCTTGGAAACACAACTTCTCAACTGTTTGTTCTATTCTTCACATAATGGTACGACACCAAATAGAAATGTAAACAAGAATAAGGCGAGATTTCTGATGTCCACCGATCCGGATCTGGATCACCTCTAAAATTCAGGGGAGTCTTACATGCTCTAATATCTATCTGTGGTGCAAATTTGGTGAGAATCTATGAAGTAGTTTTTTTTTTTATGTAATCCTTCAAAACTTATATAAAATGAAATCTTGATCCAGAATCTGATTCCAGATCCAGCTTACCTCAAAATTTGAATGGAATCTTCCATGGTCTAATATCTATCTAGGATGAAAATTTGATAAGAATCCATGAAGAAGTTTTGAAGTTAAATGTGGTCTATTAAACATTAGGTCTCTCTCTTCTAAGTCCCTGTTGGTAAATGATATAATAATTGATCAACATATTGATTTATTCTGCCTTACAGAAAGCTGGTTACAGCAGGATGAATATGTTAGTTTAAATGAGTCAACACCCCCGAGTCACACTAACTGCCAGAATGCTCGTAGCACGGGCCGGGGTGGAGGATTACCATCAATCTTCCATTCCAGCTTATTAATTAATCAAAAACCCAGACAGAGCTTTAATTAATTTGAAAGCTTGACTCTTAGTCTTGTCCATCCAAATTGGAAGTCCCAAAAACCAGTTTTATTTGTTATTATCTATCGTCCACCTGGTCGTTACTGTGAGTTTCTCTGTGAATTTTCAGACCTTTTGTCTGACTTGGTGCTTAGCTCAGATAAGATAATTATAGTGGGCGATTTTAACATCCACACAGATGCTGAGAATGACAGCCTCAACACTGCATTTAATCTATTATTAGACTCTATTGGCTTTGCTCAAAAAGTAAATGAGTCCACCCACCACTTTAATCATATCTTAGATCTTGTTCTGACTTATGGTATGGAAATAGAAGACTTAACAGTATTCCCTGAAAACTCCCTTCTGTCTGATCATTTCTTAATAACATTTACATTTACTCTGATGGACTACCCAGCAGTGGGGAATAAGTTTCATTACACTAGAAGTCTTTCAGAAAGCGCTGTAACTAGGTTTAAGGATATGATTCCTTCTTTATGTTCTCTAATGCCATATACCAACACAGTGCAGAGTAGCTACCTAAACTCTGTAAGTGAGATAGAGTATCTCGTCAATAGTTTTACATCCTCATTGAAGACAACTTTGGATGCTGTAGCTCCTCTAAAAAAGAGAGCTTTAAATCAGAAGTGCCTGACTCCGTGGTATAACTCACAAACTCGTAGCTTAAAGCAGATAACCCGTAAGTTGGAGAGGAAATGGCGTCTCACTAATTTAGAAGATCTTCACTTAGCCTGGAAAAAGAGTCTGTTGCTCTATAAAAAAGCCCTCCGTAAAGCTAGGACATCTTTCTACTCATCACTAATTGAAGAAAATAAGAACAACCCCAGGTTTCTTTTCAGCACTGTAGCCAGGCTGACAAAGAGTCAGAGCTCTATTGAGCTGAGTATTCCATTAACTTTAACTAGTAATGACTTCATGACTTTCTTTGCTAACAAAATTTTAACTATTAGAGAAAAAATTACTCATAACCATCCCAAAGACGTATCGTTATCTTTGGCTGCTTTCAGTGATGCCGGTATTTGGTTAGACTCTTTCTCTCCGATTGTTCTGTCTGAGTTATTTTCATTAGTTACTTCATCCAAACCATCAACATGTTTATTAGACCCCATTCCTACCAGGCTGCTCAAGGAAGCCCTACCATTATTTAATGCTTCGATCTTAAATATGATCAATCTATCTTTGTTAGTTGGCTATGTACCACAGGCTTTTAAGGTGGCAGTAATTAAACCATTACTTAAAAAGCCATCACTTGACCCAGCTATCTTAGCTAATTATAGGCCAATCTCCAACCTTCCTTTTCTCTCAAAATTCTTGAAAGGGTAGTTGTAAAACAGCTAACTGATCATCTGCAGAGGAATGGTCTATTTGAAGAGTTTCAGTCAGGTTTTAGAATTCATCATAGTACAGAAACAGCATTAGTGAAGGTTACAAATGATCTTCTTATGGCCTCGGACAGTGGACTCATCTCTGTGCTTGTTCTGTTAGACCTCAGTGCTGCTTTTGATACTGTTGACCATAAAATTTTATTACAGAGATTAGAGCATGCCATAGGTATTAAAGGCACTGCGCTGCGGTGGTTTGAATCATATTTGTCTAATAGATTACAATTTGTTCATGTAAATGGGGAATCTTCTTCACAGACTAAAGTTAATTATGGAGTTCCACAAGGTTCTGTGCTAGGACCAATTTTATTCACTTTATACATGCTTCCCTTAGGCAGTATTATTAGATGGTATTGCTTAAATTTTCATTGTTACGCAGATGATACCCAGCTTTATCTATCCATGAAGCCAGAGGACACACACCAATTAGCTAAACTGCAGGATTGTCTTACAGACATAAAGACATGGATGACCTCTAATTTCCTGCTTTTAAACTCAGATAAAACTGAAGTTGTACTTGGCCCCACAAATCTTAGAAACATTGTGTCTAACCAGATCCTTACTCTGGATGGCATTACCCTGACCTCTAGTAATACTGTGAGAAATCTTGGAGTCATTTTTGATCAGGATATGTCATTCAAAGCGCATATTAAACAAATATGTAGGACTGCTTTTTTGCATTTATGCAATATCTCTAAAATCAGAAAGGTCTTGTCTCAGAGTGATGCTGAAAAACTAATTCATGCATTTATTTCCTCTAGGCTGGACTATTGTAATTCATTATTATCAGGTTGTCCTAAAAGTTCCCTAAAAAGCCTTCAGTTAATTCAAAATGCTGCAGCTAGAGTACTGACAGGGACTAGAAGGAGAGAGCATATCTCACCCATATTGGCCTCTCTTCATTGGCTTCCTGTTAATTCTAGAATATAATTTAAAATTCTTCTTCTTACTTATAAGGTTTTGAATAATCAGGTCCCATCTTATCTTAGGGACCTCGTAGTACCATATCACCCCAATAGAGCGCTTCGCTCTCAGACTGCAGGCTTACTTGTAGTTCCTAGGGTTTGTAAGAGTAGAATGGGAGGCAGAGCCTTCAGCTTTCAGGCTCCTCTCCTGTGGAACCAGCTCCCAATTCAGATCAGGGAGACAGACACCCTCTCTACTTTTAAGATTAGGCTTAAAACTTTCCTTTTTGCTAAAGCTTATAGTTAGGGCTGGATCAGGTGACCCTGAACCATCCCTTAGTTATGCTGCTATAGATGTAGACTGCCTGGGGGTTCCCATGATGCACTGTTTCTTTCTCTTTTTGCTCTGTATGCACCACTCTGCATTTAATCATTAGTGATCGATCTCTGCTCCCCTCCACAGCATGTCTTTTTCCTGGTTCTCTCCCTCAGCCCCAACCAGTCCCAGCAGAAGACTGCCCCTCCCTGAGCCTGGTTCTGCTGGAGGTTTCTTCCTGTTAAAAGGGAGTTTTTCCTTCCCACTGTAGCCAAGTGCTTGCTCACAGGGGGTCGTTTTGACCGTTGGGGTTTTACATAATTATTGTATGGCCTTGCTGTTGTATGGCTGGGGGGGCCTGGCTGCTGGTTTGTTTGCCTTTTGTGTTTCCTCCCAGGTGGCGTGCATTTGGGACTGAGTGGCTGTGTTGCTGAGGCTGTTAGGACTTCACCCTGATCACCTGCGACTCGTCAGGACTCACAGCTGAGGTGCATCTGGAGGGATTGGAGTATGTTGGCATTTAAGACTGAAGTGCACAGTGTGCATTTGCCAGAGACTCGACCTTGTGACCAGACGGGTGAGATCGTCGTCTTGGGAGCCATCTCATCAGCAGCGGACGCTGAGAATGTCCAGGTTTGATGCACGGTCTGTGAAAGAGGAGAGGGTGAGGTCTCACGCTCGTCAGCACACTTCCTGAGGTACGTTGGATTTTGTGACTAACAGTTATACAGTCAGTAAATGTGGTGTCCCTCACACCTTATTGTATTGAGCTGTATGTTAGTCATGTATCAGCTTCCACTGCGGTGGTGATTTGTGAACGGGATGTTCCATGCCTGCAGGTTGGAAGCTGATCAGTAATCAAGCCAGGAAGTGTTTGCTGTTTGTACACCTTTAAGTGTTCTGTGTGTAGAGTGTGGACTCACATAATGGTTCCTTCTTTCACAGACTCGGTTGTTGCGGCCACCTGGGGGGTGTCGGCGGGGTCCTTGGGTCCGAAACAGCTTCTGGCTCCGGACCATTAGCGCTGCTGGGAGCGCACCACGCCAGACCGCACTTTTTATTATTATTATGGTCACTGTTATGTATTAAATTCAGTTAGCCTTTGTACCGTGCTCTGCTTATTTCATACTGGGTCCTTCAAACGCTGGTCGGTTCTCCGAGCTGCGTCCGACACATAACACTTGCCTTACAATATAAAGCGCCTTGGGGCAACTGTTTGTTGTGATTTGGCGCTATATAAAAAAATGGATTGATTGATTGATTGATTGAAGTAATCTTTCAAAGCCTAAATAAAGGGAAATCTTGATCCAGAATCCGGATCTGGATTACTTCCAAAATTTAATGGTCTTCCATGCCCTAATATCTATCTGTGGTGCAAATTTGGTGAGAATCTTTGAAGTAGTTTTTTTAATGTAATCCTTCAAAGCCTATATAAAGTGAAATATTGAGCCAGAATCTGGATTCAGTGGAGTCTTCTATGCTCTAATATCTATCTGTGGTGCAAATTTGGTGAGAATCTATGAAGTAGCTTTCTTTTTTTTAACGTAATTCTTCAAAGCTTATATAAAATTAAATCTTGATCCAGAGTCCAGTTCCGGATCAGGCTTACCTCCAAATTTGAATGGAATCTTACATGCCCTAATATCTATTTGTGGTGCAAAGTTGGGTAGAATCTATGAAGTACTTTTTTTTTTTACGTAATCCTTGAAAGCTTATATAAAATAAAATCTTGATCCAGAATCTGGTTCTGGATCCAGTTTACCTCCAAATTTGAATGGAATCTTCCATGGCCCAATATCTATCTGTGGTGAAAATTTAATCAAAATCCGTGCAGTTGTTTTAATATAATCCTGCTAACAGTCAGACAAATAATTAAACACTGATGATTTTATTATGTCCTTTGGCGGATGTAATGAAGGACACAAATTTCAATCTGATATTTTACAGGTTGTCGGGGGAGAGTTGTCCTGATGTTCAAAGCAAGCTGACTCAAGCGCCTGGTGGTGGTGGTGGTGGGGGTGGGGGGTTAGGGTGTGGGGGGATGCTATAAGCAGGACTAGAGGAAGAAGCAATATAATATGGCTCAAAGGAAAACACACGTTTTATGAGATTTAAAATGGTGAATTATTCATCTGTTTAATTTTTAAAACTGGATACTATTCAAAAATGGCATTTATGATGCAGTATGTCTGGTCAGGTCAGATCTGCCACACGGCAGCCTGGCACGGCCACTTGAGAATGGTTCCAAAAGTGAGTCACTTTCCGTAGAACCCCACGTTAAAAAGTCCAATTTTATAGTATAAATAAACTTGTTTCTGACCCGGTGTCGCAGACCAAATGGTCTCCCCCACAAAAATCGGTCTGCCCTGCCTTCACTGAACATACGTCATTTCAGCAATTCACCTCGGCAGCAATTCGCCTCGTTTCTTCTTCAAACTGCACTCAGTCATCATCAGTCTCAGCGACAGATATCTGAAGCTTTTGTACAACAATCATTTCCACAAAAATTCAGCATTATTTCATAATAAAAGCCAGGAGAGCGATCAGAGCACCACAGCAGCACGTCTGAGTCTGACTCTCTACATCCAAAGCAATCAAAGAGAACAATGTGATTATTAACCATCAAATAAAGTAAAACCTCTTAAATCATTTACTTTTAAGCAGAAACGAGGCAATAATCAGTGAATCGCTGCTGACACTCCGAATTCACGCATGTGCAGCAGCATGTCAGACTCAGACGTGCTGCTGTGGTGCTCTGATTGGTCCGCCATCTTTTATTAATGCAGAGAGTGCTCCAAGTCATCAGTGCAGACTACGCTCCCTAGTCATTTATGCAGACAGCGCCCAGAGACATTAATACAGAGTGTGGTGAGTCATTAATGCTGAGAGTGCCCCAGTCATTAATGCAAACTCCAGCCCAAGTCATTTGTGCAGGGTGCGCCCCGAGTCATTTGTGCAGAGTGTAACCAGAGTCATTTGTGCAGAGTGTTCAATCAATCAATCAATTTTATTTATATAGCGCCAAATCACAACAAACAGTTGCCCCAAGGCGCTTTATATTGTAAGGCAAGGCCATACAATAATTACGTAAAAACCCCAACGGTAAAAACGACCACCTGTGAGCAAGCACTTGGCGACAGTGGGAAGGAAAAACTCCCTTTTAACGGGAAGAAACCTCCAGCAGAACCAGGCTCAGGGAGGGGCAGTCTTCTGCTGGGACTGGTTGGGGCTGAGGGAGAGAACCAGGAAAAAGACATGCTGTGGAGGGGAGCAGAGATCAATCACTAATGATTAAATGCAGAGTGGTGCATACAGAGCAAAAAGAGAAAGAAACACTCAGTGCATCATGGGAACCCCCCAGCAGTCTAAGTCTATAGCAGCATAACTAAGGGATGGTTCAGGGTCACCTGATACAGCCCTAACTATAAGCTTTAGCAAAAAGGAAAGTTTTAAGCCTAATCTTAAAAGTAGAGAGGGTGTCTGTCTCCCTGATCTGAATTGGGAGCTGGTTCCACAGGAGAGGAGCCTGAAAGCTGAAGGCTCTGCCTCCCATTCTACTCTTACAAACCCTAGGAACTACAAGTAAGCCTGCAGTCTGAGAGCGAAGCGCTCTATTGGGGTGATATGGTACTATGAGGTCCCTAAGATAAGATGGGACCTGATTATTCAAAACCTTATAAGTAAGAAGTAGAATTTTAAATTCTATTCTAGAATTAACAGGAAGCCAATGAAGAGAGGCCAATATGGGTGAGATATGCTCTCTCCTTCTAGTCCCTGTCAGTACTCTAGCTGCAGCATTTTGAATTAACTGAAGGCTTTTCAGGGAACTTTTAGGACAACCTGATAATAATGAATTACAATAGTCCAGCCTAGAGGAAATAAATGCATGAATTAGTTTTTCAGCATCACTCTGAGACAAGACCTTTCTAATTTTAGAGATATTGCGTAAATGCAAAAAAGCAGTCCTACATATTTGTTTAATATGCGCTTTGACATATCCTGATCAAAAATGACTCCAAGATTTCTCACAGTATTACTAGAGGTCAGGGTAATGCCATCCAGAGTAAGGATCTGGTTAGTGTTATCTGAGTCATTTGTGCAGAGTGTGACCTGAGTCATTTGTGCAGAGTACGACCCGAGTCTTTTGTGCAGTGTGCGACCTGAATCTTTTGTGCAGAGTGGGCCCCCGAGTCATTCGTGCAGAGTGGGCCCCCGAGTCATTTGGGCAGAGTGGGCCCCCGAGTCATTCGTACAGAGTGCGCCCCTGAGTCATTTGTGCAGAGTGCACCCCTGAGTCATTCATGCAGAGTGCGCCCCCCAGTCATTTGTGCAGAGTGCGCCCCAAGTCATTCGTGCAGAGTGCAGCCCCTGAGTCATTTGTACAGAGTGCAGCCCCCGAGTCATTTGTGCAGAGTGCGCCCCTGAGTAATTTGTGCAGAGTGAGCCCCCCAGTCATTTGTGCAGAGTGCGCCCCCCAGTCATTTGTGCAGAGTGTGCCCCAGACTAATTCGTGCAGAGTGCGCTCCCCAGTTATTTGTGCAGAGTGGGCCCCCGAGTCATTTGGGCAGAGTGGGCCCCCGAGTCATTTGTGCAGAGTGCACCCCTGAGTCATTCATGCAGAGTGTGCCCCCCAGTCATTTGTGCAGAGTGCGCCCCAAGTCATTCGTGCAGAGTGCAGCCCCCGAGTCATTTGTGCAGAGTGCGCCCCCGAGTAATTCGGCGCAGAGTGCGCTCCCCAGTCATTTGTGCAGAGTGCGCCTCCGAGTCATTTGTGCAGAGTGCGCTCCCCAGTCATTTGTGCAGAGTGCGCCCTGCGTCACTGCTTGTTAGAAGCTGGATGGCCATTATCTTTCTTCACTTCGCGACACCGGCTGTCCTTATCATGATAAATTCTCCAAAGTTGGTTGAATTATTGCACATTTGTGTAGTTCATGTTGATAAAGATTTTTTTTAATATGTATCTTCTAAACAGTCACTTGTCATTTGGAGTTCTGATGTACATGAATGTGAACTCCCACAGAAATGTTTTGCGTTAACTCTTCTGTATTTCACTCATGGATTTGAACAGACATCGGATGTGACAGTGTTATAATGTTTTCATTTGTTCAGCACCTTTTACAAGCACTACAGCATTCTTGTTGGGAAGGTGTCGTAGCACGGACCCACAACAGGGGGCGCAAATGAACGGACAATGAGTAAGCCAAAAGGTAACAATTTACTGTTGTGACAATACACAACTAAACGTACAGAAATTACAAAGTCAATGAACACCAGGTGACGTGTGGGCAGGCTCGAAGATAGAAGACCCCGACGAGAGAGAGACCGCGTCCCACACGGCCTCCACCACCAACGGTCTGAAGAACACCGGAGCCGCCAAGTCCCGAATCCCCAGGTGACCTCTGTCTTCGGCTGTCGACCCTGGTACTGCTGGCAGAAAGCAGAGAAAAGATGAATGAGTGTAAATCCTTACACTCAGCGGTCTATAGTCTGTACACAGTTAGGAGGAGAACCTCCACCTCCGAATCACACACTCGTGCAGCTCCTAGTGTGACCACTTATCTGTAGCGCGGTTGTCGTCGTCACGCTCCACGCCACTTCCCAGATAAGGGTGAACACCACAGGATACCGGCTGCAACAGAAGTTCAGAATCCTACACAACGTGTTAATCAGCAGAGAGATTACCTCACGGTAGTCGATTTCTCGGCGAGGAGGTGGAGTCACGATCCGGCTTTTAAGATGGTGATGATGATGATGAACGAGTGACAGCTGGTGCAGGGGATGAATGACAGCTGTCACTTCTTCAGGGTCCGGCGCCCTCTCGTGCTTGGAGCCCGCACTCCAAGCAGGGCGCCCTCTGGTGGTGGTGGGCCAGCAGTACCTCCTCTTCAGCGGCCCACATAACAGGACCCCCCCCTCAACGGGCGCCTCCTGGCGCCCGACCGGGCTTGTCCGGGTGTCGGCTGTAGAACTCGGCCAGGAGGGCCGGATCCAGGATGAAGCTCCTCTTCACCCAGGAGCGTTCCTCAGGTCCATACCCCTCCCAGTCCACCAGATATTGGAACCCCCGGCCCTTACGACGGACGTCCAGGAGCCTGCGGACCGTCCAAGCAGGTTCCCCGTCGATGAGCCGGGCAGGAGGCGGCGTAGGTCCAGGTGCACAGAGGGGCGAGGTGTGGTGAGACTTTATACGGGACACGTGGAATACCGGGTGGATCCGCAGTGAAGCTGGGAGTTGGAGCTTCACTGCGGCCGGGTTGACAATCTTGAGGATTGGGAAGGGTCCGATGTATCTGTCTTTCAGTTTGGGGGAGTCCACACAGAGGGGAATGTCCTTGGTCGAGAGCCACACCTCCTGCCCGGGCTGGAACGTGGGGGCCGGGGACCGTCGGCGGTCTGCATGGGACTTGGCCCTCGTCCGGGCCTTTAACAGGGCAGAGCGGGCGGTCCGCCACACCCGGCGACATCTCCGAAGGTGGGCCTGGACCGAGGGCACACCGACCTCTCCCTCCACCAGCGGGAATAATGGGGGCTGGTACCCCAAACACACCTCAAAAGGGGAGAGGCCGGTAGCAGACGAAACTTGGCTGTTGTGGGCATACTCGATCCAGGCCAGATGGTGACTCCAGGCCGCAGGATGTGCGGAGGTGACACACCGAAGGGCCTGCTCCAACTCCTGGTTGGCCCGCTCTGCCTGGCCGTTGGTCTGGGGGTGGTACCCGGACGAGAGACTCACGGTGGCCCCCAGCTCCTTGCAGAAACTCTTCCACACCTGTGAAGAGAACTGGGGACCACGATCCGAGACGATGTCTGACGGTATCCCATGCAGCCGCATGACGTGGTGGACCAGGAGGTCTGCCGTCTCCTGGGCCGTCGGGAGCTTCGGGAGGGCCACGAAGTGAGCCGCCTTGGAGAACCGGTCCACTATCATGAGGATTACGTTGTTGCCCTGGGACGGCGGGAGGCCCGTGATGAAATCCAGGCCGATGTGAGACCAGGGGCGATGAGGCACCGGCAGGGGTTGGAGGAGGCCCGTCGTCCTCCGATGGTCTGCCTTGCCCCTGGCGCAGATGGTACAGGCCTGGATGTAGTCCCAGACGTCGGTTTCCAGGGACGCCCACCAGAAGCGCTGCTGGACTACTGCCACGGTCCTACGCACCCCGGGATGACAGGAGAGCTTGGACCCGTGACAGAAGTCCAATACGGCAGCTCTTGCCTCTGGTGGGACGTACAGTCTGTCCTTGGGGCCAGTCCCCGGGTCCGGGCTCCTGGTCAGGGCCTCCCGGACGGTCTTCTCCACGTCCCAGGTAAGGGCGGCCACGACAGTGGACTCGGGGATGATGGTCTCGGTGGGGTTCGACAGCCCCGCTTTGGCTTCTTCTTCGTGCACCCGGGACAAGGCGTCTGATTTTTGGTTCTTGGTCCCGGGGCGGTATGTAATCCGGAAGTCAAAGCGCCCGAAGAACAGAGACCAGCGGGCTTGCCTGGGGTTCAGCCGCTTGGCGGTCCGGATGTACTCCAGGTTCCGATGGTCAGTGAAAACCGTGAAGGGCAACGAAGCCCCCTCCAGCAGGTGTCTCCACTCTTCAAGAGCCTCCTTCACCGCAAGAAGTTCCCGATTGCCAACGTCATAGTTCCGTTCAGCTGGGGTCAACCTGCGGGAATAAAAGGCACAAGGATGGAGAACTTTATCAGCCTCCACGCTCTGGGACAGCACGGCTCCTATCCCTGAGTCAGAGGCGTCCACTTCTACTACGTACTGGCGATCAGGATCAGGCTGCACCAGAACTGGCGCAGTCGAGAACCGGCGTTTCAACTCCTGGAACGCGGCTTCGCACCGATCCGACCAGGCAAAGGGGACCTTGGTGGAGGTCAGGGCAGTCAGGGGGCTAACGACCTGACTGTAACCTTTGATGAACCTCCTGTAAAAATTTGCAAAACCGAGGAACTGCTGTAGTTTCCTGCGGCTTGTTGGTTGGGGCCAATCTCTCACCGCCGCAACCTTAGCCGGATCAGGGGCGACGGAGTTGGAGGAGATGATGAACCCCAGGAAGGACAAAGAAGTGCGGTGGAACTCGCACTTCTCGCCCTTCACAAACAGCCGGTTCTCCAACAACCGCTGTAGGACCTGACGTACATGCTGGACATGGGTCTCAGGGTCCGGAGAAAAGATGAGTATGTCGTCCAGATATACGAAGACGAACCGATGCAGGAAGTCCCGCAAGACGTCGTTTACCAAAGCTTGGAACGTCGCGGGGGCGTTAGTGAGGCCGAACGGCATGACCAGGTACTCGAAGTGACCTAACGGGGTGTTGAATGCCGTCTTCCATTCGTCTCCCTTCCGGATCCGAACCAGGTGGTACGCATTTCTAAGATCCAATTTCGTAAAGATTTGGGCTCCATGCAGGGGCGTGAACACTGAATCCAACAGAGGTAACGGGTATCGGTTGCGAACCGCGATCTCGTTCAGCCCTCTGTAATCAATGCATGGACGGAGTCCGCCGTCTTTCTTGCCCACAAAAAAGAAACCAGCACCCATCGGGGAGGTGGAGTTCCGGATCAGCCCGGCAGCTAAGGAGTCCCGGATGTAGGTCTCCATTGATTCGCGTTCCGGACGTGAGAGGTTGTACAACCTACTGGACGGGTACTCAACGCCCGGGACTAAATCGATGGCACAATCGTACGGCCGGTGCGGAGGAAGAGTGAGCGCCAGATCTTTGCTGAAAACGTCAGCGAGATCATGGTACTCCTCTGGCACCGCCGATAGATTGGGGGGGACTTTGACCTCCTCATTAGCTGTAGTGCCGGGGGGAACCGAGGATCCTAAACACTCCCGGTGGCAGGCTTCGCTCCACTGCGTCACAACCCCGGACGGCCAATCAACCCGGGGATTGTGCTTCACCATCCATGGAAAGCCCAAAATCACTCGGGAGGTAGATGGTGTTACATGGAACACTATCTCCTCCCTGTGATTCCCAGACACAACCAATGTCACTGGTTGTGTCTGATGTGTGATTAATGGAAGCAGGGTGCCATCTAGTGCTCGCACCTGCAATGGTGCCGGCAGAGCCACCAGAGGGAGCCCTACTTCCCTTGCCCATCTGCTGTCCAGCAGATTCCCCTCTGACCCCGTGTCTATCAGTGCTGGGGCGTGAAGGGTTAACTCCTCACAAAGGATTGTTACTGGGATTCGTGCCGATCTGCGGGGTCTTTCCGCGTGTGTGTTATGGCCCACCCTTAGCCCAGATTCTAAGGACGGGCGTTGTAGTTTGACCGTTCAGGGCAGTCCCTCTGCATGTGCTCACAAGAGCCGCAGACAAAACACTCCCCGCGGGCCAGTCTCCTTTGTGTGTCACTTAATTTAACTTTGGCCCTGCTTGTGTCCATAGCCTCCTCAGCAGGGGGAGCTGTAGCCCCACGGGGCCCTCTGGCAGTGAAGCGTGGGGACAACGTCTTATCGGAACCGGAAGGGGGAGGGACGGCTCGTACCCGGTCACGCCCCCCGGCCTGCTCCCGACGATGCTCAGTCAAACGGTTGTCTAGGCGTATAACCAAATTGACAAGCCCGTCAAAATCCCGCGGTTCCTCCTTCGCCAGTAGGTGCTCCTTGAGGACCGGTGACAGTCCATTTACGAAGGCGGCGCGGAGCGCAACGTTATTCCAGCCGGACCTCGCTGCCGCGATGCGGAAGTCGACTGCATACTCGGCTGCGCTACGGCGCCCCTGTCTTATCGACAGCAGCACGTTCGAAGCAGTCTCGCCTCTGTTAGGATGATCAAACACTTGTTTGAACTCCCGTACAAACCCAGCATAAGACGTTAGGAGCCGTGAGTTCTGCTCCCAAAGCGCCGTAGCCCATGCGCGTGCCTCTCCTCGAAGCAGATTGACAACATAAGCTACCCGGCTAGCATCTGATGCGTACATGACAGGGCGCTGTGAAAAGATGAGCGAACACTGCATGAGGAAGTCCGCGCACGTCTCGACACAGCCCCCGTACGGCTCCGGAGGGCTTATGTAAGCTTCAGGGGATGGTGGGGGGGTTTGTTGAACGACCAGTGGTACGTCTGATTCAGGCCCAGGACCAGCCAGAGGAGGAGCTGCAGCAGCGCCCTGATCGTGCGCTTCCACCCTGGCGGCGAGAGCCTCCACTCTCCGATTAAGGAGGACATTCTGCTCGGTCACTAAATCCAACCGAGCCGTGAAGGCGGTTAAGATCTGCTGCAGCTCACCCAACACGCCTCCTGCTGACGCCTGCGCTCCTGGCTCTGCCATTGGCCGTTCACGCTCGAGCTGACGCCCCTCGGAATCCATGACGATTGGCCGAGAAATCCTGTTGGGAAGGTGTCGTAGCACGGACCCACAACAGGGGGCGCAAATGAACGGACAATGAGTAAGCCAAAAGGTAACAATTTACTGTTGTGACAATACACAACTAAACGTACAGAAATTACAAAGTCAATGAACACCAGGTGACGTGTGGGCAGGCTCGAAGATAGAAGACCCCGACGAGAGAGAGACCGCGTCCCACACGGCCTCCACCACCAACGGTCTGAAGAACACCGGAGCCGCCAAGTCCCGAATCCCCAGGTGACCTCTGTCTTCGGCTGTCGACCCTGGTACTGCTGGCAGAAAGCAGAGAAAAGATGAATGAGTGTAAATCCTTACACTCAGCGGTCTATAGTCTGTACACAGTTAGGAGGAGAACCTCCACCTCCGAATCACACACTCGTGCAGCTCCTAGTGTGACCACTTATCTGTAGCGCGGTTGTCGTCGTCACGCTCCACGCCACTTCCCAGATAAGGGTGAACACCACAGGATACCGGCTGCAACAGAAGTTCAGAATCCTACACAACGTGTTAATCAGCAGAGAGATTACCTCACGGTAGTCGATTTCTCGGCGAGGAGGTGGAGTCACGATCCGGCTTTTAAGATGGTGATGATGATGATGAACGAGTGACAGCTGGTGCAGGGGATGAATGACAGCTGTCACTTCTTCAGGGTCCGGCGCCCTCTCGTGCTTGGAGCCCGCACTCCAAGCAGGGCGCCCTCTGGTGGTGGTGGGCCAGCAGTACCTCCTCTTCAGCGGCCCACATAACAATTCTTCTCTCCAAAATCTTGTCGTCTGCATTTCCAGGAAACATGCTGATGTCAAGTCCAGGAGCTCTGGAGAGACCAAAGCAGTTTTTTTGTTCCGATTTTACACAGATCTTATACACACATACAAATTCACACCTTATTAACTACACTGTCGGTACAAATTGATAGCAAATTACAAGGACATTCACAAAGTGCTCCTTCACTCGGGCAGAAAAAAAGTCTTTACATTATCTCTGACATTTTTCTTTTGTCATTTTCCCCCATATTTTTCCCACTGTGAGTGGGTTTACTCTTTTTTGATTTCCTCTCTAATGTTTTTGGCATTTATTGACATTTTCTGTTCCTGGTAATTCATCTTTGATTATGTTCCTGAAATCCTGATGGCTGAACTTTGATCCTGATCTTTATTTCAAGCATCTTTGATCCAGATCCCTGTCCTTTGATCCCAGTCACTGTACTTTGACCATGCTCACTGATCTTTATGTTGCCAAACTTAGATTGTGATTACTAAACTTTGATCCACATTTTTATAACTATCACTCATTTTTGATCCTGATCATCAATCTTTATGTTCTTGATTGCTGAATTTTTATCCAATCTATGATTATTTTCATGCATGCTTAACTTTGACCCAGTGTTGTGTGGGCCGCTGAAGAGGAGGTACTGCTGGCCCACCACCAACAGAGGGCGCCCTGCCTGGAGTGCGGGCTCCAGGCACCAGAGGGCGCTGCCGCATCATGGGAGTAGCCTGGGTGACAGCTGTCACCCATCACCAGACACAGCTGTTCTACTCAGCACCGAGGTATATCAGGAGGACGGCGTCTCCACCTCAGTGCCGAGATATCGCCTTGAGATAGAGGTAAACTACTCTGCAGCATATTCTGTATATTTGATAATACGTGTTAAACCTTTCAGGACAGCTGACTACCGAAAGCCAATTGCTTGGATAAGTACTCACCTTCCTGTTTTAACGTGACGAGAGGTGGAGGCGGCTTCTTCCCTCTCCGTGTTACTGGGTGCAGCCGCATCCACACCTGTGTGTTTGTTGCTCTCTCTTGCCAGCAGTACCGGATCCGACGAGCGGAGGCAGTGGCCACCTGGGACTTCGGGACTTGGCGGTTCCAGTATTTCCAGGGTTCGGTGGCAGAGGAGATCTGGGTGGTTCCGGTTCGACTCGGACGGACGTCTCCTACCTTCGAGCCTGCCCACACGACACCAGCAGAATTCGGCTTAATCCCAAATTGTTGATTGTTGTATTGGTTGTGCTCGTTTCACAACAGTAAAACTTGTTATTTACCTTCTCCATTGTCCGTTCATTTGCGCCCCCTGTTGTGGGTCCGTGTTCCTACACCTTCACAACACCCAGATCTCTGTTCTTTATTCCCAATCACTGTCATTTAATCCTGATCATTGATCTTTGATTATATTCCTAAACTTAGCTTGTGATCACTGAACTTTTATCCTGATATTTGGTCCTTATTTTTCATCTTTGATCCTGAGTTTTGATCCAGGTGGCCAACCTTTGATCCTTATCACTGATTTTACAGCTTGATTGCTTTGATTCTTTAATCATAATGAAGAGGAATCTGAATGAAAGAACAAAAACAGAAATCAGGCTCAAAGGAATCAGGATCAAATACAGATGCTGTTTTTTTCCTGTTTGAGCCAAAGCTGGGCTCAAACAGGAAAAGCTCAAACTTCATCGAAATCATTCACATCCTTTTAAGATATCCTAATCATAAACAGAAAGACAAATATCAAAGAAAACATAAGCTGCTTGATGGAGTAAAAAGCTCCACTGGATCCCAGAATATTTTTGAGTCACATAGTACAGAATTAACGAGGCCATGCAGCTCAGCAGACTAACAAATTGTTGGGTTGATCCCATTGCCCCTCACATATGTAGCTTTCCTCGTTCTCATGTTACAGATTCAACCCAGGCATTTTGTGGTCCGCATACACGTCTGCCTGATCGTGGTCCGTGGGAAGCCAGTGGCTATCAATCAGCCGCGGGGACTGTTGCTAGCATCCTCACTAAGTGATTAGCATGGCAGCGGTCCACTCCACTGTTATCAGTCCAACTTAGCGGGAAGATAGAATGTAAAAACAGCATGGAGGCCAACCTCAGGCCCTTTGCTCCACGGCGGTGTCTTTGCCTTTCCCAAACCTGCCGACGCCCACATCTCTGAAGTTGTGAGTGTGCAGAAATTGCATGTAAATAGGACTGTTGCAGAAAAACAGGCAAAGGCTGGCATGGAGGAAGCTTCTGTGTCAATTAGTGATTTATTTTTAACCACCTTAAATGTGTTTGCAACATGTGTAATGTTTAAAAAGCAGCATTCTCTCTTTCATGGACGCGCATCCCAGAAGATGGCAGTTTATACTTGAAACAAACGGGCACGTGAAGATCGCAGATGCTCCTGAATGTGATCTGGTGCACGGTTTGATGGGATAATGTGCCAGGATTGCATCACTTATTATACAAAGAACACCAGTAGTAGTTCCAAGAAAGTGTGATTTAAAAAAATAGGTTGTCTTATATTCAGGGTCTTGACATGCCAATTAGATCCACAACACAAGGTGGTGCCAAATACCCGTGAAATGATTTTGCCCTTCAGGAATATCATGCCCCGCCCCCATGGTTTATTACACGTATGATCTACAGAGTCATTTTCAAAGTTTACATAATTTGTGAAATTCAAGTTTATTGTCACAGTGAGTTGGTTTTAAAGTAACAGTTGCATAAATCTTAATAAAGAGTTGCAGTGAAATCAAAGTAGATATGTGTAAACATGAAAGGCTCGACACACACTGGGACCAAGCACAGAAAGAATCACTCTAAAATATAAGGTTTGCTGATCTGAAAAATGATCAGATCTATGAATACAAAATGAGATTCTATCCAAACTGTGAGTTTTGTGATTTATTGCACCAATAATCAGAACAGTTTAAGATTTTTTTTTTTGCTGTAAAATCTCTGTTGTTGCTTCCCTCGCCCCTTCACAGGAAAATCTAAGCAGACCTTGTTTACCCATCCGAAAAATCCTTGAAGTACGCTACTGATTTTCAATCAATACACAAGCAGTGAGCATGTGCAGAAAGGTCCGTCTGAGGGGGAACAGACTGACATGATGACCTGAAGAGCCGAGGCTGACCAGTTTGCACCCATAGGAGGGGACAGGTGACAGCGCTTATTCACTTATGGGGTTTCATTCATTTCAAACCGTTTTTCATTTAATCTGAATGCTATTCTTTTATTTTTCATGCTTTCATGCTCTGACGGGCTTCTAAAAAAATCCTTCCCGTCTCATTTTCTTTTTCTGCCGTCTTATCGTGTCATTATCTGTCTGTAATTTGCTCTCAGTATCCTTACTTGCCTTTAAGACCTTTACGTACTCAGTCACTCTCCCATTATGACTTATAATTGGTACATTTATCTCTCTCAATCCTTCTCTGCCATTCTTTTCTCTCATTTGTGCACACCTTTTGTCACCCTTTCCTGCAGTACCATTCCAGATTTCCTTTTTCCTGGAGGTACTTGCATGCTTATATTCATTGTGTCTCATGCCAGACAGTGTTAGAGCTGAAAGCAAATACTGAATACAAGGTTGTAGTGCAGAATATCACCTTTAATTTCAGAGTATTTATGTGCCGATAAGCTGATAAAGACGATCATTTTATATGATATCTATGTGTGTGTTTATATATATATATATATATATATATATATATATATATATATATATATATATATATATATATATATATATACCATGCTCAATGAGAATTCCATGTCTAACTCTAACTGGCGTGCATTATTTTCGTGTATACGCACACGTCACAAGTCACTGTAATATCACTCCACTCTGGTCCTGGAGTAACACCATCCCGCTTTGCGTCGTGGTGTTTTAGATGCCGTGTGTGTGTATATATATATATATATATATATATATATATATATATATATATATATATATATATATATATATAAATAATATTTTCTGGACTATAAGTCACAGTGTTTTTTACCAGTTTGGGAAGCCTTTGAGTTATATTCTGGTGCAACGTATATCCCAAAAATTCACAAATTTGTTATTAATGACAGTAATTATAATGACTATTCATACAGAACTTTACCAAGAAACAAAGCATTCAACAAAATAAACTTCAATAATAAAATAATAAATGCCAGAAGTAAAAAGTACACTTAAGCAATGCACAAAAATCCCAAATTAAACAGCTCATAAGACTCTCTCTCTCTCTCTCTGTCTCTCTATGTATATACAATGGAGGGCACAGATAACCAAAAAATTCACTTCGATATCAGATAATCAGATAACTGAAAAGTTATCTTTGATGAAGTTAAAACGATAAACCACCCAGAAATGTATTGGAAGTTACAGATAAACGATAATCAATAAATTCCAGTATTGTCTCCGGTACACTTGAGTTTTAACACCACGATCGCTTCTGAAAGCATCAAAGGCGACGGCAGACCCAAACAATGAGTTAGCACGTCTGTCTTTGAGTGTCCTGCCTCCTGCTGGAAGCTCTAGTTTACTACATGGCTTCCAACACAAATGCAGCCACAAAGCTCAACTCTCTGCTCAATCACAATGCTACCGTCATGTGGAGGTCTTGGAAAGTAAAGCAATGTTGACTTATGTTTTGGAGTAAATAAAATGAATACTGATAGAATAACTCCATTAATGTCAATTCTGTCATTTGTGCAAAGTTAAAATATAACATATATCTTTGAATGTTGAATAATGCACTAATTCTGAAGTTTTGTAACAAACACAGACAGATGGCATTCTGGGTAAAATGTGCTTCAACTACACTGATTGGTTGACTCATTCATTCTATGTAAACCAACATGTTAATGTGAGGTGTGTCGTGTGTTGGTGTTTACAGATAAATGTGCGTTTGCAAAATATGCCATTTTTTATTTGTAAAAAAACAAAACAAAAAAAAAACAGCCATTTTCAAAAAAAAAAAAAAAAAAAAAAAAAAGCAACTTGTAATTAGATAACCATCTGATATAACCGGTGTCAAAATAAATAGAACACTGCCATGATCTACTGGTGCCAGTGTGAGTTTTGGCCCTTTTTCAGAATATTTTTCATTCGTGCGAGAATTTTTTGGATCGCACCGAGTTTCAGGTTAATCGCGCATCCTGCATCATTTAGTATACATGGAGTAACGAGGTGTGTTTAACATCTCACGACCACCTCTTGATCGGTGATCATATGGTCAGATGAAAATCAAACTTGTTTGATATTCTGGTCTGCCGTCGTGAGGGTATCCCGCTGCTGAAGCGCTACAAGCGTCCAACCTCTCGCACTGTGCCTGTGCAAACACTGCAGACCTGTCTTGTAATGCTTTTTTTTTTTTTTTAAACTTTGATGTCTCCCAATGAGAGTTTTTGTAAATTAAGTTTGAAAAAAAAAAGCTTCTGTTAACGTTTTGCTTCTGGAAACATGAGTCCGATGTGTGGTTTTTGAACGCACAATGTGTGTGAGAACATAAATCGTGCGCTCTGAACTTTTGCACCATGCGGTTCTGTGGAACAGTTCGAGCTGGAACCGAGTACAGTGATTGAATATATCAGCCCAGCTTCAGGGCAAATACTGCCATGAACACTACTGGCCAGTATATGGCAGTAGAGACCTTGAAAATTTGCCAAAACAAAATTCCACATAATCTGTGTCTGCTACTTTGCTACATTTAAGATGCGTGGAATTTAATAAACGCAAACACAATAACAACATCTATAAACCCAGAGAATATATTCACGAGAGTTTTAGGCACTAGAGTTTAATGCTGTTGTCCGTGGAGCCTGAACAGAGTGTCTCAAATGCATTTTTCATGTCGTGAACATACTGAGATTACCCTATCATATACCCATAATGCACCTGGACACAGCATGTCCACACTAAAACCTTAAAAATTAGTGCATTACTTTAAAACTAACACATATACCTGATATTTTCACTTTATAAAACTTCAGATGTGACGTTAATTTAAAAAAAAACTTGTCTGAAAGTAGTTTGGTTAAAATTTGAACCTATACGTTAAAAATGTATGCCTCTGACTTAGGTGATATTGCCCACATATCAGTATGGGGTTAAAAGAAATGAGCTGTTTTTTTTGTGTAACCAGTTCTCCTTTGCTTGCAGAGGATAGAGTGGTTTCTTCTAGAAGCAGCTCTCCTCTATTTGCAGAGGGTAGAACTACACATCTGCTACAAAACATTTAACAGGTAGGTGCTCAACTGGTTTTAAATTTTATGTGTTTGTAGCTGTTCAGCTTTGTTTACCACATTAACTGTCTAAAAATGATCAGATAAAAATTTATCGGAAGATAATTAGTCCGATAATGGTTTTCAAAGTTATCTGAAAAGATAATCTGATAATGAAAACATTATCTTCGATAATTATTGGTTATCGGGTTATCGGAACTGTGCCCACCACTGTATGTGAGATGAGATGAGATATACTTTATTGATCTCACAGTGGAGAAATTATGTTTACACTCCAGTTACCTCATATAGCAATTAGTCCACAATTATTACTTGTTTACAGTAATAATGGCACACATCAGAATTAAAGACAGAGATTTTCTGTTGTACCATTAGATACCAAAAGTAATTGTCATATATACTAGAAGTAAACGAGTGAGAAGTAGGGACACAATTTGGACATATTATGCCACCTTCATCTAACTTGTTCTTTGACTTAAATGTGAACTGATGACATATGCAAATATGCATGTATGCTGCAAAAATATTTATTTTGAGACAGCAGATTTTTCCTGTTCAACCTGCCTCAGGAACTACTCATCATTTTCTACACATCCATCATCCACTCTGTCCTGTGCATCTCCGTCTCTGTTTGGTTTCCCTCTGTCTCCAAACAGGACAGGCACAGACTTCAATGAACTGTCAGGTCTGTAGAAAAAAATCATCAGAGCCAGCCTGACCTCCATCCAGGACAGCAAGCTGGTAACATCTCTGCAGACCCCTCACACCCTGGACACACACAGTTTAAACTCCTCCCCTCTGGTCGACGTTATAGAGCTCTGTATGTCAAAACAACCAGACACAGGAACAGTTTCTTTCCACAGGCCATCACACTGATGAACAATTTAACTCTCCAAAAAACTCACTAACTCATATATCTCATGTAAAACTTCAAACTGTTTGTCTGTTTCTCCTTTGCACACATTTTCTATTGCACATTTTATTTGCAAATTTTATTTGCACATTTTTACTGTGAATTATTCAGTGTTTAGTGTATATTTATATATGCTTGTACAGAGAGCACAGTTCAAACCGACATCAAATCCCTTGTATTCTTGTAGATACTTTGCGAATAAAGGCTATTCTGATTCTTTTAAAGGGCTCCTTATGTATATTTGTACAGTGCCACAGCCCATTGTGTGCTGCTACTGTTTGAGCTTTTCATCTTTGGTTACCAAGCTGAAGCTGCATCATGGGATAACGTAACATCTTCCGTTTGCACACCATTTAGATCCTGTTCGACAATTACTAAATGCCTGCTGAGTATTTGGATACTCAACAGAATGCGATATATGGCTTTCTGCCTACTATATAGTAAGTTTTCACTCAAAGCAATTATACACAATTCTATTTAATTTTATTGCTTAACATAGCTTAAACAGATGCATTTTCAAAAAGTTCACCCCCACAAAAGTTGTCATGTAGGAGAAACTAACTATGGAGACCAAAATTTAGTTTTGCACCAGGCTGTAAACATGGTTATATACATTTTAAAGATGTATATTTTAATGCAGTTTAATGGGGATTGACTCACTTTTTGAGTCACCCTCAAGAGGCCATTGAAGGAACTGCAGGTTTTAGCAGTCCCACGTTGGCTTCATTTTCTAGGTTGCCACTTGGTCTATAACTGCCACCTGTATTGGGTGTATCTAAATTAATGTCATTGAGGGGTTTGGCATTAAACCCCATTAATTAGTTGAGATATCTGTAACTTACTCAACATCTTTCTGGATTTTAGAATTTGTGGTTTTCAAAAGAGGCTGGTAGATCCAGACTGTCATGATGGAGCGCCGTCACCTCATCCGCACATACGGATGAATGGTGCTTTTCTTTACCTCTTGGCCTCTCCAGGCACAGCACATGCCCACATACCCGTCTGTCTGAGCCGCACCAAAAAAGTGTTAAATTATCAAACAGTGTTTTAATTAGACAATTTATATTCCTGCACTGATTAATCAAAGAATAATTCATTATAATCTCCTGGGTGTCTTTTCAGTTTGAGCACTTATTCAGTGGATGAAGCTAAGGTGAACGCACACAGGACTTGGATTTTAGCATATGAGCTCCACAGTTTGACTGCCTAATTACTGAGCTATGAGATTTTGAACTATCTTGTCAAAAGAGATGAAGTTTGCTAAATTGTGTATTCAAATAATCCAGTATTTATTTTTGGTAGCAGGTCATTGTTTCTTGTTGCCTTTTAACTGTGATTTATCGCATGATTAGTAATGAGCGTCTCATAACTGTAACTTATGTCATAATTATGTCATGATTTTTTTCTTTTTTTCCTTTTTTTCTTCTTCTTTTCTTTATCCTTTTTTCTTTTCTTTTTTCCTTTTTTTCTTCTTTTTCCTTTTTTCTTTTTTCTTTTTTTTTTCCAAGTGCAGAAGGTTCCAAGTTCAACACCATCCCTGCTCATTCTCCATGTAATGTGCATCAGCAACGGTATCTGACGTTAAACTTGTGCCATATCAACATGCCGATAAACCTCAGATCTCCTGTGGATTGGCAAAGGAAAAGATGTTCCAGGTGCCCATCTGCATTCACTGCCTTCGGTATGGACCTGGGTGTTGTGTGTTGGGGGGGGTGTGGCTGGACATTTTGGTGTTCTTTTCTTTTCTTTGCTCTCCAGGTGGTATGAAAACTGATTTGTCTGTGGAGAAGGTGCTGGCTGAAGAGTCCTTCACCCTCATCAACATCATGTGCAGCATCTGTGGATGGTGCTCACATGCAACCTTAAAGACTTTCAGCTGAAGCAGATAATTAGATGGCGTTCTGCATTTAAGCCATGGGTGATTCAAGCAGAATTGCCGGGAACTCGACCTTGTGATGTTCGTTTGTGAGACGCTGAGGACCGCGCCTGGGTTTGACACATCGTGCCTGTGAAGGAGGAAGGGTGAGGGACACATGCTGTCAGCACACATCAGAGGTGATTAATTGTTTGACTACTTGTTGATAGTAACTTGGTATTTTGTTACGCAGTAGATTTGAATTGTGATGAGAATTGTGCAGCTCGCTTCTCACTGCTGTGGCGTGCGGACAAGTGATCCTCCACCTGTTGTGAGAAGCTGCTCATTTGCATAAAGCTTAAAATACAGGCCTGAATGTGTTGCTGATGGTGTGTGTCTTTTGAAGGATATTGGTTGTAACTGCTGACTTACCTCACCTCTTCTATCCTTCGCAGAGAGTCGGTTTGTCGTGTCCACCTGGGGGGTGTTTGGTGGTAACAGTGAGTCCAGAAGCGCCGGGCTTCGATCCTTTTGGGCGCTGGAGAGCGTGCCAGCCTTCACTCCACCAGAATGACGCTGTTTTAGTTTTTACACTTTATTATGCACCAGAGGGTGAAAAAATAAATTGTTTTTGTTATTGGAACCGCTTTCTGGTTATTTTAGTGCTGGGTTCCGTCAGACGCAGGTCCGCTCCTCAACCCACGTTGACACATAACACTGGGTGCCGTGGTGCAGTTGATGGTGTCTCATGTCTCTGGAAAATCTGCCTCTTGAGATCAAGAGACACCTGGGAGGAGTTGTAAGTTTGCTGGACAGAGGTATTTGGCAATTGGTGTTTGGTGGTGGTGGTGGTGGGGCTGGAGCCTATCCCAGCAGCCATCGGGCATGAGGCGTGAAGCAACAGTGCTAACCACTAAGACACTGTGCTGCCCAATGAAGTTACAATATGGCCAGATTTTGCTGTTGTTGTAATTCTGTTACTGTAGAATTAGCCTTTGGTGCTGTTCAGAAGATCTTGGGTATCGCTGGAATAACTTTGTGCTAAATAAACTTACTGACACAGACTCAGAAGACGAGTATCACCTATGTGGACATGATGGTAAATGGTAAATGGACTGCATTCATATAGTGCTTTTTCCATCTACATCAGATGCTCAAAGCGCTTTACAATAACGCCTCACATTCACCTCGATGTCAGGGTGCTGCCATACAAGGCGCTCACTACACACCGGGAGCAACTAGGGGATTAAGGACCTAATCCAGAATGCAGGTGCATTAATATTGAAGACCGAAGTGGCTGGAAAAGACAAATGGGCAGCACAGTCTCACGGGTTTTTTCGTGCTCCCGTCATGAAATGAGTCAAATTTTCATGACGGTTTTTTAATTTTATTTTACTATTACCAACCCTACCCCTTCCCCTAACCCTAACCAGAACCCCACAGGACCCCCCCCCCCCCCCACCCCACCGTATCACCTTTAAAGCTGGAGTGCCAGGAAGCATATTGAAATTGAGACGATTGTTGGAATTTTGATGGGGACCAAAGTAATTTTGTTTGTTAGTGTGAATATAAAGGATTCCCAAAATATTAGTCTGTACGTGATTAAAATTTGTCTGTATCGAAGCAAATTCTGAATTATTGGCACGTGCCAAAAGCCAGGTCGCCATCGGGGTGACGTCACAGGTCACATGGGGGGGTTTCACTGTTTCAAAGCGTGGAACACCAGCGATATACAACATTGGGAACCAAAGACATCGTTGGGAGCAGCTGTGACACAAGACTGGCGATCGAACTCACGAGGATTTTGCAGCTCTGCTTTTGGACAGGTGAGTTGCCTGGTGACTGGTGTCTGACGGTGTACAGTTATGGTTATTATCTGATATCTAGGTCTATAAAACAATGATTTTTCAGCCACTGAACTGTCAGGTTTTGGGCTTATGCTCTGTTTTATTGTACGAGGTCTGTCAATAAAGTAACGGTCCTTTTTATTTTTTCAAAAACTATATGGATTTGAATCACGTGCAATTACATCAGCCAACCTTGAACCCTCGTGTGCATGCGTGAGTTTTTCCACACCTGTCGGTTGTGTCATTTGCCTGTGGGCAGGCTTTGAGTGAGGAGTGGTCCAGCCCTCTCGTCTTTTTTTTCATTGTTCAGGAATGGCTCAGAGACTGGCGCTTTACTTTATCAAAATTTTTTCAGAAACTGTGAGGCACATCGAAGTGGACACCATTCGAGAAATTCAGATGGTTTTCGGTGAAAATTTTAACGGCTGATGAGAGATTATGGAGTGTTACTGTCGCCTTAAGGACTCCCCACAGAGCTGCAGGGCGCGCCGCGCTCTGAGCCGCCGCCGCCAGCCTGTTTCAAGCTGAAAACTTCCAAATTTAAGCCTCTGTTGACCCAGGACATCGTGAGAGAACAGAGAAGTTTCAGAAGAGGTCGGGATCAGCAGTTTATCCGGACATTCCACTGTTAAAGGAGATTTTGTAATGAAAGATGTGCAGACAGATTCGCACGTCGGCGCACAGCCGCTCATGGCCCAGCGCCACAGCAAACTCCTCAGTTGGAAGCCTTACAGAACAAGCTGGAACATGCCCAGCTGTTAAACAATTTCTCGGATACTCACTCGACTAAAAGCCAACAAAATCCGCCTAAATCTTAGGAATGGTTATCAACACGGAGTTGTTTTTCCTGTGGCGCCGCGCTGCGCCGGCTGGGTGCTGACGTGCGAATCCGTCCGCACGTCTTTCATAACAAAATCTCCTTTAACAGTGGAAAGTCCGGATAAACTGCTGATCCCAACCTCTTCTGAGACTTCTCTGTTCTCTCACTACATCCTGGGTCAACAGAGGCTTAAATTTGGAAGTTTTCAGCTCGAAACAGGCAGACGACGGCGGCTCGGGGTGCGGCGTGCCCTGCGGCTCTGTGGGGAGTCCTTAAAGTGACAGTAACACTCCATAATCTCTCATCAGCTGTTAAAATTTTCACCGAAAACCAGCTGAATTTCTCGAATGGTGTCCACTCGGATGTGCCTCACAGTTTTTGAAAAAATTTTGATCAAGCAAAGCGGCAGTCTCTGAGCCATTCCTGAACAATGAAAAAAAAGACGAGAGGGGTGGACCAGTGTTCACTCAAAGCCTGCCCACAGGTGAATGCCGCAACCGACAGGCATGGAAAAACTCACACATGCGCACGAGGGTTCAAGGTTGGCTGATGTAATCGCATGTGATTCAAATCCATATAGTTTTTGAAAAAAATAAAAAGGACCGTTACTTTATTGACAGACCTCATACATTTTGTCTTATTTTTGGGTGTTGTCGGTTCTTTGCCTGTTGCTTTCTGCTCAGGTTCTCTCTGTCTTTCTCTTGGTGGTGGGCGTTTCCTTTTGTCTGACCACACCCCTGTTCTAGTCGCCTCCCCTCACACCTGTCCTTGATTTGCTGCTCATCACTTGGGTGTATTTAAGACTCTCTTTTTGCTCTGGTCCTTCGCCAGATCGATGTGCCTTGAGCCTTCTTTCCAGCCTTCTCTTGTACCATTGCCTTGCTTTGTTTTGCCTCATCGTGTTTTTGACCACCTGCTAGTTTTTCTCAACCATGTCTCTCGCCTGATGATTGTTGTACTTCTGCTCTTGTCTGACTGCCTTACCATGTACCGACCCCTGTTAACCAACCCAGTAAAAGAGTTAAGCCTACAGATCGGTGAGTTTCTGCATTTGTGTCCAGCCAGTTGTCAACACCAAAAAACATAAAAAAGGTGGGGGGATGGACTGTTCGTTGGAGATTATTTTCTCAGATGCCAGATAACTTGTCTCTAATGCACTTCCGGCTTGAATTTGTCTGCAGGTTTTGACTTTCGCTGGGGTGAAATACGCTATGGATTATGTATTATGTATGTATTATTATTATCAAATTATGTATGCTCCCACAAATTAAAAAGTCCCCCAAAATTTTAATGAATTCTTAATATGATCTAGTTTATATATATTAAACTTCAGACTATATTTTATCTATTGAAAATTGCCGATATTCCATCTTTAATGTTGTACACCCGTCACGGAATGTATTAGAATAAATTCATGCTCCTGTTAGGAAAATTTTGCACCTTTCGTGACAATATCAGAAACCAATAGACTAATGTATATTTCGTGAAGCTGAATCACAACATGCCATGAAATATGGTAGCAAATGGTACGCCAACACTTCTCTGGGCTGCAGCAGACAGATGCTATTTTCAAGAGGTAGGAATGGACTGGTTGTCTGCCTGCATGGTTGCCATCCAGGACACTTGCTGCCTGACCTGTAACATCTTGTATTTAAGATGTCTTAAAACATAATAAGTTAGCACCTTGTAATTATGATAATCGGTAATAAAAGCTCAGTGGTGGAAAGGTTTTTTTTTTGTTGTTTCTTTTTTCAAACAGTGAAATCGGGCGAACAAAGCAGTCCTAATGTGAACATTTTTTATTTATTTTTTTTTTTTGCTCTACCATGAGTTTTTTTTCTTTTTCAATAGAAGCCAACACCATCTTTGCCTTTGATTGGTTTTTAAATGTGTCTGAGAATGAAGCATGGCTTGAAAACAAATCCACTGGGGGATTTCACACATTTCTTTCACACTATGACAGGTTGCGTTTTTTTAAAGTACGACCCATATAAAGGATTTTGACATCCTGGATCACCATTACAGAAAGATGATTTGTGTCTCCTCACCACATCTTCCCAAACAATCTGTCAGGTGTCGGCGCTCGTCAAACTCTCATATTTCACTCTGCGTTTATCTCGTACCCGTGTGCACATCCTGTGACAGAATGTCAATAAGCCTTTCTGTAGATGCTAACAAATTCTGTCTTAACATTACGCCGGACAAAAAAGGGGGAAAATATCCTGTCATTTTTGGCCTCTGCCTTCTCCTCTCTGCAGTTCCAGCCGGCTACTTTCATCTTGTCAGAAAGTGTCGCCATCAGCAGGATTTTCTCCAAATTGCACAAAAGCGCTCGTCATCTTCAAATCCTCCACTGCTGCTCATGTTGGATTTCGTGGCAGAAAGGGTCACTGCGCACAGGTTTACTCTACACGTGGGCCACTGAAGCCTCCCGGCACTTATGGTGACACATCGCTTCTTACTTTAAGATGCACAGTCACTTCCCGCTGTGTGCATTTTCTGCATTACTTTATTCTGACTTCATACAAAATTTTCTCAGTGAAACCACCCTAATAGTGCAGGGGATAACTGAAACAATGCTTCAAATGGTGATGCAAACACCAAATTTGGCACACATACGCCTTAGACATTACTCTTTTAAAAATGCCGAGTGGCCACATGAACTTTCAATAGGCGGCCAAGAAGGAGTCAGTTGAAGAATTACACAGGGGTCAAAATGTGAAAATGCTCCAATCATATTGAATGGTATTCCATATTATTTGCCTGCTCATGAAGATTCCAAAAAGGTAAAGTTTGGACTATCTGTGAATGAATGTTCTGGAGTTATGGGGCAAAAACAGCAAGAACGGTGACAAAGGTCAATTTCAATTTGTACAGGGGTCAAAAGTTAAAGTTGTTCCAACTTTGGTAAAAAGTGATGCAAATTATTAGTTGAGTGAATACGGTTTTAAAAAGGAATAGTTTGCATCATGTATCATGCTTAGTTATCATGTTACAGGGCAGCATATGTCACATGAAATAGAATCCAATGGATGCTGGCATTGCTTAACCTTTACTTTGCAAACCAAGCACGCAACACAGTCAAAACTATTCCATTTATTAATCCTATTAGCTCCACTCATTTGCACCACATTTTACTAAAATTGGAGCAACTTTAACTTTTGACCCCTCTACAAAATGAAATTTCTCAGTGTTTTTGCTGTTTTTACCCCATAACACCATAACATTCATTCACAGATAGTCCAAACTATACCTTTTTGGAATCTTTATGATCAGACAAATAATATGGAATACCTTTCAATATGATTGGAGCATTTTTAAAGTTTGACCCCTGTGTAATTCTTCAACTGACCCCTTCTTGGCCGCCTATTGAAAGTTCATGTGGCCACCGGCATTTTTAAAAGAGTGACGTCTAAGGAGTATGTGTGCCAAATTTGGTGCTTACATCACCATTTGAAGGATCCCTCAGTAAATATTCACTTATCTGCTGCACTATAATTATTTCTTATTCACCTGTTTTACACACTGTTGTGGCTTTATATGTTTGTAAATCACCATCACAGAGCGGAGGTACGATATTGCGCCTGAGCATAAAATCGCAAACAAGAAACAAGGTTGAAAAATCGAAAAATACCAAATTTGAAGCATTGTATATTCCAAGATGGATAAAATGAGTGGAACATGAACCTTGCAAAAACATTCAGATTTGCAGCTCGTCAGCACATGATCAAATATGGCCACATAGGCCTTTGATTTATTTATTAGCTGTAGTTTTCAACATGCTAATAAAGACTTCATTGAGTTCTTATACACTGAACCAAAATATGAATGCAATACTTTTGTTTTTGCTTCCATTTTTCATGAGCTGACCTCAAAGTTCTAAAACATTTTCTATATATTCAAAAGATCTATTTCTCTCAAATACTGTTCACAAATCTGTCTAAATCGGTGTTAGTTAGTACTTGTCCTTTGCCACCGCCGAGGTGTGGCTCATCAAGATGCTGATTAGACGTGCTTGATTATTGCACAGGTGTGCCTTAGGTTGGCCACAATAAAAGGCCACTCTTATCCGCTAAACTGCTAAACAGTTAGCTGAAGCTATGGCTACCTGCCAACTTATATTAATTCAGCTTTTGCATGTTTTTTGCTTCTAAACTACTGGAAAACAAACCTAAAGTGATAAAATTTGAATATCTTGCAGTGGAACCACAGACGTATCAAAATTATTTAACATACAAAAATCAGATGATCAGCAAAATGTACATGAATAATTAAATGAAGTAATGAAATAAAGCAGTAGTTCCCATTCAACATACATCTTTTCCACAGTACAGAAAGCATTAAACAACAACAACAACAACAACAACAAAAAGAAAAAATAAAAATATTCATGAAAAATCATTTTAATAATCTAGTTAATGCATTTACTCTGGCTTGACCTCCTGCTCCTCCATCTCCTCGAGGTGATGTGTGTTGCGCAGTGTCGATTTTTTTCATATGGGATTAGCATACAAGTGCCAAGAGGAATAAACATTAAACATATGATTTTAGGGTTTGCAGATGTTTTCGACCTTCGAAAATTAGCTGACTTAAAGTTTGCTGAACTAAATTTAGTGGAAGGTAATCGTTCTGCTAATGGTTTTCAAAGTTTGCTGAAAAACTAATCCACAAATGATAGTTAGCTTTGCTAATTAGTTGTTAGCTGATTAGCTTAACTGTGCACACCAGTACATTTGAATGAATCTAGAAAGCATAAAATCATTAAAAAACTCAAAAATCTGACATGATATTATTGGATAACAGCATAAATATAACATAATCAATTCAATCAATTCACATTTAGTTTTAGCATAACGTGAGACTGGCATCCTGTCCAAGGTTTACCCCACCTCATGCCCTATGACTAGGGCCTAGGCTCCAGCCCCCTTCCCCCGTGACCCTTAATTGGAGAAAGTGGGTTTAGAAAATCGATGAATGGATCTACATTTAGTTTTATTGATTATCAAATCTAATTGCATGCCATGAATCACAAATGTTTAAACTTCACTCACAGAAATATTTAACCCTGACTTTAAAGATTTATGTAATTTTATTACATGACAAATTCCCATTTACTTTTTTTTTTAGATTATTTTAATACAAACTTACCAAATAAACCTTACATGATGCATATTCATCACTGTAACAAATCCTATTTATTTGAAATGCATAATCCTCAGCTTTATGTATTTAATATTAATAAAATATAATGACTCTAAATCAATAATATTGACAGTATTTATTTAAAATACCTAAAGTATATTGTCTGAATTGCATAATAATTATGTTACCTATACAAGATAAATGGCATAGGTAACATAATTATTATTTAAATAAATAGTCATTATTATTGATTTAGAGTAATTATATTTTATTAATACTAAATACCTAAAACTGAGGATTATGCATTTCAAATAAATAGGATTTATTACAGTAATGAATATGCATCATGTAAGGTTTATTTGGTAAGTTTGTATTAAAATTATCTAGTAAATGGGAATTTGTCATGTAATAAAATTACATAAATCTTAAAAGTTAGGGTAAATATTTCTGTGTGTTGTCAAAACTTGACTTGACAAAACTAGTTTTTTTTAACGGCACACCTCTACTTTTGTGTCTTACTACTGTATATTCTCGATATTTGCATCCAGTGGAGTTTTCTCCAGTAGTCCCACAGGAGTAAGAAAACTGTTTCAGAATGAAATCTTGGCAGATTTGATTACATTTCTGAAATGGACACTGCATTTCATGCATACCTTATAGTCCTAGAAATGTACTGGGCACCTTTATGCCAACATGATCTGCTGCTAAAACACTTGGTGCTGTTTCCAATATTCCCTAATGTATGCAACTGAAACCTTTTTTATACATTTAACTTCATGACCTCTCTAGTCTGACTTTGTAGTCAAAGACGCTCTTGTTCCTTTGATTTTCTGTCTTCAACAGGTAACCAGTTTGAAGGTAGAAAAGATAAGAAAATGCTTCCACTCGTCTTTGAACTGGTTTTGCGATGAATAAAACACATCAGATGAGGAAATGCAACAAAATCTCTGGAGCTCAGTGTAATACCTTCAGAAATGAATTCTCATAGTGATTTTATCGTCTGATACAACTTTGGTGTTGTGTGCTTTAAAGTGCACATAAACAGTTCACACGCTGTCTTTAACCCTTTTAAAACGAAGTGTGTCACCACCAGAACTTCATGATTCTGTTGCTTTATTTTGAACAAAACATAGTTCAGTCAGACTTAAAGGGGAAATCCAACATTTTTCAGCCTGGGCTCTATTTTTACATGTTTTTTTGTAGGTTATCTTTTCACGCAGGACAAAAACAAATTAATCGCTGCACTCTTTTTTCTCCAATGAAAACACCATCATGAAGTAATTGGCTATATATTGTAATGGCAAGGGGCAATTGAAAAACCCAAAATCACTCCTTGTTACCACTGAAGTGGTGAAAGTATTACAAATATTTGGCAGCACGGAGAAGATCCATACAGAGGTAAATGTGCACATTTACCTCACTAAATATAAGTAAACTTTTTAACGACTCATTATACAGTTAGCTCCTTACCTGGGCCTCCAGGCCACCTGGTGGCGCTGCTCTACACTGAGTCATTACAAGTCATTTTGCTGAGGAGGAGTTCTGTCTTACAGAATGAGCCCATCATTTGCGGATTCTGACAAACAGGCATCGCCTAGATTCTGCGAAGAGCTGTTGTTCGGGAATTAATTTTAGTAGGTGTAGCAAACAATACTGGTGTATTTACTAAGTTACATAAAGCTAGTGCTAACCTGTAATCCATTTGACAATACACTGTGTTGCTTCTGCTGTACCAACTCAGCTGACCTTCATACAGGACCTTCTCATTCCCTCTTGAGTGACACTTGGGCATTTTAGCTTGATGTTGGCTTTAATAGCCTACACTGCTAGCTTTAGTTTCAAGCTAATAATCTGTGGTTAGGTCTATGAAGCAAGAAGGGGTCAAGAAGTCAACATTTTCTTCACAAATACCAGCTTTGAATTCATATTGATGTAAAATAAACTTTTGTTGTTGGTTTTGCAGTTTTTGGAGATGGTGTGTCAGATTTTCTTTGAAGTTTTTGTCTGTGCTAACAACAGAAATGTACGTCAGTATTATATTAGGGTGACCAAACATCTTGTTTTCCCAGGACATGTCCTGTCCTGGCTGTCCTGGGTTTTTTTTTTTTGAAAGTGATGACAATGTCCTGTTTTCATTGTTTTTCATTGGGCTATTAAATTGACCAGCATTTGGGGAGCTACTAATCACGGGAACTATAGGCGGAATAGAACTGAACAACTGGTAATTGGCGGTATGGGTCGTTTTTGCTTATATTACACCTAAAACAAGTATTGATGAGATAATCAGGTCTCACCATTAAAATAATCAAGTTGTTTAGCCACGATATAAAGCTATAGGTTGGCATTAGAAACCCCAAACTCTTGACAGAACAGCGATGGAATGGCAGAACGGGAGCTTGTGTGGTGCCATCTCATGTTAGTGATGGTAAATTTTCCAATATGGTGATCTGTTATTCTGGTGATTAGTGCTAATTGGAACAGAAAAGAGATGTGTGTGCTTTACCAATGTCTTGAGAGCAGGGGGCAAAGTTCTGTCAGTCATTCCGTCAATTGTATTATCATTCCCGTTCTGCCAACCATTCTAGTTCAGCTGATTAGTAGGCGCTGAGTATCTCATTGCTGGGCCGAGTGTCCTGGTTTTCGATAATCAAAATATTGTCACCCTATATTGTACCACATGTATCTTTTCCATCATTACAACGTATGTGTTAAATGACGTAATAATAGATGTAGTGGTTACCTGCTGTTCACTTTGCTTTTATGCATAGTCTTCTTCAGAGTCTTTTGTTGATCTACTTCAGTGACGCAATTCAACCCTGTTGCGTTGACATAAGTCTGAACGTCAGCAGGAAATACAAAATAAATCGCTTTCCCATTTCATTAATATATATTAAAAGATAGTAATTGTTTGCAATCCAATTGTAAGATCCCAATCATGAAAACCAGGCACCAATTATGCAAATGATGCTGTATCTTTACGGACAGAGGCTCATCTTTTATGCCTTCATTCTGACAAAAGAATTCATTAACATTTAAGAATTGAGATTCATAACTGGTTTTGTCCAGACTATGTGATTATATGGAGAAACTGTGAAACAACAATGGGCCAGGACCAGGGCCACCATTAGGGTCAGCATATGTGGTTGTGTCAGTGATGATCTGCACAGCGATATTTCAATGTGGGAAGTTTCAGTTGTCCCTCGTTTAAAAATCAATGTGAAATTGAAGCAAAAACTTGGCTCACCAGCTCTTGGAGAAACCCATCAAAGTGATTCCTCATTTTCTGATTTTCTACACAGTCAAATTCTTGGAGTTGGGTGTGAATATTCTGCAGTGGGTGCATGAGAATTTTCACACCCATCCACTATATTGCAAGATGATTTGAGTTGTGGCATTAACATTCTGGAATGGATGGATGGAATCATTTATCTGTCCATTAATTAACTATAGTAACTATAGTTTACAGGGTACATGCCTAGGCTATTCCAAATCCCAGCTGACAAGCTCACACAGCCCTAGACTTTAACACAATTCTAGGAACTGGCATAAATTCTATTGTTTTGCTTTGATGTAGCACTCATCCGTGAACTGGTTCAGTTTTACACTTAAAATATCTATTGGTTGTTGTTGTTGTAGGGACCAAACTGGGAGTTTTATAGTAAAATCTTGTACCAAGTTTTATTTGCAGCAATGCATGGATGCCGATATACTACAACTGTGTATGCCTGCTGATAAATCTCTCTCCTTGTCTGGATATGTACGAAGATCTTCCCCATTTTTGCAACAGGCTGTCGACACGAGGCCTCTCTCACTGTCTCACAATAAACATACAATCCTATAACATATGAATCATAACTTCTTCCATGCTTCACCTGCTACACAAGGTTTATCAAGTAAAATGTTGTCCAGTATGTGCTATCTGTATTACTTGATGCCAATTTTTCATGTCCAATTTGATATGGATACTAATCTCATACCATTTATCCAATTTGATATGGATACTAATCTCATACCATTTATCCCTGTCTTAAAAATTGTTAGATTGTCACCATGAATTTTTGACTGGTGCAGAAAGTCACTGTTTGGAATGCCACTCAGAACAGTGACGGGAAAACTCTGTCAACTCAGGAATGAACAACAGCAAACAGAGATTTCTGAAGCTCACCAATCCGGATCCGGATCAGCTCCAAAATTCAGTGGTGTCTTCCATGCCCTAATATCTATCTGTGGTGTAAATTTGGTGAGAATCCATGATGCAGTTTTGAAGAAATCCTTCAAAGCCTAAAATAAAAGGAAATCTTGATCCAGAATCTGGATCTGGATCCGGATCACCTCGAAAATTCAGTGGAATCTCCCATGCCCTAATATCTATCTGTGGTGCAAATTTGAAAATGTGCAAATGTGAAAATTTGTGACGTAATACTTCAAAGCCTATATAAAGTGAAACTTGATCCACAATCTGGATCAGGATCACCTCCCAAATTTAATAGGGTCTTCCATGGCCTAATATCTGTGTTGAAAATTTCATCAAAATCCATACACTAGTTTTGACGTAATCCTGCTAACAAAGAGACAGACAAATAAATGAATGCCAGTGATTTTATTACGTCCAAGGTGGACGTAATGAGGACCTTACTCTCATTAGAATTGGGGAGGGTAAGACGTTGAAGGGAGAGGAGATGAACAACACCTCTAATATGCCATTCCTCCACAAAAGATGGGAATAACATCCACCGCCATCAGGCTATAGGACTGTGTTTTGGTCTGGATGTATTTTGCTGATCTAACAAAAACACAAACTCAAAAACTGTTGAGGTTAGAGGTCCGGACGGGACCGGACCATTACAGGGTGATAGACTCAAACACTGGGAGCATGACCCAGAACAGGTTGTGATCAAAAAGAGCTTTATTTACAATAATAAATAACTGAGGTGCTGAGCTGGAGGAAGCCTGCTGAGCTAAGACCGGGCCCACATATAGTGGTGGAAGTTCGGGAGCCGCGGTGCACACAGGGGCAGACTTGGGAGTCTGACAACAAGCTGAGGTCCTGGAGTATATGGAGCTGGAACCAGAGCCAGGTGGGACACAAAGAGCTAAGGAGGAGGAACTAGGAGGATGGAGGAGAACAGCAGTGAGTGATTGCCTTTAACCACAAACAGCTCATGAGATGTCCTCAGAGGTCAGATGCTGCACGTCTTATGACACAGTTTCAATTAAGCAGGACCTAGCTTTAGAAACAGCTAGGAAAGTTCTTAGTTGTTCTGCATCAGAGCTCATACAGTTCTTGGAAGCAATTCTTAGTCATGCACAGTCACAAACAGGAGCAGTGTGAGACTGGGATCTCACAGACAAGCAGGAACATAGCTGAACATTGGCATAGCTATGAGCTCTGAGGCAGAGAGCAGATGAGTTCCAAAGTGACGTAGTGCACAGAGTGATGTGGGAACCAGAAGCAGTGCAGCATGGGAGCCACGCAGGAAAGTGCCTGGAAACACCCAAAGATCAACGAGCTCTAAAACGGAAATTAGAGAAGACCAGGTTACCTTGAAATGAGCTGCGGGAAGCTCAGACATCAGAGTCGCATGGAAGCGTCAGCGTAAAAAAGGTCATGTATTTCTCATGGAAGGCTCGTGGAGTATCATGGAGAGTCACAGAAGACTCTCGGTGGTTGGGGTCACTGAAGACTCTGGCAAAGACTGAGCTCAGAGCCGGGGTATACGTAGCCAGCTCCTGATCAGGAGCTCATGAGCGTCAGGTGCGAGGAGATGATGCAGCACGCTACCTGGAGGGAAAACAGACAAACTACACACATGAGGGTAAAAAGGGCAAGGACAAAGGCAGACCATGGCAAAAACTGTGAATCAAATACACTATTCCCCTAAAGAGATACATATACATCTCACAACATGACTCAGATGTACAATATAGATTTATATGTGCTGGCACTCGTTATTTTTATTGTGTCATACTGTAAAGAAGTCGTTGTATGAGGTTGTGCTGGATGTCATTTTATGTCGACTGGGTTTTTTGCTTAATGCTTTTTTCTGGCACCTCTTGGCCATGTCATCATTGGAAATGAGAACTGTGTGTCAACTGATTTTACCCGCTTAAATAAACATCAATTAAATAAATAAATACTGGCTGTTATGTCAGTATCAATCTGATATATTGGCGCAGTAATCATCTTTTAAATATTAGTGGAAAATGTACACAAATGACATTCTTGACCTTTACTTGTTGTTACAGGATTCCCTGGTGGAGTTACATGCTGCCGATTTGTATCCACTGCACCGTTATGTCAAATTCCAATTGATTGGTCAAAGTCCAGGCAGTCGTAATAGAGGAGAGAGTAATTACAAACACACTGTTGGGTAGATTTAAACCTGTGGGGCACTAGCCCTGATTTTTTGACCTCCAGTCACCTTCAAGAAGCAAAACTTCAGTGTGAAACTTGTGTTTTCATCCTTCTCATGATCTGTGTGTAAGCTGGATTTAATGAAGCAGCAGGATGAGGAAACAAGACATAGCGGTGACAGTCAGAAGGCACACAAGCAAAAGTCTGCAGACAATCACAGCCGGCGCTGACGATGAACAGATCAGACAGGAGCAGCAACTGGACCAGGTAAAGAACCAGAGAGCAGGAGAGGCGGCGAGAACGCGAGACAAACACAAAGACAGGAAAACTCAGGCAGAGGCGGCTGAGAAAAGAAACGGGGGTTGTTAAAGGACTTTTGCCTTTGCTTTTCAGGCTGCACTCGCTCTTACGAGGATGAAAGAGACCAAAGTCTGGGTTTGCTCCAAGCTCATTAAACACAGAAGCAGCCACTCTCACTGATGCCTAAAGGCCTCGCCGGCCTTTGCCAATGCCACCTAAAGTAAAAGGCAGCATCTCAACAGAGCTTTCAAGTTTTCCTCTGGTGGTGGATATTGGTGGAAGCGTTTGGAACCGAATATTTGAGTCAACAGGTGTGGCGGCTGATTACACTTAAAAAGAAATCGATCTCCACGCAATGACATTCAACCACAAACAGTAACTTGGAACTGGATTTCTTTTATTTGTTTTTTTCATGCTGATGTACTACAAACATGACACACATATATATATGTAGGTGGCCCAGCAAGGTCAAATTTACCAAAGGTCAGTCACAGGATCAAAATCACTGCAGTCAAAAGTCAAATTTTAAGTTCTCATTCCAATTTGCACCAAACTTGGCAATACAGTATATAAATAAGAGTGCACTCAAAAAATGGCTCTTTGGATGAACTCAGTTCAATTTAATTATAGACATAATTTCCATCTAATATATACTGTATATGTAGTCCCAACTAAATTAAATTATTGTGCATGGATGCACTTTATTTGAGTTGGGGCTACATATATTTATTAGATGGAAATCCTGCACATAATTAAATTGAGTTCATTCAATGTATCCGTTTTTTAAGTGTCGGTTCTGGAATTGGCCAGCAAGGATTAAAATTGCCAAAGGTCAGTTATTGAGGTGACGGTTATGTCTGTCTGTTATGTTAAGTTGCCCTCAAAGTCTTCATTTTAGTTGTAGCAAAGCACAAAGTCAAGGACTTTGATTTTCAATCTGATATGGACAAAACGTAGCACACACACAATCAATCAATCAATCAATCAATTTTATTTATATAGCGCCAAATCACAACAAACAGTTGCCCCAAGGCGCTTTATATTGTAAGGCAAGGCCATACAATAATTATGTAAAAACCCCAACGGTCAAAACGACCCCCTGTGTGCAAGCACTTGGCGACAGTGGGAAGGAAAAACTCAGTTTTAACAGGAAGAAACCTCCAGCAGAACCAGGCTCAGGGAGGGGCAGTCTTCTGCTGGGACTGGTTGGGGCTGAGGGAGAGAATCAGGAAAAAGACATGCTGTGGAGGGAAGCAGTGATCAATCACTAATGATTAAATGCAGAGTGGTGCATACAGAGCAAAAAGAGAAGGAAACACTCAGTGCATCATGGGAACCCCCCAGCAGTCTAAGTCTATAGCAGCATAACTAAGGGATGGTTCAGGGTCACCTGATCCAGCCCTAACTATAAGCTTTAGCAAAAGGAAAGTTTTAAGCCTAATCTTAAAAGTAGAGAGGGTGTCTGTCTCCCTGATCTGAATTGGGAGCTGGTTCCACAGGAGAGGAGCCTGAAAGCTGAAGGCTCTGCCTCCCATTCTACTCTTACAAACCCTAGGAACTACAAGTAAGCCTGCAGTCTGAGAGCGAAGCGCTCTATTGGGGTGATATGGTACTATGAGGTCCCTAAGATAAGATGGGACCTGATTATTCAAAACCTTATAAGTAAGAAGAAGAATTTTAAATTCTATTCTAGAATTAACAGGAAGCCAATGCAGAGAGGCCAATATGCGTGAGATATGCTCTCTCTTCTAGTCCCTGTCAGTACTCTAGCTGCAGCATTTGAATTAACTGAAGGCTTTTCAGGGAACTTTTAGGACAACCTGATAATAATGAATTAAAATAGTCCAGCTGAGGAATAAATGCATGAATTAGTTTTCAGCATCACTCTGAGACAAGACCTTCTAATTTTAGAGATATGCGTAAATGCAAAAAGGCAGTCCTACATATTTGTTTAATATGCGCATTGAATTACATATCCTGATCAAAAATGACTCCAAGATTTCTCACAGTATTACTAGAGGTCAGGGTAATGCCATCCAGAGTAAGGATCTGGTTAGACACCATGTTTCTAAGATTTGTGGGGCCAAGTACAATAACTTCAGTTTTATCTGAGTTTAAAATCAGGAAATTAGAGGTCATCCATGTCTTATGTCTGTAAGACAATCCTGCAGTTTAGCTAATTGGTGTGTGTCCTCTGGCTTCATGGATAGATAAAGCTGGGTATCATCTGCGTAACAATGAAAATTTAAGCAATGCCGTCTAATAATACTGCCTAAGGGAAGCATGTATAAAGTGAATAAAATTGGTCCTAGCACAGAACCTTGTGGAACTCCATAATTAACCATAGTGTTATGTGGGCCGCCCGAAGAGGAGGTACTGCTGGCCAACGCCAGAGGGCGCCCTGCCTGTAGTCGGGTTTCAGGCACCAGAGGGCGCAGTCACCACCCAGGAGCCAGGACTACCAGCTGTCAGAAATCTCTCATCATCATTCCATCCCATATAAGACTGGAGGAGACACCACATCTCTGCTGAGATATCAGTTTACCACTCAGGTAATCTCTCAGCCGTTTGACTGTGCCGTACGCACGTGATCTTTTTCTGAGTGTTTGCAGGAGTTCCTGGTGACTGCTTTCAGCTGGTGCTGGAGTTTTGTGGTCCGTGTAGGAGTGACGTTCTTCACCCCTCACGCCAAAACGGATAAGTAGCTCTCAGGCTCTGCACTACTGTGTTTTTGTGTCGGAGGTGGAGATTCTCCACAAAAGGAACTGAACTGAATTCCTGATTGTTCTGCTGGGTGTGCACACACCCACCATTAACCTGTCTTCTGTTCCTGCCAGCAGTACCGGATCTGACAGCTGAAGTAGAGGCCACCTGGGGACTCGGGACTTGGCGGCTTCGGTTTGCTGCAGGTCTTCGTTGGCGGTGGAACCTTGTGGGCCCCAGCTCTTCTCTGGATAGGCGTCTCCTACCCTCGGACCTGCCCACACGTCACCTGTTGACATTTGTAATTGACTGTCTAAAAATAGTATTCGACCTGTTGTGCACATTTGCCACAATAAATTGTATTTATTTGACTACCCATTGACCGTACATTTGCGCCCCCTGCTGTGGGTCCGTGTCATTACACTTCCCCAACACAGTCTGTGAAGAAGATTCCCCATTTACATGAACAAATTGTAATCTATTAGATAAATATGATTCAAACCACCGCAGCGCAGTGCCTTTAATACCTATGGCATGCTCTAATCTCTGTAATAAAATTTATGGTCAATAGTATCAAAAGCAGCACTAAGGTCTAACAGAACAAGCACAGAGATGAGTCCACTGTCTGAGGCCATAAGAAGATCATTGTAACCTTCACTAATGCTGTTTCTGTACTATGATGAATTCTAAAACCTGACTGAAACTCTTCAAATAGACCATTCCTCTGCAGATGATCAGTTAGCTGTTTTACAACTACCCTTTCAAGAATGTTTGAGAGAAAAGGAAGGTTGGAGATTGGCCTATAATTAGCTAAGATAGCTGGGTCAAGTGATGGCTTTTTAAGTAATGGTTTAATTACTGCCACCTTAAAAGCCTGTGGTACATAGCCAACTAATAAAGATAGATTGATCATATTTAAGATCGAAGCATTAAATAATGGTAGGGCTTCCTTGAGCAGCCTGGTAGGAATGGGGTCTAATAGACATGTTGATGGTTTGGATGAAGTAACTAATGAAAATAACTCAGACAGAACAATCGGAGAGAAAGAGTCTAACCAAATACCGGCATCACTGAAAGCAGCCAAAGATAACGATACGTCTTTGGGATGGTTATGAGTAATTTTTTTCTAATAGTTAAAATTTTATTAGCAAAGAAATTCATGAAGTCATTACTAGTTAAAGTTAAAGGAATACTCAGCTCAATAGAGCTCTGACTCTTTGTCAGCCTGGCTACAGTGCTGAAAAGAAACCTGGGGTTGTTCTTATTTTCTTCAATTAGTGATGAGTAGTAAGATGTCCTAGCTTTACGGAGGGCTTTTTTTATAGAGCAACAGACTCTTTTTCCAGGCTAAGTGAAGATCTTCTAAATTAGTGAGACGCCATTTCCTCTCCAACTTACGGGTTATCTGCTTTAAGCTGCGAGTTTGTGAGTTATACCATGGAGTCAGGCACTTCTGATTTAAAGCTCTCTTTTTCAGAGGAGCTACAGCATCCAAAGTTGTCTTCAATGAGGATGTAAAACTACTGATGAGATACTCTATCTCACTTACAGAGTTTAGGTAGCTACTCTGCACTGTGTTGGTATATGGCATTAGAGATCATAAAGAAGGAATCATATCCTTAAACCTAGTTACAGCGCTTTCTGAAAGACTTCTAGTGTAATGAAACTTATTCCCCACTGCTGGGTAGTCCATCAGAGTAAATGTAAATGTTATTAAGAAATGATCAGACAGAAGGGAGTTTTCAGGGAATACTGTTAAGGCTTCAATTTCCATACCATAAGTCAGAACAAGATCTAAGATATGATTAAAGTGGTGGGTGGACTCATTTACATTTTGAGCAAAGCCAATTGAGTCTAATAATAGATTAAATGCAGTGTTGAGGCTGTCATTCTCAGCATCTGTGTGGATGTTAAAATCGCCCACTATAATTATCTTATCTGAGCTAAGCACTAAGTCAGACAAAAGGTCTGAAAATTCACAGAGAAACTCACAGTAACGACCAGGATAGATAATAACAAATAAAACTGGTTTTTGGGACTTCCAATTTGGATGGACAAGACTAAGAGTCAAGCTTTCAAATGAATTAAAGTTCTGTCTGGGGTTTTGATTAATTAATAAGCTGGAATGGAAGATTGCTGCTAATCCTCCGCCTCGGCCCGTGCTACGAGCATTCTGGCAGTTAGTGTGACTCGGGGGTGTTGACTCATTTAAACTAACATATTCATCCTGCTGTAACCAGGTTTCTGTAAGGCAGACTAAATCAATATGTTGATCAATTATTATATCATTTACTAACAGGGACTTAGAACAGAGAGACCTAATGTTTAATAGACCACATTTAACTGTTTTAGTCTGTGGTGCAGTTGAAGGTGCTATATTATTTTTCTTTTGAATTTTATGCTTAAATAGATTTTTGCTGGTTATTGGTGGTCTGGGAGCAGGCACCGTCTCTACGGGGATGGGGTAATGAGGGGATGGCAGGGGGAGAGAAGCTGCAGAGAGGTGTGTAAGACTACAACTCTGCTTCCTGGTCCCAACTCTGGATAGTCACGGTTTGGAGGATTTAAGAAAATTGGCCAGATTTCTAGAAATGAGAGCTGCTCCATCCAAAGTGGGATGGATGCCGTCTCTCCTAACAAGACCAGGTTTTTCCCAGAAGCTTTGCCAATTATCTATGAAGCCCACCTCATTTTTTGGACACCATTCAGACAGCCAGCAATTCAAGGAGAACATGCGGCTAAACATGTCACTCCCGGTCTGATTGGGGAGGGGCCCAGAGAAAACTACAGAGTCCGACATTGTTTTTGCAAAGTTACACACCGATTCAATGTTAATTTTAGTGACCTCCGATTGGCGTAACCGGGTGTCATCACTGCCGATGTGAATTACAATCTTACCAAATTTACGCTTAGCCTTAGCCAGCAGTTTCAAATTTCCTTCCCTGTCGCCTGCTCTGGCCCCCGAAAGACAATTGACTATGGTTGCTGGTGTCGCTAACTTCACATTTCTCAAAACAGGGTCGCCAATAACCAGAGTTTGATCCTCGGCGGGTGTGTCGTCGAGTGGGAAAAAACGGTTAGAAATGTGAACGGGTTGGCGGTGTACACGGGGCTTCTGTTTAGAACTATGCTTCCTCCTCACAGTCACCCAGTCGGCCTGCTTTCCCGGCTACTCGGGATCTGCCGACTACAGGGGCCTGGCTAGCTGTAGAATTTTCCACGGTGCGGAGCCGAGTCTCCAATTCGCCCAGCCTGGCCTCCAAAGCTACGAATAAGCTACACTTATTACAAGTACCATTACTGCTAAAGGAGGCCGAGGAATAATTAACATTTCACACCCACAGCAGAAAAGTGCAGGAGAGACAGGAGAAGCCGCCATGCTAAACCGGCTAAGAGCTAGTAGCTGCGCTAAGCTAGCAGATTCCTAAAAACACACAAAGTGAATAATGTGTAAATAATTTAGAGGTGATTCAGCAGAGGGAGTGCTTTAGTTAAGGCACGTGACGATTACACTGTGAAACAAATCGTTATCTAGGTAACTAGATCAATCTAACTGCGCAGATTAAACAGCTAACAGATACAGCAAAACACCGCTGTGCTCCGGAACAGGAAGTGATACAATACCGCAGTGAGAGCCAACCACCAGTAGAGGCAAGCAAGAGCTCTTCTCTCAACACACACACCCACACACACACACACACACACACACACACACACACACACACACACACACACACACACACACACACACACACACACACACACACACACACAGGTGGATTCAGGAATCGCCATGGCAGGCACAGGTCAATCATTTAGGTGAAGGTTAAGGTCACTGTGGTCAATTATCAGATTCCTGTTGGTCTTACTGTCTTTGTGCCAAAAGATACTATGATTTAGTATTTCAAAATTGTGCACCGTTTGCTTGCAGGATGTTAAACCTGCTTTACCCTTCCATCCTTGAAGTTCAGTGCATCGGGATCCTTCATCAAGCCCTTGGTCCATTGCACTGGAATGTCATAACCTGAGTGGGAGCATTTTGACATTTGTTCTTTCTCAAGGACACTTCAGTACTCAGATAGTGGTAACTGGAACTTGGATCACAACCCCTTTGTTAATGGACAACCTGCTGGGCCTGCTGAGCTATGGCCATATAATAACTGCTCGACTCTCAAACTACACCACAAAAATCATTACGTGCTCTATGCAGCATTGCACATGTCCAGCTCAGCCATGTTATGTGATCTGTATCAGCTCTTAAGCTGTCTTCACATTAACCTTTATGACCTGTGGGTGTTTTAGAGCAGTTTTGTTGTCTACAGTCAAGCAGGTTTCACATCGACATGGACTGAGAGGCTATAATCCAAGAAAGAAGCACCTGCTCCAAAATGGACACATTCAAGATCAACTAACGATTGCAGATGACCACATTGTCAAAGGAAAAGAAATCTTCTGGAAAACATTTTCTGGTGAGGCTGTTTTGCTGCCAGTGGAACTGGTGCATTGGACAGAATGGACTGAATAATGTAAAAAGGAGGATTACCTCAGAATTGTTCAGCAAAACCTGAAACAATCACCCCAAACACAAATCAAAGGTGTTGTTTTTCTCACTTTCACCACAGTGAATCCAGTATGGATTTGCATGTCAACTGGGTACACGTTTTATGCAGGATTCCCTTCCTAATGTAACTGAAAAATGGCAGAGGTCATCTTGATCTAGGGTTTCCCAAAATTCTGACCTCAACCCCATTGTAAGCATCTCAACCACTTTTAAAAATTGGGTCAGTGCTCAAAAACCAAGAATTTAAGATGAACTCTACTAATTCTGTCAATAATCAAATAACCGTCCACAATTCTGCTGAAAGGTTGTTGATGGCTTCCACAAGCATCTAGGCAAAGTGAAAACCTCTAACTGCCATTCACCAAAACATTAAAGTTAAAGTGAAGTAAATCCTATATAGGTGATGGAGATCCATCAGGTCAGTGCTTACAGTTATATGCAAAAGTTTGGGCACCCCTGATAATTTTCATGCTTTTCCTTTATAAATCATTGGTTGTCTGGGTCAGAAATTTCAGTTAAATATATCATACAGCAGATGAACACACTGCTATTTGAGAAGTGAAATGAAATTTCTAGTATTTGCAGAAAGTGTGCAATAACAAAATTGGGCAGGTGCATAAATTTGGGCACCCTTATCATTTTATTGATTTGAATACATTTAGCATTAATTATTGGAACACAAAATGGTTTGGTGAGCTCATTGACCCTTGATCTCCTTACTCAGGTGAATCCAATCATGAGAAAGGGTGTTTAAGGTGGCCATTTACAAATGTTTCCCCTCATTGCATCTCTTCTAATTAGTGGCAACATGGGATCCTCTAAACAACTCTCAAAGACATGAAAACAAGATTGTTCAACATCATGGTTTTAGGGGAAGAATACAAAAAGCTATCTCAGAGATTTCAGCTGTCAGTTTCCACTGTGAGGAACATAGTGAGGAAATGGAACACCGCAGGCACAGTACTAGTTAAGGCCCGAAGTGGCAGGCCAAGAAAAATCTCAGATAAGCTGAAGTGAAGGATGGTGAGAACAGTCATAGTCAACCCACAGACCTGTTCCAAAGATCTACAACATGATCCTGCTGCAGATAGTGTCTTTGTGCATCGTTCAACTATACAGCGCACTTTCCACAAAGAGATGCTGTATGATGCTGTAATGCAGAGGAAGCCTTTTCTGTTTACATGCCACAGAGTCGCTTGAGGTATGCTAAAGCACATTTGGACCGGCCAGCTTCATTTTGGAATAAGGTGCTGTGGACTGATCAAACTAAAATTGAGTTATTTGGACATAACACTGGGCAGTATGCATGGCAACAAAAGGACACAGCATTCCAAGAAAAATACTTGCTACCTACAGTAAAATTTGGAGGTGGTTCCATCATGGTGTGTGGTCATATGGATTCTAGTCAATATCAGCAGATTCTTGAGAACAATGTTCATGATTCAGTGACTAAGTTGAAGTTGCACTGGGCTGGATTCTGTCAACAAAACAATGACCCTAAACACTGCTCAAAATCTACTAAGGCATTCATGCAGAGGAACAAGGACAACATTCTGGAATGGTCATCTCAGTCCCCAGACCTGAATATTATTGAAGATCTGTGGTGTGATTTTAAGTGTGCTGTCCATGCTTGGAAACCAACAAACCTGAGCTGTTTTGTAAAGAAGAATGGTCCAAAATACCTTCAACCAGAATCCAGACTATCATTGGAAGCTATAGGAAGCATTTAGAGGCTGTTATTTCTGCAAAAGGAGAACCTAATAAATATTGATGTATTTTTTTTTTCTGTTGGGGTGCCCAAATTTATGCACCTGCCTAATTTTGTTTAAGTAATTATTGTACACTTTCTGTAAATCCTGTAAACTTATTTTCACTTCTCAAATATCACTGTGTTTGTTTGCTATATGATATATTTAACTGAAATTGCTGATCCAAACAACCAATGACTTATAAAGGAAACTCATGGAAATCATCAGGGGTGCCCAAACTTTTACATACAACTGCATCTCTGGTGCGTGAAGGGGACAAGGTTCTATGACCCCCCCCCCCCCCGGACAGGAATCCAGTACAACATAGGATACTTCTCAAACCAAGGACAGTCCCATTTACATCTGGGTGGAAAACTCAGAATCAGAATCGAATTTATTAAGTTCTTACATACAAGGAATTTGATATGGTGTCACTGGAACATAAACAGTAATAAAAGAAAAAAACTTCTGTAAGAAGTAGTAGGTGTAACAGGAAAAAGAAAAGGAAAAAATACTTCTGTAAGAAGTAAAAGAGTCAAATAGACAAATGGGCAAACTAAGTTTCCTGTCAAATAGATATAGTGGAATGGGCTGTGCAGATATGCAGGTGAGATCAAAGCTCACCACCTTGATGATTATGTTGGTTATTATTGTGTATTACTTTATACATTTTCACATGTTTTTCATGAGCAGGTTGTTCAAGTCTATGGTGACTGGGTGTATGTAAGTTCTGACCACAGCTATAACTATAAGGACAACAGTTTATGATTCTGCAATATCGAAAGGAAATTGTTCTTTTATATACAATGTCTGAAACTTAATCCATTTTTAATATTTGTGCATCTGTCAGCAACTCTTGAAGAAAAAAAAATCTTTGCTGTTTATATTTGAGGTGTTCTTAGCAGTGGGTGCTAATCTTCTGCATACATTCTCACAAGTGCCAGTACAAACTGCTAATTATTATCTTTGTTTTTGTGTCTGGCAGAATCGAAATAGACTCATTTCAACACAATGCACAACCCAGAATAGTGGATCTGCTTCTTGCACAATAACAAAAAAAGCATCATGTATTTTATTAAACAGGTGAGACAGTGTTTTATCTGATGTCTGAATGTGCAATCTGTGCTCCCACTGCTTGAGATTTTTCATCAGGATGTGTGTGTTTACTGAAATGAGGCATTGCAGGAACAGAAATGCTGAAAATCATGTGGAGGCAAAACAAGCTGAAGGCTATTTTGTGGTTTTGGGGATGAAAGTGACTCAAGGCTTTTTCTTTTTGGTCTGAAAAAGGTCTGTTTTTCAGATTCAGCAGCATGGCAGTTATCTCAATAGCTGGTGATCCTGAAGTTTCTATGTATCTGGATACTTGGAGAAGCCAAGGCATCTACCCTTCAACATGCAGTCAGTGTATAGATAAATGAATGAATCCATCCCTGCCAGTTTCCTAACACAATAACTCAAAAACAATAAATACTATCATTTTACAGTTCACCAAATTAAAAGAACATATCATGAGCACAAACCCCTTTGCATCGCGCAAAGATTGGTGCACCCAATCAATCAGAAGAGCAATTTTACTTTATGTAATGCCCCATATACATGTCTGCCATCTGCTGGATGGTTAGTGAATGCTGGATTCATTGCAGTTGTGCTTGACAATCAGAAACAGACTGCCAAGATGGTGCCCACATTTAAACTCAACTCAACCTTTATTTCTAAATCACCTTTAAAATGAAAGCAGTCGACCAAAGTGCTCTACATAATTAAAAAATTGGCACCAAGTTACCCCCAATCGTAACTAAATGAACTCAAAATAACAATAAAATTACAACCGGCAATAAAAATTTCACCTGTCTACAGCAGACTGATAGTTGCTGTTGGGAGGATTGATGGGCTTAAGCACAGGGTGGCAATACCTGGCTCAACCTTGCAGCGGCCTTTGTTTTACTTCTCTGACAGGGGGTTTTGCAGGTTCTGTGGCCATCTGAATCTTTTCTGTGGTGTGCCCCAAGGTTCTGTCCTTTGTCCTGTTTTGTTCACCCAATATATAATTCATCTTGGGCAGTTAATTGAATACTTTAAGACATTTTATTCAGATGATATGCAATTGCCTGGCTCATTGAAACCTCAAAACTCAACAAAATTGACAGTCTTGCTGAGACATGATAAAAAAAAATTAATGGGTGCTAATTTCTTACATCTTAATGTTGAAAAAAAGGAAAGTTAAATTTCTGCTTCACAAAGTGCTGTGCCTACAGTCCTGGACAGTCTTGGGTCTCTCAATTTGTCAGTGCATTCATTCATAAGAAACCTATGTGTTACTATGGACCAGGCTTTATTTTTGGACCAGCACATAAAGTATTTGATTCAGTCTTTTCTTTCTTTCAGGCAGGAAATATTGCAAAACTAAGAATCACTGCATCACAAGTTCAGATGGAAATGATGATCCATGCATTTATTTCATCCCACTGATGACTGCAACTTCCTCTAAACCTGGCTGAATAAAACGTGTTTGGATGATTTCCAAATTGTGCTGCTAAACGCTTGCCAGGTCCTCTCAGAGGTCACATGTGACAGCAATTTTAATTGCGCTTTTCTTGTTCTCCAGTAAATTCGTAGTCTACATTGAAGTACTTGTGATCACTGGCTGAGATTTACATAGTCATGACCCTGCTTCCATGAGAGATTTGCTGTAACTAGCAGTTCTCTATGCTCTTATGATCAGGGTTTTCGTGGTTGTTCCAAGAAAGACGTATAAAACCAAAGGTGACTTTATTTTTGAGGTTGTAGTTCTTAAAATTTGCCATGGGTTTTAAGATCTGTGGATACTTCTGTGCAGCTTGAAGCCTACTTGTTTAAGCATATTTTATAATGTAATTTATATATATATATATATATATATATATATATATATATATGCATGTTATTCAGTCTTCTCTGTGAAGCATTATGTTACATCTCAGTTGAAAGGTTCTATATAAATAAACTACTTACTGTCCAGGACCCAAGGTGGTTCCATAGTGTGGTGGGTGCAGTGATGCATGTCACTAGCATGTATTAGGGGAAACCGGGGCATGGTGAATCACGGGGCACAGTGAATCAGTAGCTATATCTGCAAAACTACAGAAATATTTGCAGCAGTTATGCCATATTTTTCTGCATAAAGACATCCCCCTTATTAATTTGTGTTTTGTTATTGGATACATTAAGGGTAAAACTAAGTGGCAAGTGAAGTCAGTTTTTTCTTATCAAAAGTAAATTTTGTGGATGTCAGTGTCTTTGTATTTATTTCTCACATCAGAGGAAAGGTGGCCCAAAAAATATAATATTTATATTAGTTGGAAGACTACCCCGTCCAACTGATGAGCATGTGTTATATCTTCTTCAGACTATCAGCTATTTGATAACATGAGTCATGTGTGTCACATGCACCCGGGGCACAGTGAATCTAAAATTTTAAAATCGATAAATAAAATGTAATAAATAAATAAATGAATAACACAGCCTTATAAACAATAACTCGCTGTATTAAATCCACAATAGAATGACATAAACCTATGCATAATGTGTTTATGCTGCCACAAAACAACATTTCTGATCCACTGTGCCCTGGTTTCCCCTATACAATGACTGAATGTATTATATACGGCTCAATACTGATTATTCATCCCATTTGCCATTGTGCTCCTTTTACCGTGCAATTTTGGTTCCATGTGTTTCGTACCATCGCATGCTGCGACCACCGCACGTGCACACACCAGCGGCAACAGCATTTAGCAGCTTATTGATGCTGGTTATTCTTCTAACACAAACGAAAAAACAAATCTAGTACACCGTAAGCCGTCTGGAGGCATTTGCAATATTTACTGGGTTGTATTTAGCTAAAGTAGAACCACTGTCGAATGAAGAGTTTGACAAATTTGTCCTGAATTTTTGCTGGACTGAGAAAAACAGACTGCAGTCAAATACACAAAGAAGTCAGTGCACGGCATCAGTGGACCACATCTTCAGGATTGTTTTTCAACTATCTGATTGCTTTTGCAAGTTGACTGAAACAATTTTGGATTGGATTGGACTGCTGTTTAAAATTTGTGTTGGACTGTTTGGAACGTCTTGACGTCAAAGGACCAGTGACACACTTCAAAATGTCAGTCCCTTTTCTCTTGCTTATAAATTAACAGGCGTGATATAAAACAAATAATGAATGTTTTTTTGTTTGTTTAATGGAAAGAATTTCATTGAATTTTAATTTCATTCGGTGAAAGATGGAATGTTGCATTGAACGAGGCGTCTTACCATTGCTCTCATAAATATTCATTATTTGTATACTCTCACACCTAACCTGAATAATTTTCATGCAAAATGTTGATAAATGTTCAGATATCTGTAATAGGAATGCTTATGTGGTGCAGATCTGGATAAAAGGGATGAAGCCAGAAAATTTTAACTTTGCAACATACATGAGTTTAGGACTTGGCTTTTGAAAAAGGTTGTGATCTAATAAGTGCCCATGTAGTTATCTCAGCCAAGAAAGCAATGTTTTTGGACTTAAAATAAAACAGACTGCAGCAGAATTTGGTGGACTGGCAGGACTTGGATCAAGGAAGACCTGATTAAATTTGGAAATACAGAGGATGCCAAAACAGGATTATTATTATTATTATCATTATTATCAGTGGTGGGCACAGTTCCGCTAATCCGCTAGCCATCTAAGATAACTTTTTTGTTAGCGGATTAGCTTTTCATGAACTCCAAAAACATCAGTGGACCAATTAGCTTCTGATAACTTTTGTTCCGATAACTTTTAGACCGCTAAGTTTATTTACATAGTTAGTAATAGTGAAAAACATTTATAAACCCTGTTGGCTCCTATCTGCTACGTATTTTGCAGCAGTGAGACAGCTGAGAGGAGCTGAGCTCAACTCTACCCCAGCAGAAGGGGCCTAGCCGCCAGGCTGCTACAAAAAAACAAAAAACAAACACAAAATTCATTTCCCTTTCCAGCATACAATGGTCTAGCCGTGAGGCCAATGTCCTCAAAAGGAAAGCAAGTTTTACTTATGGCTTTGATTTATAAATGAAATTTGGAAAACATCTGTATGTCTTAATGTTCAACAGTTCAGAATTAGTGTATTATTTTAAAATTAAAAGATGTGTGCTATATTTTCACTTTGTACAAATGACTTGACATTAATGTAGTTAAACTATGCTGATTAATTTGGTTTATAAATCAAAACCATAAGTCAAACGTACTTTCCTTTCGAGAACTTTGGCCTAGCGGCTGAACCGCTGTATCCTGTGAATGGAAATGATGATTCCTTACAGCAGTGGGCAGGGCATGAAAAAACTGAAGCACTGGCTCGTTGGTTGTATTGGATTTGTGATCATCTTTGATACTAATTAGAAGCATTGGTGCTGTTTAAACTCAAAACCTATGTGTCAGTAGCTGAGTGTACCGGAGACAACACTGAAAGTTATCGGTTAGCTGTAGCTTCCACAAATTGTTTAGTGGTTTATCACTTGAGCATTATAAAAGTTAACTTTTCAGTTAGCTGATTAGCTATTATCGAAGGTAACCTTTTGGTTATCTGTGCCCACCACTGATTATTATGAGTAGAAGTAGTATGTTGGTAATGGATGTCTGTACTCATTGAGTGCTATTGTTGCTTCAACAAATCCTGCAACAATTTTATTAAAAAAAAAGAAGAAAAAGCAAGGTCCTAATATGTACGTAAAATATTATTATTATTTATTATTTATTATTTATTTTTTTTAATATTTGTGTCCTGAAAATATGCATCAATCTGAATTCTGCCAGAAGCATTTCCTCACTAATTAAAAACAGCCTAATTTAACACGGCTACTTTTTCTCTCTTGTTATCTGTCAGCGACTTGTAGGAATGCCATAATGACATGAGATGAAACAAGCAGGATACCTAAACTCTCCAGCCTTTCCTGCGTCTCCTTTCTTTGCAAGTTTGAAATTCCCAGAGTAAATCATGTAATCATGTAACAGCTCTGTGTGCCCTAAGTGGATGTGTCTATGTGTGGTTGTCACACGCTGACCCTCCTACTCTCCACATCTCTCCCAGCTCTCATCAGCGCTAATGGTGGAGCCGGGAGAAGCGCACAGAACACACCATATGCTTCTCCCAGTAATCGCCTCATTAGGTGCCAGCCTGCTTACTCTCTGCCTGAATGGAAATGTGAAATATCACAGACAGCCAGATGGATCCCCAGTAACTGTAGACATACAGTACAAATGTGTACGCTCATCCATGTGCAAAACAAATAAATGCACATGACTGTGTGCACAGTCCTCTCACACCGCAGCGACATCAACATATTTAGCACTTATGTCGTGTGCAGTAAGAATGACCTGGTCTCACTTTGTAATTATTTGACTTTGCAAGCCTGTAAGAGTCATATTGCTGCACCCCCCCACCCCAGAAGAACACTGTGCAAATTCATGTTTGCACCAGACGATCATTATTTATTCCCTCCACCGTCCAAGCAGGGTGCTGGTTGTTTGGAAACCTTTGGATGGATGTTAACGACTTGGAGGAGGAGAGGGCCATGTGTCAAGGAACAACCAATTAAACACATCTTTCTTCTTTATAAATTTGGAAAGGATTCCTCAAAGACTTTTCATGGCATTTGGTGGAAATATTGGGATGGCAACAAGAAAGAACCCAAAACATTTGGCATAGATCCAAATTCCAGGGGTGGAGCCTGGAAATTTTGATAATTTGTCACAGAAGACTCTTTATGGCGATGCCAATCTGACAAATGACTTCTTGCTGACATTTCTAGGGAAGACTTAATGTGTGCCACATTCGGTCCAGATCGTGGTGAAAATCAAATTGCTAAGCTTTTGTCAAAATGAATTCTTGTGCAATTTTGGTCAACATTCACTGGCATATTAACTTCAGCAGAAATCAGCAAAAAGACCTTGGAGGAGCTGGTCAGCAAAAATGACTGACAGACATTGGACCCAGTGATTCACCTTTGGTGCGTTTTGATCTTGCTGGGTAACTCTGGAACCCACCTCCAGATATTGGCAAACTGGAGTGAAAAACTTAAATTTTGAACTTTGACACTAATGATTGACCTTTGTTAGAGACCAAAAAAAAAAAAAGAAAGAAAAAAGAAAAAAGTCAAGGGCTGGACTGAGAATGTTTTCCATATTATTTTAGTTCATTTCATTGTTACCAGATTGATATAAAACACCTTAAGGACTGATTTTTAACACACTGGGTGAAGTGAGCCATGCATTAACAAAAGGACCTATTAAGATCCATACCCGGGGACAGAACAAGGAATTTTAAATGGTCATCAAAATTACTAAAAAACATAAAGACTGATTTCCATGAAACTTGAAGGGTAGGACAGGTTCCAAGGAGGATAGGTGGGCAGATTGATCCTAATATCGATAATATCGATACCAGCACTGGTATATTGAACGATCCTCGTGTAAAAAGATCGATACTCAAGCTTTTTTTCTCTCCCGCACACACTGACTGCTGCGCACGCAGATTCATCAAAGTATACTCTCTGTCTGTAAGAGCAGTGCTGCGCTGTGTCACACAACACGGAGCAGCGCACCCTTGTATTGTGGTTTGTCAGCCCTCTACCTCAGGAGATTTTGTTTTAAGTTGTGTCGAATGATATCTTTTTTAAAACAAAAATGTTGATTGCGATAATAAAGGATTTTGTTGTCACGTACAATGTTTGGCGAAATTCCATCCTAGGTCTTTTGGATCCTTTGGATCTATGAAGCTTAAATATGAAAAAGTATCAGTATCGGTGATACTGGGCCTGTATTTACTTGGTATAGGATCAATACCAAAATTCCTGGTATCGCCCACCTCTACCAAGGAGGACAGTGTATTCAAATTAAGGCTTGAATATGGGTCCAAGTATGACACCAAGACATTTTAAATATTTACCACCAGGATAATACTATAAAAAAAGGTACATCATCTGAGCATATATCTACTGCACATTTTGTACAGTTTATCACGTGCACAGGGCAGGAATAGCAGCATTTTTTTCTGAGCCGGCGCCCAAGTTGAATTAATATAGATGCACTGAAACACTGGAGGCTAAAAAAATAGTTGTAGCTCCGGCTTCCAGTCTGAGGTATTGGTTAAACAGTGAGGCGAGAGGCTATCAGCATTACAGAGGCCCCACTTACCTCAATGAATCAATCGCACACATGCACACATACTGTCTTCACACACTAACTACACACTCGCATCACAATCAATTTCTGTGGCTGCAAGCAGGCTAAGTTGAAATGCGTGTTGTAGATTATTTCACACAGACTGAGGTGCAGTTGGACAGAACGTTGACGTGTTATTAATATCCCTGTGGAGACCTTTTTTCCAGCCTGGACCTGGTTTGGTGCCACGCAATAAAGTCTGTGACATTCAAAGTTTGTTAAAAGTTCTGAGCCATATGCCAAGAATTACTACCTATAATTTGATTACTTTATGGGTAATGAAACCCACAGCTTGATTCTCGGCAACAACCGATGCAAAGACCTTTCACTCTTTTGCAAAACCATCAATTCATTTTTCCATCCATCAAGGCACTCTTCTAATTAGAATCACTCTACCACACATACTTGCTCAGATACCAAGACGTGCTGTTTTAATGAAGAGGTTATTCTTTTTTAAAAACAATAAAGTTAACAGGGTTTGCAAGTTCATTGTGAAGGCATGCTTGCATGAAACAGTTGCATAAATGTAAAAAATAAATACATAAATAAATAACTGGTATATGGAAGTAAATGTGACAAAATTAGCAGTTGCAAAAAAGGGCACAAAGCTGAAAATATTGTTTTGTTCTTATTTTACAGTAAGAGGTAAAAGTATGAGGGCATAAAGACAGTAAAGTCTACAGCAATCTGACATTCAGTGACCTTGACCTTTGACAAAAAAAAAAAAAAAAAAAAACCCTTTCAGTGTAATTTTGGGATTGACCTCCAGCCACATGCCATGTTTGGTGGAAATAAGACAAAGGCCCTGGGAGGAGTAGGGGAACAAACAGAGAGACAGATGCTGAAATTATCATATTGCTTCTGTACTTTTAGTGTATAATTAATATTATTATACGGTATGGGATTTTGCCAACTTCTGATTGGCCCGTTTGCCACTTTCTGAGCTGTACCACATGCCGAGTTGACCGCTGGTGGAGCCGAGTAGACCGCGCGTGCGAAACGAGTACACCTCGCGTGCAGCGTAGCGCTAGCCAATCGAGCGACGCCTTTTATCGATAACGACCAATCAGATAATGCAATACAATGCCTACTTTGGCTGTCAGTTTGTTGACAAGATGGCAGAAGACAGGTTTGCATCTGTTAGCGACGCTGACTTAAAGCAAATTTTACACGAAAAAGATGTGACGAACACCCGCAGAAATACACAGTCAGCAGCCAACCTGTTTTGCAAGTACGTCACTGAAATGACATGCGCCCAACTTTGAAACTTGCTTGACAGAGTACTCGGCCGATTTTACACGGAAGCTAGACAGGTGAATGGCGAACTTCATAAGAAAACAAGCCTGATGACTCTTCATCACGGACTTAACAGGCATCTCCAGTTGATCGATGGGATGTCAGTTGGTGCAGTATGACAGTTATAATAAAGAGTTGAAACTTGAGATTGATTTTTCAGTTTTAGTATGTTTGACAAACTCCCAATTTTCTTGTTTACCATATAATAAAGCAGTTATAGGCCGAGGTGAACCCCATCCTGACCAGGTGCGCATAATCACGGGTACACCTCATCAAAAGTCTATAATTGTATATTGTGGTCTGCTTAATTAATTAAGAGACTTTTAAAAAGCAGCTAAAGAGACTTTTATGTGGACAAGCTTTTAGCTACACTTGTTTTTTTTTCTGTCATTTTAAAATGTTTTTAGAGGAGGTCTAGTGCAGGGGTGGCCAAGTTCGGTCCTCGAGAGCCACTTTCCTGACACTCTTAGTTGTCTCCCTGCTCCAACACACCTGAAACCAATGAAAGGCTGCTAACGAGTCTTTCATTGGATTCAGGTGTGTTGGAGCAGGGAGACAACTAAGAGTGTCAGGAAGGTGGCTCTCGAGGACTGAACTTGGCCACCCCTGGTCTAGTGGTTAAAGCGTTGAGACCAGAGGATCCTTGGTTCAAATCCCAGCCTGACCGGAAAATCACTAATCACCTTAATCCCCTAGTTGTTCCCGGTGTGTAGTGAGTGTCTTGCATGGCAGCACCCTCACGTTGTTGTGTGAGTGTGTCTGTGTGAATGGGTGAATGTGAGGCATAGTTGTAAAGCACTTAGAGCTTCTGAGGCAGATGGAAAAGCACTATATAAATGCAGTCCATTTATGATTTTATTTTTTACTGTTTCTCGTTATGAATTGTGATTTTTAATCTGATAAGATCTCACACACTCACACACTCATCTTCAACTGCTTATTCCAGTTAAGGGTCAGGGGGGCATAGCGCACAAGGCAGGGTGCACCCTGGACAGAACGCCAGTCTGTCCTGATAAAAGCTATATAATTAAATTTTACATACTTACTGTGGTCAAATTAGGCGATGCAAATTTTCTCAGGTTGGAAACTTGGTGTCTGTACAGCACTAAATACATACAAATGTGTAATGTTGCAACTGTGAGGATAAATTATGCATGCTACCAAGCTATTCTGGTATGGATAGCCCTTGTTGTGATAGTCAGCTACACTCCCAGTAGTAAATGAACATGAAGGAATAAAGTCTTGAGACTTGAATTTAGGAATTGTCTGCTATTTATTTTTTCCATGCAAATATTATTAATCTTTTTCAAGCTTAATGGGACCTGTGATGAATTTCATCATGTCAGTGTCAGAAATTGCTAAGTTGTGGCCAAACAGTTGAGTCTTATGTTCAGTTGTCACAGTCACTCTGTGCCGTTTTGCAAGCTCCAGCTGGGCTTTTGAATATTTTCACCATGCCATTAAATTAATTCTGTGCTTTTATTTTGGCATTTCTATCATTAAGAGTGAGGAAATAAGAGAACTGAACATTTATTCCATAGATTTAAAATTTACAAATAAAACAGTCTTTGTTTTGGGGCTGGTCCCCTTTCCTGATGGCATTGGGGTATGTTGAACTTGAATCCTGCCGTCGGAAGAAGTACAGGCTGAACAGGGACCACTGGTGGTGGTGGGGCAGAGGACGGTGTGCTGCAGGATGGCAACCAGGGTGCACACAGGAACCAACAAGAAGAGGAGGCCAGCAATAGACTGGGAGCAACAGGAGGCAATAGAGCATGGAGGCATAAGAGGAATCAACCAGAAGCCAGTGGAGTGGAGGAGGCAAAGTCTTAGACAGCGCCTGCAAACAGCCGAGAGATGAGTCAGAATTGATAGCTTTAAATGGCTTTGATGTTTCCTATTGGTTGCTGTTGATGACAAAATTATGGCCAGCTGCTTCTGATCAGGGCCACAGGCATTATTAATTAACAAACGTGAAGTAAAATCTGAGTCTTCCTGCTGGAACCAGCGCTACGCTCTATTTCCTCTGAGTGCATCTGCTTTCCTTCCACGCCTCTTGCACTTCCCACTACTCTGTCACCTGACAACGATACCTGCCATTAATCATCTCATCCACTCTGCATTTAGTCAGTCATTCACTCTTCCTTTACCTGAATGTAGGTAAGATTCATGTTTTACATTTTTGTCATGTTCCCTGTCAAGCTATCCTGTAACTATTCTCAATTGTGTCTTTAATTTCAACTGAAAATCCTGGCACTCATCTGTGAATTATCTGACCTAATCCTGCCTCTTGGGTTTGCCTTCCCCCCCAGTAGCTTGTTCTACAAACCCACACAGATACTCAGTCGAGACTGTTTTACACATTTTACAACAGTCTCTGAGTCTGTGCATTTAGATGTTGTTGCCAGCCAGTTTGATGAATGTAAGTGCACTAGTTTTCAACTGTCCTAATTTTGTTCGGTCTCCCTTAAAAATGAATGTTAAGGGGGAAAATAAAGATGCCATGATACACAATTTAAGCTGCAGCAGCCTAATGTTGGTTCCACAGCTGCTCACCCTGCATGGTGGCAATACTCATGTTCAACTGCATTCCTGCCAAAGCCAAGCACTGAGTTTGTAGCTATTTGATGGAATCACCAAACCACCAGCTGGGCGGTTATGTGCCAGAAACAGATGCCTGATCTCATTGCAATGGTTAAGACCTCATTTCTACAAAAATATCCACTAATTTAAACTTGGCACGATCTGCAGAAAATACCAAACAAAGGGAAAAATGAGCGCCTGTGTCTTCCGTATCGCCTCCATTTGCACTGGCATGAAACAGAACCACACGTTTATATCTCCCTAATGACTGGCTCATTATCATTTGTTTTCGCCGGAATAAAAATGCAAATTCTCTGATGCGTCTGAGTGCATGTGTGAGATCTTTGGTTTACCGGTGGGCTACCATATGGCCAACTTGACATCTTCAATTCATCATGTGAAAGTAAGAGGAAGCTGAGCAGAAGCATCTCTCATTGTAGAAGAATCACGAAAGCACACAGACGTCTGAAAAAGCTCAGGCAGCAGTTCCAGCAACTGAAAAGTAATTGATTGGGCCACCACTGCTGTCTGAATCACAGTTTCATCATTTAGCTCTTTTCAGCCCAGAGCATGATGAAGAAAGAACCGTTTAAGAGTGATGATCTCTGAAACACTTTTCACTGGCTTCCTTCTCTTCCTTTCATCATTACTGTTGGCATTTGTCTTCCACTGATTGGAATAATTCTCTGGAACAGTTTATTACCAATGACAAAATTCAGGGCTATGCATTTGCATAACTTTTGAAATTTTGAGAAAAAGTATACTCAATAAAAATATAAATCTTTGCTCCCATTTTTCATTGGTTGTTGTAAAAAAGTGTGACTTCTTCTATACGTTTTATTTTACTCAAATGTGGTTCACACATTTCTTCAAATCCATGTTAGTAAGAATCTTCATCTTCATCTTTGCCAAGATTATCCATCCACCTGGGTCATGTAGCAGATCAATATGCTGATTAAACAGCATGATTATTGCACAGATATGCTCTATATTTGTCACAATAAAAGGCCACTCTAAAATGAGCAATTAATCACGATAAAAACTCTTTATTCGGTGAAGAAGTGGCAATGGGTTGGCTTGGTTACATGTAGATGATGTTGGATGTGGTGCAATGAACATTCAGCTCGTGGACAAACCTGCAGTCAGCATGCTAACTGCACACTCCTTCAAAGTGTGTGACACCTGTGGCATTGTGATGTTTGACGAAACTGCACATTTTAGGGTGGATGTTTGTGTATTGTGACCAGTCCAAGGCCCATGGGTGAATTGATCGTGTTGTTTATTTAACATGTTGATATGCCACACCTGTCAGTTGGATGGATTATCTTGGCAAAGGTGAATTGCTCCCCGATATGGACACAAACAAACAAACAAAATTTTCCCAATCCCCAACATCAAAGAATCAAAAACATGAACGGAAACCAAAATTGTTACCTGTGACAGCCTAATGAAATATGCAAACTCACCGCTAGATTACACAAAATCCTACATGCTGTTACTTTAAAGTATAAAACATAATGTAATGCTAAAAAAACCCTTGGCCGTATGACCATTGTATTTTTATAATTTGCAGTTGTTTAATTAATTATTAATATCCTATTGTCTTATGTACAATTTGTAAATGTTCAAATCAAATCATCATTTGTTCATATTGTGCAAATCAAGAATATCTGTAGATCATCCTCTGTGCATTTGTAATTATTAATGAGACAAATTTAACTCCATAGAAAGTTAGCTTTGAGTTAGTGAAAGTTAGCGTGCAAGCGTGCAGGTTACAAAAATAGTGTTTTTAGTTTTAGAAGTGTTTATTTCTCGCTAGCTTTTATATAATATACCAGAAACAAAGCTGTTAGTAAGCAGCTATGCCAGGAAGTGATGTCACCATGTTAACCTCTGCGAAATGTCTTGTAAATAAGTTCACAGGTGTTATTAGGTTCCAAAAATAGCGTTTTCAGTTTAAAAGTGTTTATTTCTCACTAGCTTTTACTACACCAGGAAGTGACGTCAGCATGTTAACCCTCTGGGGTCCAAGGGCATTTTTTGGACAGTTTTCTCGCCTGGCATAAATGTTTTAATATTGCTGTTAACAGCTCTCCCTGCATCCCATAATCAAATTTTATTTCTCTTTTTTTCAGGATAACCTGTGCTTTCAGAGTATGTATGTTTTTGTTGTGTTTTATAAGTGTAATAAAGGTTTACAATTAAAAATAAGCAAGGAAAAAATAAAGCGAAAAATAATTTTCCACACACATTTATTCAAACACACAGCAAACTATAATAAACAACTGTTTTGACACTTTATAAAGGTAATTTGAGGTCTTGTGTGAAAGACTGAACATCAAAAAGGTTCAAACAATAAACACAAATGCACATTTTGAACAATATATACAAAATAGTCTATGCATTTTGTTGTCCATTGATATGGTAAATAGTGCTTTACGCAGAGAAAGCAACAGAGTTATCCAGTAACATTCACATGCAAACTAGTGGAGCAATCCTGATAGTTACACACTCTTTGTTTGAGCATGTGAGATTGTCATCAGAGGCTTTCCGTGTGCTTCTGCTTTCACTGATCGCTGTGCATAATGGCGCAGTGCACACTGAGTATGTACTAATAGTATGTACTCATTGGAGCACCCAGGGGGCTATTTAAATGGGCCAACTAGTAACATATCACTCTTGAAAACAATCTTTGGCTTTTCATGTGAGGTAAATCTGCCCTACGATTGGATTTTGGAAAACCATGTGATGGTGAACCAATTCTGATTGGACATTCACATTGCGCACATCATCACACAGGTTCTATGAGGAGTACAAACATGGCCAATGGCTGGCTCGAAAGTCTGCGGAGTTACCTTTTCAGCAAAAAAAAAAAAAAAAAGTACGTTTATATCTCATATCATTCAAAAGTTATTTATAATTTAGTAAAGCTTGGTCTTAGCTGTCGTATATGATGGTGTCGGCCCCAGAGGTTTAAACTCTGCAAAATGTCTTGTAAATAACTTCAGAGGTGTTATTAGGTTCCAAAAACAGCATTTTCAGTTTTAGAAATGTTTATTTCTCGCTAGCTTTTACATAATATATGAGAAACATGTATATAAACACACAAAATGAAGCAGTTTTGAAGAGACCAACTGACACCATGATGCAACTCTACTGTGCTATACTGATTGGCTGTCACCTGCGTCACTCAAAAACTAAAGGGATCAGATGGAAACAGAATGCGACTTTTTAACATCTTAAAATACATCAGTGTTTGCCATCTTTGAACTTGTCCAAGGTCTGTGTTCAAGAATGTTCCCTGTGAATTTCAAGGGTCTGGCAGTAATAGGAGTCGACTTATGCTGGACATAGACAAATGGACAGACGGACAGATGGACGAAAAGCCTTCACAATACCTGATGGCCATCAAATATGGTGCAGCTGCAGTTGCTCTAAGTCGAGTTACGTTTGAGTTACGTTTGCCTTTGAACAGCCCCCAGGTTGCGAACAAACAGCCACGTTTTGTGATGTGGACAACAATCTTGACTTGTTATGATGATTAGGTTTCAAAAACACATCTGTTCCTGCCTGTTCTGTAAAACCAACATGTGCTTATTCAAAGGCGTCAAACAGCGATGCTTTGTCAGGTCCAATTTACGCTGCGCAATGTTAAGTGCCTTTTAGTATCAATGCAGGGGAATTTATCTCCAAATATTTTACGTAATGGACTGCTTCTTTTGCTGTTATGCCTATGGTTAGGGTCAAAGTTACTTTTAATGATCATCGCAAAACTTTGGAAAGCCTTGTTGCCAAGGTTGAAAACCCAATTATGTTTCTATACCAACGCCAGAGGGTACCTTCCACATGCATGAGTATAATGTTGCCACCATTTAAAACTAAACTCAGCTGCTGTTATCTAAGAAATGTTGTGATTAAGAAGACGCTGTAAAGCTTCAGAGCTCCAGTGTTTTTTATTCATAATGGCATCATTGATCTCAGCAGACAATAGAAGGCAGTTCAATATGTCACCATTATTTCCTTAACGCCTCACTTTTCATGTTATTATCCAGGTAGGTGGACAGTTTTTAACACGTGTGTTACTGGTAAAGTGTCAGAATGATGCTGTAATGTTTTTTTATGGTCCTGCGTTCATACGATTTGTTTGTCTTGTTTAGCGTCTGAATAACTGGTATCACTCTCTGGTCAGCCTTTAGGAAGCTAAACATAAAATAGTGCTATAAAAAAAACAAGACAGCCTTTGGTAAAATGGTAGATTTGTGTAACCCATGGCTGATATACATCTACACTTGAATTTTCCTCTCTGTAAAATAAAGGCACCACAGCCCACACAGCAATAATGTTAAATGTGATATCTAACCTTTTTATCTACAAAATTACACAAATCACATTTGAGTAAAATTCCACCTGTCAGATGAATAATTTCTCACTTTTTCTTCTTTTTTTTAATTGGCTCATAGAGATTCCTGGGAAGGTTTTAGAAAAGGCAAAAATTACATAACCGGCAAAAAATATGGAAAAATACAAATATGGTGTGTAAGAAGCCAACTGGAAAGGTAGGGTAATCACATTCCTCAGAAAAGGCCTGTCAGTCCTCTTTAATTTAAGCTTGAAATGAATTTTTTTTTTTTTTTTAACCCTATTTGGATGGGATTAGTTTTTACCAGGGGAGATGGCTCAGTGTAATTTTCAACCCAGTCTCACAGCATGTTGTGATTCAGGAGCACAGAATATACGTTAATTTATTGGTTTGGGATATTGTCACAAAAAGCGCCTCATTTTCCTCACGGCAGCACAAATTCATTCAAATACATTCTGTGGTGGGTGAACTGAATTAAAAGTGAAGCGGGGGGGGGGGGGGGGGGGTTATGGTTAGGTTTGGGGAAGGAGTAGGGTTAGGTTATGGTGTTGGGGGGTTGGAGTAGGGTTAATAATAATGAGTTAAAAAAAGAAAAAACCCGTCACGAAAATTTGAATCATTTCATGATGGGAGCACGAAAAAAAAAAAGGTGAGACTGGGCTCGTAATTTACCACTAATCATCACAGCAAAATCACCAACGTAAAATTAACACTGACTGTGTTAAATTAACACTGCCAGTGTCTATATATTCCTCGCTGACCCAGTGTGGACCCATATAGACATTGTCAGTGTTAATTCAACGCTGGTGATTTTGCTGAGATCTATAATATTTTTGGTCGATTCACATGGGATAAGAAACCTTGGTGCAAATGACAGAGATGGGAGTGGCTTCTCAATTCACTCTCTGCTGATACCCCTCACAAAAAAGGTGTGTAATACACTGGTTCTGATAAGTAGAAAACATGACACCAACCAAAGGTAGTTGCAGGTACAGGTGAAGGCTCTTAATGCTTACATGCACCTGTGACCTCAGGTGTCAGGATTGTGGGTTTTGTCATGTTTGTTAGATTCGGTCTGTTACTTTATGCTTGGGAATTGTTTTACTGATCTCTCTTGTTTATCACTGGGGTCCTTGGTGGTGGACTGTTCCCCTTTGGTTTTCCACTCTTTATTCTGGAGCTTTCCTGCACACCTGTTTCCTATTACCTGCTTATCACACTCCGTATTTAAGCCTCCTATTTCTCTCACTTCCTGCCAGATCGTTGCACTTTATACCTTTGCTTCCAGCCCTGTTCTTTGTGTTTACCATGACCTGTTTTTGTCTTGCTGTGTTTTATGACTACGTGCTCGTTTTTTGAGCCACACCTTAGCCATATGTTTCTGTTACCATTGCTGATATTGAACTGCCTCTTTGTGTACCAAACCCTGCTTGTCGATCCAGTAAGACCTTTTGAACGAATCCGTCCTGTGTCTGAGCTTGGCATTTGTATCCAGTCTTTTTCTACCACTGCTTCTGATATCAGGATGAGGTCAAAATGTAGATGGGAAATATCTGTAAGGAGAATTCCAGATCGTGATATGTTCCTACTAGCTTGGTTCATGGGGATTCCCCTTTTAGTTGACTTTGTAGAGTACGTAAGACATCACTCTGTTGCAGTTTGGACACTTTGAAGCATGTGTCGAGTACAGAGTGCAGATTCCACTGCTCATCAAGTCTGTGGGTGATGATTGAAAAATAAATCAATGATTCAAGATGCTAAAAGACATTTGCTCTGCATGATGGCTGGACTCATTGTTATTGACAGGGAAGGAGCTTTGATATCTATCGAGTGGAGCCAGTTGAGTTGAGATAGTTATAGGCACATCACACTGGGACTAGACCTCAGAACAAAAACACACTTGAGGACTTGATTCTATACTGTATAAAAAAGCATAATGCAAAATGACTTTCTGACTGGGAATCATCTAATAGAGCTTTACTAATTGCTTTAGTTTGCAGAGTTAATGAAGTCACTTAAAAGCTTTGACTACACAGTGATGCACAGCCACTTTGCATGAGGTCTGCTTTTATATCCCGTCTGTGCTTCACAGACTTAAAAGTGTCACATACGGTACAATAATAGTTTTCATCTATCAAAGCAACTTTATCCCCACGCGTTGCTGTTAGAGATTGTTGCAGATCACAGCCCTTCCCACTTTTATTGTATCCTTTATCATTTTTGCTGCACAGCTTGATGTCGCCCACACAGCTTTGCTCGTGGCTTTCGCTCAACCTGTTGCCAGACTACAGATTAGATCAATGCCACTGCATCCACGCCTGCCAAAGCTATTGTTCTGCCACTGTTTTTTTTTTCTCATGCTTCCCATTGATCTTATCTCATGTATCTGTTAATGTTGCACTGCAGAATTGGGTATATTTGTGGATGTAAAGACTCTTCTCTACAAGATAGCTGGAATAAGAGTCAGACAAATGCTACAGCGTGGGAAGGTCCGACACGAGATCTCCGTGACTGATGTGGACTTGTGACAGGTTGCTGTGTGCAAACTGGAGTGGAGCCTTTATTTCTGAGCTCAGCATGATGTTCCGGCATCCTTCTTGTTTGCTACCACAAGTAGACATGCATGTTTAGCTGCAGTTGCTTAATTTCAGTCCCGACGAGGTGATGTGACTTGTATCTGTTTGTTGCCAAGTGAACATGCTTAGAAAAATTCATAATGTGGTGGAAACTGAACAACCAATTGCTATCTACCAAAACAAAGACCTGTGTGTTGTTCTGCATTCAAAGAAATGTAATTGGATGTGTTTACTGGGGGAAGTGAGACTTTACATCCTTCTTGCTGCTATCGTGCCTTTTATTTTTATGCAGAGGGTATTGTGTATTCTCAACAATTCTGTATGTATGCGACAGTACGTTCTGGCCTGGCCTTTAATGGTATATCCTGAGAGATATACATAAAGGGCTTTGTTATGTTCTGCTTTACACACAGCCTGGCCAAGTTTGGATAGCAAAGATTGATGGTGCACCTTCCTGCATCCCTCATCCAACAGAACTGCTGCGGGTCTTGACTAGTAACAACCCAGGCAGACGTGCTGTCCATCCTTATCTCTTAAAAGTATCATCTATCTGCTGCCATAGGGTATAACTTGAATGCCAAGCATGGTCTGTTTGCTGGGGCCATGACAAATAAGGTACCACTCCACACAGCATTCAATGGACAATGAAGTCCAGCAACTTGTTGGGGATTCTGTGAGATCTCTGAATGTCCTACAAAGCAGCCCAATCAACCAAATCAAACACTATATGAAAGTCAATTTAGGCTGCAAATGTTATGTGTCGACGCGGGTTGAGGAGCGGACCTGCGTCTGACAGAACCCAGCGGTAAAAATAACCAGAAGGCGGTTCCCAACAGAAACAATTTATTTTTCACCTGTGCTTACAAATGTAAAACATAAAAAGCGTCCCTCTGGTGGAGTGATAAGTGGCACGTTCTCCAGCGCCCGCAAGGATTAAAGCCCGGCGCTCCTGGACTCACTACCACCGCCAAACACCCCCCAGGTGGACACGACGAACCGATTCTCTGTGGAGCAAAGAGAAGGTGAGGTGAGTCAGCAGATACAACTCTATCTTTCACATAACACACGCTATCAGCAACACACTCAGGTCAATATTTCTCTTTAACTTTATACAAATGAGCAGCCTCTCACAACAAGTGGAGGATCACTTATCCAACAAGCCACCGCAGTGAGAAGCAAGCTGCACAATTCTCTTCACAATCTCAGTTTACTGTGTAACAAAACACCAAGATACTATCAACAATTACTTGATCACTTAATTACCTTTAGCGTGTGCTGACAGCATGTGTCCTCACCCTTCCTTGCTTCACGGGCTCGATGTGTCAAAACCCAGGCGCGGTCCTCAGCGTCTCACAAACGAACGTCACAAGGTCGAGTTCCCGGCAGTTCTGCTCAAATCACACATGACTTATATGCAGAACGCCATCCAATTATCTGCTTCAGCTGCAAGTCTTCAAGGCTGCACGTGAGCCCCTGCCACAGGTGTTCCACATGACGCTAATAAGGGTGAGGACTCTTCAGCCAGCACTTTCTCCACAGACAAATCAGCCCTCATGCCACCTGGAGAGCAAAGAAAAGAAAAGAACACCAAAACAGCCAGCCACGCCCCCCCCCCCCCCCCCCCCCCCAACACACAACAGCAAAGATGTCATCCTGATTATAACTCATGCTTTCATTAAAGGACGTGTCACACTTAGTATGAAAGAAGCTGACTCAGACTGAATGGGCAAAAAGGCCAAAAGTCAAGACACAGTTGGGAGAGACAAATATTCACCAGCCGTGTATGAATGCCGTGTGACTACCTAGAACGGGGGCCGAAGCCACCTCAACTGATTGGCCCTCTTTCTCTTTCCCCGCTCTCCTCTCTCTCAGTCTCATTCTCGCCCTTCTTGTGTGAGGTTGATGAAGCAGAATTCAATGCGGACACTGGATTGCACACCTTTCAATACTATCCTGCTGTTGCGGTCAGTGTGGTTCAACCATAGTCTACGCCATGTTGCAGTGAGGGAGGCCCTCAGGACATTCACCTCTCAGGTGTGTTGTATGGGGGGGGGCACTCAGGCTCGCATCTGTGTAGCATTCAGCACCCACCTTGGACATTGTAGGGGCACTCAGGTGCATTCCCACTCATCCGTGCCACATCCAGGGCATTCGGCCGGGTTCTGTTTTGGCTGGCCATTGCGGTATGTTGGCTGACCCCATTCAGGTGTTTCAAATGCTGAGACTGCAGTCAGACTGCACTTCGACTGCTGTTCAAGCTTTTTCCACCTCAAATGCAGTGGTGGGCACAGATAACCAAAAAATTAACTTCAATAACAGATAATCAGATGACTGAAAAGTTATCTTTGATAAATATAAACCACCCAAAAATGTATCGGAAGTTACAGATAACTGATAAATTCCAGTATTGTCTCTGGTACATTTGCAACTGCTAACAAGCTGAATTTGAGTTTTAACACCACGATCGCTTTTGGAAGCATCAAACGCAACAAGAGACCCAAACAATGAGCCTACACTTCTACGTTTGAACATCCTGGCCCCTGCTGGAAGCTCTTATTTACTATATGGCATACAGCACAGACGCAAGCTGAGAAGAGCCACAAAGCCAGCTCTCTACCAATCCCAATGTTCCGGTCAGGTGGAGGTCTTGGAAAATAAAGTAATGCTGACTTATGGTTTGGTGTGAATACTGATAGAATAACTCCATTAATGTCAATTCTGTCATTTGTACAGTTAAAATATAACATAAATCTTTTAATGTTGAATAATGCACTAATTCTGAGGTTTTGTAACAAACACAGACAGATTGCAAAGGATTCTGGGTAAAAGTGCCTCTGGTAAACACTGAATGGTTCAGTCATTCATTATGTAAACCAACACAATAATGTGACGTGTGTCGTGTGTTGGACTTTACAGATGAATGTGCTTTTCTAAAATATTCCATTTTATTTGTAAAAATAGGCATTTTACGGAGCCATGGAAGTATCGCAAAATGTTTTGCATGTGGAGAGAATGTGCGCTCATTTTATTAGTGCCATGCACACGTTTGATGATATTGTAAATCGTGGACTCAATATTGTCTTGACACATAAATGTTGGCTTTACACTGTGCGAGTTTTGGCCCTTTTTCAGATGATTTTTCATTCGTGCGAGAATTTTTTGGACAGAGGTTCAGGATAATCGCGCGTCCTGCATTGTGTAGTGTACATGGAGTAACAAGCTACGTTTAACATCTCACGACCACCTCCTGATCGCCAATCGTATGGTCAGATGAAAATCAAACCTGTTTGATATTATTCAGTTCGGCTGTCGTAAGGGTATCCTGCTGCTGAAGAGCAACAAGCATCCAACCGCTTGCACTGTGCATGTGCAAACACCGCAGAGCTGTCTTGTAATGTTTTTTTTTTTTTGTCGTTTTGTTTTGTTTTTCAACTTTGAGTTTTTAGTCCGCTAACTTTTTTTTTTTTTTTTTGCTGGCATAGTAAGTAAAGCACAACCCAAATCACGCGCTTCGCAAGATTTCACCCAGGCAGGTTCCGGTCTGACAATGCATTAACATCTCCGTTCGCCATCACTTGTTTGCTTCGTGATTTCTTTAAAGATGAGTATGAAACTTGCGTATAATATCCACCTTATTCCTAGCCCTCATGAGGCTTTGCGTGAATTATGGGTTAGACTTACAGTATAACCCGGAACCGGCATTTGTTTACATGTAAAGGGCGTGCGCAAATCCACTTTCTACCACATTACAGACCACATTACAATCTCACTGTCTACAAATATAAAGAGGTGGGAGGATGACATGGAGAGGTGGCCTAAGATAACATACGGTAGCATTTTTAGCTCCTTTCTTAACTCTCCCTCCAGACGGCGAGGCAGTGAACAGTCTGAAAAGCTCCGGAGCGTATCAGGAGCTGCACAGTAATAAGTTTGGTCCAGTTCTGCTGAAAGAGGTCTTGGGACACAACCTATTTATCTTAAGGCAGACGTAGAGTCCAGTAGAAGCCTAAACGGCAGGTATTCATGCAGCGCAGGTCAGGGCAGATCTCCAGATGGGTAACTTTTGTAAATGATAATGTATGAACTAATGTGACAGAATACATGAGATATACTTTATTGATCTCACAGTGGAGAAATTATGTTTACACTCCAGTTACCTCAGACAGCAATTAGTCCACAATTATTACTTGTTTACCATAATAATGGCACACATCAGAATTAAAGACAGCACACATTTGACATTGTTAATGTGCACTAAGTTTGAAAAAGTCGGTTATCCAAAATGAGGCAAGTGGGTGAAGGCCACACAGCAACCCTGAGATCCACCGCCGTCGGCTTGGGGGGAGTAACGGGGGCTACAGCTAAAACTGCACCGCCCCCACAGAAGGGGAAAGGAGTGACTTGAGCAGATGCCAGAGTGGGGAGTGTTGATGGGGGATAGGAGGGGGGTGGGGGTGGGGGAATGGAGCATGCTTCAGTCCTGTGAAAAGCAGTTTATTGTCTTCGTGAATTGAGATAAGAAACAGTCAAATGATCCCCAGGCCAAAGAAATTCCTCTGGAGGGAAAACAGTCGGGCAATTTGACCTTCAGGCTTGATAAGCCTGTAATGTTGTGGCTTGAGCAGTGAAAAACACTTTTAACAGTTCCACTTGAATAACCAAATCCCAATTATGAATTAAGAATATTCCCAATTATGAATTAAGAATATTCACCGGCCTCTGAAATCTTCAACTTCAACTGCAAGACACGCATCTGCTCCAAGATGTCATCCAATTTGCGTCTGAGTTCAAGAGTCATCGCAGTCTGAGAATGCACTGTCTTGCCAACCTCGTTAATCATAACGGACAAGTGAGGGGCCATGGTTCTTGATGCTGCCATCTTGCCAATTTTCCGGTAGATCAGGGCAGCACATAAGCCAAAAAGTACCAGCCCTGCTACCATGAGACCAAATATGAATAAATCCTCGACGTCCTAAACGGAGAAAGGTGCTAAGCATGCCACACGCCAGGAACTCCAGGAGTCGAGAACATAGCCTGCAGTATACATTCCATCTGGCAGGTAGGATCCCCCGGTCCTGACCTTCTTGTAGAAAAAATTGTGTCAATAGCGTTCAGAGACCAGCTGATGAATTCAATAGTTAATCCAATAGTAGTCCAATAGATCCAGAATCCAATATAATTTGAGGAATTCACAGTCTGGTGAAGTAGGGACTTGAAGGTTAAAGTAGAAAACAGAGATAAGGGAGAGTGGAGGAGATGCGACTACCCTCGTCGGAGTCCCAAGCTGAAAGCTAGCCTTCATTAAAATAAACTCTAAGACATATTTTTACATCCCTCTAGGTCCTGTTGACAGTGATGTGTCTGTCTGCAGCTGGTTATCTGGACACCAACTGAGCACCTGGAGTTAGACATCATTTCATTTGACAAATTCTTTACAAATGCATGAAATACCTGCAGAATTTCGACTTTTCTCATATGCTTCCAACAGTAGTGGACGAATTTGTTGCAAAGATGGTTCTGCTCTGCCCCAAATATCTGAATCTCTTAAAAATACAGTCATCACTTACCAGGTGTAATGTCTGTTACAGACAAAAAAGAGCACTGTATGGATGAAAATAAAGGATGGAAATAAGACACTTTCATTTTATTTTTTTTATTGTTGCAAGGAAAACAGTGTTTTAATACATTTTCAATATATGTTACAAATATAAACCCACCCCAAAACAAACATTATCTGTGTTATGTACATGTCACATTTTCCACCATAAGCATCACAAATAATCATGATTATTCCAGAGGGGGAAAGAGCCACTAAATACTTATTTGATGTGTTATTTGAGACGACTGCTGGGCCCAGGCTCCCATTTCTCCCAGGGTATGGCTTTCAACCAAAGCTTCCTCTTTGCAATGTTCTTGGCATCATTTTTGGGAAGAGGTAGTAGCTTCTTTTGATCCCTAGGTCCTTGTCTCTGCCTGACTGGTTCTCACAGCCAGGGGCTTTGCACCAGTTTCCACTTGTAGCCTCCTTTCTTGTGAAGTATCTTTGGCAAGCCCTTTGAAAGTGATGAACTGCTGGTGCCACTGGCTTCAGACCTAAGAAAAAATAGAAGCAAATATGCATATGATGGCTATTTAACAGACTATCCTTTGCAGGGATGGAAAACTGTCCCTATCTATTTTGCCAAGATTGGCGACATAAAATTTCAGTTTAATTCTTTGAGTATTATAACATAAATCAAATTCAGCTCCAAGGGACAAAAATAGTTAATCACACCTATTTCTGCTTTGAGATGAATCTTTCCTTCAATAAGAAGCCCAAAATGAAAATGCAAGCATCGTTGGTGGTGCCAGTACTTCTGAACAAGACTGCAGGTGAGTGGGGTGACAGGAAAACTACTGTGGAAATTGGCCACAAAACTGAGAATACTAAACCCATAATGATGAAGAAAAGTCTGCTACACCTCAAATTTGTCATTTAAATTTATTAGATGGCTGAAAAAAATCAGCTAGAGAGAGATATTGGGCAGTGATGGGTCACTGCCCAATATCAATAAGTCTGCATCAGACTTAAACAGAATTTTCAGTTTTGCAAATGCCTGTTTTTTTTTTTTTTTACAAATAAAAAAATACACATTTACAAATACAGATTTATTTGTAAAAACCAACACACACTTTACAGTAACTTATGTTTTTATTTTTTTTAACAAACCGACCAGTGATGAGGAGGCTCAGTTTCCCATAATGCTTTTGGGCATCTATGAGTTTTAATGCTCAAATGAAATTAGTACATTAGTTTAAAACTAAAAGATATTTGTGATATTTTCACTTTGTAAATATCTGTGAGCTTTGCACACTTGGCAGCATCTTCCTCCAAAGCTTTTTTTTTCTTACTCTAGCTTTTTCAGCTCCACCTGGCTTTGTTCTGTCCATCTTTTCATTCACGGGCCACTCCTCCTATACGTGCTAGTAGCGCAAGTCCCATCTGGGCGCACGGGGCTTGGTTGGACTGAACTAACTGTAATGAATGCATAGGGGTGTTAAATGTGTAATGGTATGTCCCTACCTTAGGCTTTGGAAAAGATAACAGCATTGCAAAAGAAGCCGTCTTAAGTTATTTTCTTGTGAATTTTCGTGATTGTAAAACATTTATGAGGTCTGTTAGAAAAGTATCCGACCTTTTTATTTTTTGCAAAAACCATATGGATTTGAATCACATGTGATTGCATCAGCCAAGCTTGAACCTTTGTGCACACGCGTGAGTTTTTTCATGCCTGTCGGTTATGTCATTCGCCTGTGAGCAGGCTTTGTGTGAGCAGTGGTGGACCGCTCCTCTTTCCATGACAAAAACTCCTGTAACAGTGGAATGTGCCGCTCATTTCCAAACTGAACGCTGTGTTGATCTGGGACGTCGTCTGACTTCCACAGAAATTGCAGAAGACGTGGACATCAGCACTTTTTCGGCACGTTGAGACAGACGTGCGGAGAAATTCGCGCATTGGGACGGAGCCACATGGCGCAAAGCAACGCCGTGATGAAGCCTCACAGGACATGTCCTGGCATGTCCAGCTCATTCACAATTTCTCGGATAGTCATACGACTGAAAAGCCACCGAAAGCCGTCTGAAAGCCATCTCAAAGCCGTCCTGTGAGATCAACACGGAGGTGCTTTTGTCCGCGCCATGAGCGGCTCCGTGGCGCATCCCTCTGCTTCTCTTTCCATGACAAAAACTCCTGTAACAGTGGAATGTGCCGAAAAAGTGGTGATGTCCACATCTTCTGCCATTTCTGTGGAAGTCAGACGACGTCCCGGATCAACAAAGCCTTCACTTTGGAAATGACCTGGTTGTTTCAGTGGGGTTTCAGCCTGTCGATCGGTGTTCGGAGTGCGCCGCCCTCTCAAACGCTGTGGGTGGTCTTTAAACCAGCTGGAGCACTCCTTAATCTGTGTAATCCCCACAAAATCGTACCTGAAAGCCATCTAAATTTTCCGAATGGTTTCCACCTGGAGGTCTCTCACAGTTTCTGGAAAAATTTGATGCAGCAAGGCTCCAAATCGTTCAGACATTTTATTCGCAATAAAAATCAGATGAGGATGTTTATTCTTCTCTCTCTACAAGAGTCAAGACAGAAGTCAGACTACCAGAGCAAGAATTTTAGCTGACGAAGCGTCTGCGATTTGAAGTGAAACGTCCTCACGTCAAGCAACCCAATCCAGTTGAAGAGTCAAGCTTCTCTACTATGGAAACCACCTGGACAACTGAGAGCCTACACAGAAACTTTACTAACACTGTTATTTTTTCAGTAATGGGTAATCTAACTCGTTTCCATTAATCTAATTAGTAATATAATTAGTTTCCATTTTTACAACATTGTTATCCTTAACCAGTGGTGGGCACACTTCCGATAATCCGATAACAGATAATTATCGAAGATAATGTTTTCATTATCGGATTATCTTTTTAGATAACTTTAAACCATTCAAACCATTGTCAGATTAATTATCTTCCGATTTGTTCAAACATAGAAGTACTGGCTCATTGATGCTTTTGATGCTTCCAAAAGCGATCACGGTGTTAAAACTCAAATTTAGCTTGTTAGTAGTTGCAAATGTACCAGAGACAATACTGGAATTTATCGGTTATCTGTAACGTCTGATACATTTGTGGGTGGTTTATTGGTTTATCTTTATCAAAGATAACTTTCCAGTTATCTGATTATCTGTTATCGAAGTTCATTTTTTGGTTATCTGTGCCCACCACTGTCCTTCACAACATTAAAATGTGGCACGTTACTGTAATTAAGCTCACTGAAGCCACAACACGATCCGCAAAGTTCTTTTTTATCTTTTCTTTGTTGAGGTGGGTGGGAGGGGTGGGAAAACTGCATAAATGATGGTGATTGGCTAAAGAAGAGTAAAATTTCATGGTAAGCCAACCAGAGGCACGCCCACACACACACACACACACACACACACACACACACACACACACACACACACACACACACACACACACACACACACACACACACACACACACACACACACACACACACACACCATTAGAATTTTTAAACTGTAACTACAGACATTAGTTTCCTGTCACTGAAATAAAAGGCAAAAATGTACATCTGAATGAGCAAAATGTAATTTCAGATTCATTTGATGGCCACTTATGGCCTGTTGAGGGGCAATAAATATAAGAAAATATCTAAAATATATTATGTTTGCTTGTTCTACTATTATAAACATAGTAATGATAATTCAACAGTAATATATAAAATTTGATGTCTTGTCTAGAGTACATGTTTTCAGTTAATAATTTATTCTATTAAGTGTCAATTTAATTCATTAGACATATTTAATATTCAGTTTTATTATAAATAATTTAACATACAGTTGAATTTAAAGTTCTGTTAAAGGGGGGAGGAGGGGAATGCAGTTCCCTAGTAACTAAATACTTTTATAATGCTGTAACTGACTCACTAACACCGTTACTTTTTAGGATAAGAAACTAGTAACTATAACTAATTACTTTTATAATGCTGTAAATGACTCACAGTTACTTTTTAGGAGAATAAACTAGTAACTATAACTAATTACTTTTATAATGCTGTTACTCACTCACTAACATTTACTTTTTAGGAGAAGTAACAAGTAACTTTAACTAATTACATTTAGAATGCTGTAACTGACTCACTAACAGCTACTTTTTGGGAGAAGTAACAAGTAGCTATAACTAATTACTTTTATAATGCTGTAACTGACTCACTAAGAGTTACTTTTTGGGAGAAGTAACAAGTAACTATAATTAATTACTTTTATAATGCTGTAACTGACTCACTAAGAGTTACTTTTTGGGAAAAGTATCAAGTAACTATAACTAATTACGTTTGTAATGCTGTAACTGACTCACTAATAGTTACTTTTTGGGAGAAGTAACAGGTCACTCTAATTACTTTTGTAATGCTGTAGCTGACTCACTAAGAGTTACTTTTTGGGAGAAGTAACAAGTAACTATAATTAATTACTTTTATAATGCTGTAACTGACTCACTAAGAGTTACTTTTTGGGAGAAGTATCAAGTAACTATAACTAATTACTTTTGTAATGCTGTAACTGACTCACTAATAGTTACTTTTTGGGAGAAGTAACAGGTCACTCTAATTACTTTTGTAATGCTGTAGCTGACTCACTAAGAGTTACTTTTTGGGAGAAGTAACTAATAACTATAACTAATTACTTTTACAATGCTGTAACTCACTCACTAACACAGTTAGTTTTTAGGAGAAGTAACACTCCAGATGAAACAAAATCAATGCTCACAATCAAAATTCAGGATCAAAATCCATTAATCAGAGTCGAAGTTTAGCCACGAAAATCAAAGTTCAGTAATCAAGATCAAACATCAATGCTCACAACAAAGTGATCAGGACAAAGGTTTGACATTCAGGTACAAAGACAAATACTTATGATCAAAGCTCATGGATTAAGTTCACACATCATCACTTATTTCCTTGGTTGAGTGACATGCCTGCCTCAGATGCAGCACAGTGTGGCCTTGCTCAGGCATATACTGTATGGATGCTTTTATGGAGTGGACTGAGAATTGGAATTTGGTTTGGGGATTAGAGCAACGTGGACTGTGAAGCTTTGGCAGCAGTATGCACCCTATCATGGATAGGAATGATGATCTGCAGCATGCTTTGTGACATTTGTTCTTCACGATCAGACACTGTATCATTTAATAGCTGAATAATGATGTCAAACTATTTTGGTTCTGTTGTGTAACATTTTACAAAGTGCTTGTGATGTAATTCCACAGATGAGGACTTCATCAGTATAGGCATGGTATTATCCTGTTAATCTTTTAATTTAGATTAGGATCTCTGTCGTGTGGTTCAAATGAGCTTTTTGCTTTCAGCGAACTCTAATTAATTTGATCTGCTACGAGTGCAGAGTTGCTCATCTTCTATCATTTCCCAGAACCTCTCCCCTGCACGTCGGCTGCGGCTGAATCTGTGTTACAGAGATCCAAAGTGATACGTCTGTGGTGAAAATTTTGGTGTGTGAGTGACACAACAAGCAGGTACAGGATTGGTGGTGGAGGCTTGCAGGCGACACTGACTGAAGCACACTGCTGTTGTGGAACAGACGTGATTCTAGTCTGCAGTAATGATCGTTGCTGTGAGGGTTCAGCTTCACATTTCTTGCTCCTTTACTTCTCAGATATCTGTGACTTCGGTGTCGTGGCCGCTCATTAGTTTGCTATTAAAGCACAAAGGCAAACACAGGCATTATGCACGATATACATCTGTTGCCACAGTTACCGTCTGCCCACTTACTTTATGTCTATCCATCAACATGGCAGCCTGTAGGTATCACTATGAGGCTCCATGTGTTTCACGCTGCAGGAGCGTTATGCTGATTCTCAGTGCTGATCACTGTTGATGTCTCCTTCACCCCTTTTGTTTCAAGCTGTGTTCACATCTGTAATTGTGACAGAGGTTATGCTTTTCTGTTTGTCTGTAAGGAGGATATTTAAAAGGGGAAAAAGTGAATTTCAATGACATTTGGTGGAAAGGAAGACCATGGATCAAGGAAGAACTCAAGTAATTTTGGTGCAGAGCCACATCAAAGAGTGAATCCTGTCTGTGATCTTTGATCTTCATTATCTGAATCACCAACCTAAGCTCACAATGCACTAATAGGATCCTGATTGCAAGATCAAAGCAATCACTGTCAGAGGTTTGGGGCAAAGGACAGTGATCAGGACCAAAGCTATGTGATCAAGATAAAATGTCATCATTTATGTTTTGTAATCAAGATCAAAGATCAGCATTGAGGATGAATGATCAGAATCAAAGTCGAGCTCAAAGGTAAGTGATCATGATCAAAAGACAGCAGACAGGATCAAAGGTGTTGTTGATCAGGCTCAAGGATGTGTGATCAAGAACAAATGCCATGTATCTATGTTCATCAATTACAATTAAAGATTCAGATCAAAGACCATGGTCAGGATCAATGATCATTGGTCAGGATTAAAGATAAGAAGACTCAGTCATGGGTCATGATCACAGGTATATGATCAGGATCAAGGATCTGTGACCAAGAAAAAATGTCAAGATCTAAAGTTAGTAATCAGGATTAATGATCAAGATCAAAGTTCAGTGATCAGGATCAAATCCAGGAGCAGGATCAAAGTCAGCAGACAGGATCATAGGTGAGGTGTTGTTGATCAGATTCAGTGACGTGTGATCAAGAATAAATATCGTATCTAAATTGAGCAACTACAACCAAAGATTAGGATCAAAGGCTATGATCTACAGGATCAAAGGATCCTATGTTTGTCTATTCATCAATGCACATTGATCCATATCAAAATAATGGTCTGAGTTTAGTAGACAAAAATGTATTTTTGGACATGGGTGTTTGACTACAGCAGACTGATTGGAATTTTGTTCTGTATTAACAAAAACTAAAAGACACTGAGGTTTTGACAGATGTGCACGTTGTCAGACTGTCCTTCTTACTGAGACTGCATTCATTTGTGTCCTTTCCCCCTCATCTGCTCACTTGCCTCGTTCTTGTCTCACTGTGGCAGTCGATATCCTGGCAGTGGTTTAATTTTCTCAGGCTTGTTGTTTAGTTGCAACAGTACTGCAGTCCGTTGTGGATGATATTAGTAAATTCTGTTGTTCTTTTGACAGTTTGACAGTTTAGATTTTCATGAGCCTCCAATAAAGAGTGAGTTATTGTGCTCCGGAATTACAGCTGCAAGAAAATGATTCTTCCTGCACAGATAACCACGCCATTCATAGGGCAGAGCGAGAACTGAGAGCATGCATATTGAACATTGTCATATTGATGATTACCTTCTCCCCGTATACAGACAGATCACGGCTCTTGTCAGTCTGTGGGCGCTATGACCGGTGTGAGTGTCACTGCACCCGTTATATTCTGTTTTGTTCTATTGACTCATTGCAGGATGAAAACTAAATGAGACATTGCAAAGTCTGACAGTATTCGGTCAGAATATGTTCTTGAACGTTATGCAGTGCAGGTCCAAGTAATAACACTCCAAGCCAGTAGGGGGTGCATTTTCTTCACAGATTCTTTGTTTATATGAATTCCAGCACTGAAAATGACACCACAGTAGCCCCGATTTTTGTTTGTTTTGTTTGTGTCTGAGGTATATCAGAATCACCCTGTCTTTGTGCATCTTTCCATGCGTTTTGTAAGATCAGCTCCTCCTAAATCATTTGGCGGATTTCAATGCAGTCACACAATGGTAACACACTATATGAAGATGCGCATGAAAGAAAATACACTGAGCAAAAATACAAATGCAACACTTTGTTTTTCCTCCCATTTTTCATGAGCTGAACTCAGATGTAAAACATTTAACATTATACACTAAAGACCTATTTCTCTCAAGTATTGTTCACAAATCTGTTAGCAAACACTTCTCGTTTGCAGAGATAATCCATACCGCCTCACAGGTGTGACATATCAAGATGCTGATTAGACAGCATGATTATTGCACAGATGTGCCTTAGGCTGGCCACAATAAAAGGCCACGCTACAGAGAATGTAGTACCAAAAGGCGAAGCTCAATAGACGCCCCAAAGCAACAGATTCTACTTTTCCTCATACTTTAAAACTTTGAATAAATAAAATAACTACATTAATAGATGGGTGGCCTTAAGATCCATAAAATTATGATTTGATGCACTGTGAAACTTTCTTAGAAATCAAAGTTGACATTTGTATATTACACTTTGCTTTGCATTTGTGTTGCTTCGCGTTGGCTCGGCATCTCAAATGTGTGGTCATTAGAGTGTGGTTCGGACCTAAACTGACACTATTAATGTTTCTATTTCCATTGAAAACAAATCCCAGGGAACAGGAAAAATTGCTGTTAGATCCTGAATTTTCATTTCTAATGAACAAAAACTAAGTTTGCTTCATCTGAAGTGAGACTAAATGAAGTTTTTTAATCTTACCTGTTGGCTCTTTTTGTCCCAGAGTCATCATCACAGCCTGAGCAAAAGCTCTTATCCACATAACACATTTTGGAAGAAGATGACTGGAAATGCTATAATTCCTTATATGCGTTTGAATAATTAGAGTGTTTTTGAAGAAGTCCCTCTGTGTTTGCTCCGGTGGCGTTTCTCAACCACCAACAAGAAGAAAAAAAATCACTTATTTTAAAAGCAGAAACTCTCTTTTGCAATTATTTTATTCGTCACAATGCTCCCAGCATTCACTACAGCCATCTAGAGCCATCCATAGTCTCTTCAGCATTCTGCTTATGACAAAAGTAAATCCCATTAATGATCCACGAAGACAAAAAAACTTTGATTTATTACTGTCCAGACTGCTGATTATAACATCAGCAGTCCAAGATGGCGGCAGTGCTTCCACAGAGCTGCCAGTGGCTGTTGTCTAAAAGACATTGGAACTTTACCTCTTGGTACTACATTCTCTTTGCCGACAGTTTGTCAGATGGCAGGAATTCTGATATCATGACTGGTGTGACAGTTTTTCCACCGCCAACATGTGAATGTAACATTACAGTCATTGTCTGCTTCATGGCTGTATGTGTCTTCCTGTTGCCTACTCTAGTACTGACATCCACTTTATTGTTGACACCGATTGCCGTCCCGATTGTATTTGCTGTACAGGCCAACGGCGTCAATCTTGCTGTTGTCACATACTCCGAGGGTAACCATGTTGCCCCTTGGATTGTTGCAAACTTTCAGGGTAACTATGTCCTCCTATGTTTATCGCATTCTCCAGTGTTGTGTTCCAGTTGCCTCCGAAGTGGTGACTGGCAATAACATCACATCTGGGGTAAATGTGTTCCAGTTTCCACATAATACTGCAAGTTGGAAAAAAAAACCAATATGTGTGCCTCCAGGATTTTGCAATAGAGTGCTACAGAAATATTCAGTCCACCAACAGAGACCTCGTGGAAGAGGATGAATGACATATATGTTGCATTAGTGTTTTAATTTACTGCTCATTTTATAATGTGATGAAGCCAGATGTTGTTAGAGACATCTACCAGGTTAGCCAATACTCATGGCACCAGTTAATAAACATTACACAGCATATCATGCATGACAAATACCATAGTATCATGTCGACAGGCAGCAATAGGACAGTGGCATGATTTATTAAATTGGACACACAAAAGAAAAAAAAATAATAAAACACAAACAGTAAAATCTACAGCTTTCATGACTGTTGATACTTGGAGCAGCCATCTTGGATTGTGAACACTGAGTATGTAGTATTCAGATGAGTTGATGAGTTGGAAATCCGACTTCAGTGAGATGCACCATACCAGTCTTCACTGACTCCACCACTGACAACCTCCTGCTGGCAGGTCATTGTCATCACGCTGACATCAACTACATCCTTTTTGCAGTCATTGCCTACATTTGTTTGATGATTTCTGCCTATTTCAGCCTTGATGCAGTCAACTGAATTGTTGTCACCCTGCTTGGATTGGACTTGGGATGTTTTTGTCCTTTTGTTTTGGGACATTAGGCACTGTCCCTTGGGAATGTGGATGGGGTCTATCGTGGCGCCATCATCAACATTCTCAAAAATCCCTCTCAGTCTATGTTCTTGTTTGGCAGGTCAGTTCATTAGAGAAGTATTTTCTGTAGGCATGTCTTATCCCAGTGTTATTGTTCAGTCTGGTTTCCTTTGTGTGTCTGGTATTTCCAGTTTGGTGGTTCGATCGAATCACAGATCTGGCAACTTGCTTCTGACAGATTGTTTGTTGCTGTGACGCTACTCTGAACTTCACACGGTTGTATACGCTTCTTTTATTTCTGTTTAGCACTCTTCTGGTTATTAATTGTATCTACTCTGAATGTTATTTAACTACAGTCCTGTTGTGACTCGCTAGCAGTTAGCATTCGCTAGCGGTTAGCTTTCGCTAGCTAGGTCAACTCCTCCCCTCCTTCTGTCGTTACTTTTTATAGCTGCTTCTTTTTACCCGTTTAATACTTCTGTTCATTTTTCAGTGGAACTGCTGTGAATTTTAAGTAATTATTTTACTCCTGTGTAAAATCTTAGGAGTGGCTAGCATTTTCGCTAGCGGTTAGCTTGCATTAGCTATTTCGCCCCGTCATCATTTTTTCATTTCATTTTTTTATACTTCTGTTAGTTAATTAACCGTTTAGTGTATTTTATAGCTGCTGCTTTTTTACCTGTTTAATTCTTCTGTTAGTTTTTCAATGTAACTGCTGTAAATTTTAATTCATTTATTTGCGTCTGTGTGAGCCTTAGGAGTGGTTAGCTTATCCATTATTGGTTAGCTTGTGTTTGCTTGGCTACATTCTTGAATTTCTTAGTGCAAAAATACACTACAAATCCTACTTTACACCCTCCGTAAATCCTGCATGATGAAGATAGGGTGGCTCTCTTAGAGAGCCGTGTCCATAAGTTAGAGCAGCTTCTTAGCGCAGTGGAGTTAGATGTTACGGGCACTCCAGATGAGGTTAGTGTTGGGCCGGCTAGCAAGCCCATTAGCATCAGCTTAGAAACGCCGGCTGTGGAGGACAGCTTTCGGACTGTGGCTAGGCTGAGGAAGCCCCGTAGGGCTTGGTGCCCGGTTGTGACACCCCGATCACACTCGCCAGTGTGAACGGTGAATCCGTTCTCCCCCTTGGATTTGCCTGATGTGAATTCTCTGAGCCCACAAGTGACTTCCACTCCTGTCTCCAGGCCGAAACACTGGACTTTAGTGATAGGGGATTCTATCACCCGCAAAGTCAGGTTACAGATGCCGGCTGACGTTAAATGTATTGCTGGGGCCAGAGCTCCCACCATTGCATCTCGTCTTATGGTGGTGACGCTGCAGAAGCGAAGACAGATGAAGGAACATGACATGAGATATAGTCACATAGTTATTCACGTTGGCACCAATGATATCAGGATGAAGCACTCAGAGGTCACAAAAATGGACATAGAGAGGACTTGTGACCTTGCCAGAAAGATGTGTCGGCATCGATTAATAGTCTCTGGTCCCCTCCCCTCACAGGGTACTGATGAGGCGCTTAGCAGGCTGACATCGTTAAATAGGTGGCTGGCGCAGTTTTGTAGACAGCAAGGCTTTAGCTTTATTAATAACTGGCCTTTGTTCTGGGGCCGCCGTGGCTTGCTGATGCTGGATGGCCTCCACCCTACTGGCGAAGGCGCCGCCATCTTGTCTGCGAATATAGATAGAGCTCTACAGGGAGGGTAACATTAGGAATCTAGAGCAGGCCACGGAGCAGGTGATTAGAGACCCTGCAAGGCTTATGACAAATGTGGGTGTGGAATCCATTATCTTAGTGGGGAATTTAGTGCAGAACATCCACTATGGTGATAGTACAGTTTATTTGCCAGGGAGGGAATTTCAACAAGTTGAGACTGTGGCCTGCTTCCGTAGTCATGCCCATAAAAATCATAGAGGGATATGCTTTCCAAACTTAATACCCATTACTATATTGGATGATGTTGAAATTGAGAATGGCCCAGTGGTTGTTCCAGCAACAGCAAAGACTTCATGTCTGTTACCTACAACGCGCGTGGAATGTCTCAAACCTAAACCTATTTCTAGGCATCTTATACAAGGTCTGTCAATAAAGTATTGGTCCTTTTTATTTTTTTCAAAAACTATATGGATTTCATTCATATGTTTTTATGTCAGACATGCTTGAACCCTCGTGCGCATGCGTGAGTTTTTCCACGCCTGTCGGTGACATCATTCGCCTGTGAGCACTCCTTGTGGGAGGAGTCGTCGTGTATATGCTGGTGTGCAGACCTCATTTAAGGGGAGGACAGCTGTAGGTTTAAGCCAGTTTTCACATAGCCCAATCATATCTAAGTGATGATCAATAATTAGATCATTGATCAACAATGATTTTGAGGACAGTGATCTTATGTTAATGAGACCCACTCTAAGGACCTCAGTGGGGTTGACAGTTGAACTGTTTGGGTTTAGGGGTGGTTTCAGAGTAGCATATACGAGGGCTGTCAATAAAGTATAGGTCCTTTTTATTTTTTTCAAAAACTATATGGATTTCATTCATATGTTTTTACGTCAGACATGCTTGAACCCTCATGCGCATGCGTGAGTTTTTCCACGCCAGTAGGTGACGTCATTCGCCTGTGAGCACTCCTTGTGGGAGGAGTCATCCAGCCCCTCGTCGGAATTCCTTTGTCTGAGAAGTTGCTGAGAGACTGGCGCTTTGTTTGATCAAAATTTTTTCTAAACCTGTGAGACACATCGAAGTGGACACGGTTCAAAAAATTAAGCTGGTTTTCAGTGAAAATTTTAACGGCTGATGAGAGATTTTGAGGTGATACTGTCGCTTTAAGGACTTCCCACAGAGCGAGACGTCACACAGCGGTCCCAGGCGCCGTCGTCAGCCTGTTTCAAGCTGAAAACCTCCACATTTCAGGCTCTATTGATCCAGGACGTCGTGAGAGAACAGAGAAGTTTCAGAAGAAGTTGGTTTCAGCATTTTATCCGGATATCCCACTGTTAAAGGAGATTTTTTTAATGAAAGACTTGCGGGCGGATTGCAGCATCAGCTCGCAGCCGCCGCGACGCTCCGCCACAGGAAAAACACCTCTGTTGGAAGCCTTAAGGACAAGTTGGAACATGTCCAGCTGTTAAACAATTTCTCATATACTCACTCCACTGAAAGCCATCAAAAGCTGCCTGGATTTTACAAATGGTTATCAACACGGAGGTGTTTTTCCTGTGCCGCTGCACCACGCCGGCTGCGTCCCGACGCGCAGACCCATCCGTATGTCTTTCATTAAAAAAATCTCCTTTAATAGTGGAATATCCGGATAAAATGCTGAAACCGACTTCTTCTGAAACTTCTCTGTTCTCTCACGACGTCCTGGATCAATAGAGCCTGAAATGTGGAGGTGTTCAGCTTGAAACAGGCTGACGACGGCGCCTGAGAGCGCTGCGTGATGTCTCGCAATGTGGGAAGTCCTTAAAGCGACAGTATCACCTCAAAATCTCTCATCAGCTGTTAAAATTTTCACCGAAAACCAGCTTAATTTTTCGAACCGTGTCCACTTCGATGTGTCTCACAGGTTTAGAAAAAATTTTGATCAAACAAAGCGCCAGTCTCTCAGCAACTTCTCAGACAAAGGAATTCCGACGAGGGGCTGGATGACTCCTCCCACAAGGAGTGCTCACAGGCGAATGACGTCACCTACTGGCGTGGAAAAACTCACGCATGCGCATGAGGGTTCAAGCATGTCTGACGTAAAAACATATGAATGAAATCCATATAGTTTTTGAAAAAAATAAAAAGGACCTATACTTTATTGACAGCCCTCGTATATGCTACTCTGAAACCACCCCTAAACCCAAACAGTTCAACTGTCAACCCCACTGAGGTCCTTAGAGTGGGTCTCATTAACATAAGATCACTGTCCTCAAAATCATTGTTGATCAATGATCTAATTATTGATCATCACTTAGATATGATTGGGCTATGTGAAAACTGGCTTAAACCTACAGCTGTCCTCCCCTTAAATGAGGTCTGCACACCAGCATATACATTTAGTCACGTCCCTCGTGATGCTAAGCAAGGCGGGGGTGTTGCTCTTATTTATAAATCATGGTTTAGCTTATTAGCTGTTGGGGGTCACAAATATAACTCGTTTGAGCATCTGATTATACGCTCTGCTCAGGATATTGCACATTGCCAAGTTCAGAAGAACAAAAATCAGTCGTATTACTTTGTCACTGTATATAGGCCTCCTGGCCCATATTCTGAATTCTTAGATGAATTTGGTGCATTCATCTCTAACTTGTCAACTAGTGTAGATAACATTCTGATCATTGGTGACTTTAACATTCATATAAATAAGCCTTCTGATCACCTCTGCAAATCATTTATGGAAATTGTGGATGCATTAGGATTCCGGCAATGCATTCGGGATTCGACGCACATTAGTGGAAATACCCTGGATCTGGTTCTTGCACATCATACCTCTTACATCAGTGGTGTCTGATCACTCACTTATTAAGTTTACAGTTTTGCTGCCATGTTTAGTGGAACAACAACTTTATATATCATTACAGCGATGCATCAACTCCTCACCTAAGACTGAACTCGAAGCTCGACTGCCTGATGTCTTAGCTTCACATTTGACAAATACCCAGTCAATAGACAGACTTGTGGATAGTTTAAACTCAGTGCTCAAAACTACACTCGACATGATTGCACCACCTGTGTTAAAACCACGCTCCCCCAAATCACAGTCACCCTGGTTCAATGATTATCTGCGTGACCTCAAGCATAAATCAAGAGGTCTGGAATGGAAATGGCGTCGTTCAAAATTAGAAGTATTTCACCTTGCGTGGCATGATGCTATCTTAGACTATAAGCATGCATTATTGGCTACAAAGCGGATCTACTACTCTGATTTGATCAACAAAAACAAGCATAACTCAAAGTTCTTGTTCAACACGGTGGTTACATTTATGCATGGACAACCACCTGTAGTTCGCTTTCCTTTTACAGCACAAGATTTCCTGGATTACTTTGTGAAGAAAATAGAAGACATTAGGTTAAACATATCCCAGCATACCTTACCCCAGCCACTACACCCTGCTATTGAGGTGGGTGCCACTACTGAGGTATTACCTAGATTTAAAGAATTTGATAGTATCTCACTAGGCATGCTGACAAAACTCATAATGTCAACAAAAAGCACAACCTGTTTATTTGATCCTATACCAACAAAACTGTTTAAGGACCTGTGGCCCACTCTTGGGCTGACTGTGTTGGAAATTATTAATCTTTCTTTAACTTCTGGATCTGTTCCTAAATGTTTCAGATCTGCAGTGATTAAACCATTACTTAAGAAACCTAATCTTGACCCTAGTGTATTGAAAAACTATCGGCTAAGGAAAAAGTGGTGTCACGGCAGCTTGTAGACTATCTTACTGAGAATAATCTCTTTGAGCCACTGCAGTCTGCTTTTAGAAAATATCATTCCACAGAGACGGCTCTCACTAAAGTGGTGAATGATCTTCTGCTTACAATGGATTCGGACACCACTATGGTTCTGTTGCTGTTAGATCTCAGTGCTGCATTTGATACAGTGGATCATCATATTCTACTTGATAGGCTGGAAAATCATTTTGGGATTACTGGGAGTGCACTTGCATGGCTGACGTCATACTTGACCAGTCGTTCTCACTGTGTTTTGTACAGTAACACTACCTTTAACCTCAGTGACATGACATTTGGGGTTCCACAGGGGTCTGTCTTAGGCCCCCTGCTTTTCTCCCTTTATATAGCACCCCTTGAGCACATATTGCGGCGTTTTGGGATTACCTTTCACTGCTATGCAGATGATACTCAGTTATACATGCCGATAACTGCTGGTAATCTCGTTCACATAAAATCCTTAGAAGATTGCCTTGCAGCAGTGAGAAGTTGGATGTCTGGAAACTTCCTACTTTTAAACACTGATAAGACTGAAATGATGGTTCTTGGTCCAGTGAGACATCGGCATCAATTTGACCAGTTAACGCTCAGCCTCGGCTCGTGTGTCATACATCACACTGACAAAGTGAGGAAGCTTGGGGTAATTTTTGATCCTTCATTGTCCTTTGGCCTCCACATTAGAAATATTACTAGGACTGCTTTCTTCCACCTGCGAAACATAGCGAAGATTCATCCCATCCTGCCTATGGCTGATGCTGAGACCCTGATCCATGCATTTATCTCTTCTAGATTGGACTACTGCAACGTTCTATTTTCTGGTTTACCGCAGTCTAACATTAGGGGTCTCCAATCGGTTCAAAATGCTGCAGCCAGACTTTTGACACGAAGCAGAAAGTTCGACCACATTACACCCATTTTGGCATCCCTTCACTGGCTTCCTGTCCCAGTGAGATCAGATTTTAAGGTTCTGCTACTAACGTATAAAATTATTCATGGACTGGCACCTCCCTACCTAGCTGACCTAATTAAACCTTACGTACCGGCGCGGGCTTTGCGTTCTCAGGGTGCAGGACTACTTTGTGTCCCTAAGGTGAATAAGAATTCTGCGGGTCACAAAGCTTTCTCTTATCGTGCCCCTGTTCTGTGGAATGATCTCCCTGCGTCAATAAAACAGTCAGATTCTGTGGAGATTTTCAAGTCCAGACTTAAGACGCACTCATTTTCCCTTTCATATGGCTAGCATACTGGTACAGTTTTGTTTTACGCTTTTTGCTCTTTTAATTCATTTATTAGTAATTGGAGCGGGCTGCGGCCTCAACTTTACCTAAATTCTGGGTCTTTTATTGAAGTTTAGGGCTAGTGGCCGACGATCACCTTAGTATTTCTCTGTTTTTCTTGTTGTTTAATACTGGCAAATTATACAGTATTTCTTGTCTTTCTGATGCCTGATTCTGTTTTTTCTCTCTGTTTAAGGTGCAGCTCCATCCAGAGATGGGAGTTGTATTCGTGTTGGCAATCCTCCTGTCCTGTGCGCCAATGGCATTTCTTGTATATTTGTCCGTGAATTGTTCTGTAATTTATGTTTGTAGCATGGCCCAAGCAGAGGGTCACCCCTTTGAGTCTGGTCTGCTTGAGGTTTCTTCCTCAGAGGGAGTTTTTCCTTACCACTGTTGCTCTGGGCATTGGTAAGGTTAGACCTTACCTGTGTGAAGCGCTTTGAAGCAACTCTGTTGTGATTTGGCACTATATAAATGAAAATAAATTGAAAATTAGTTTTGTTTGTTTCATGTTCTCCTTTTTGCCTCTTCCTTTGTCTTAATTTACACAATACTGTCATTGTCAAGGGTGGATTAATGGTTAGAACTGTTGCCTCACAGTGAGAAGGTCATGGGATTCAGTCTCACCTGTGCCCTTCCTGTGTGGACTTTGCACTATCTCCCTGTGTTTGCGTGGGTTCCCTCCGGGTGTCCGGCTCCCCCCCACATCCAGTGACATGCAGGTTAGGTGAAGTGGAAACTTTAAATTGTCCATAGGTGTGCGTGGGAATGTGTTTGTTTGTCTTCACTGCTTGATAACATCCTGCTGACAGCTGTTGCCTAATCCTGGACCAGTGGTGTCTAAATCAGTGGTATCTAAATGCAAACCATTTATACTGTGAGTGTTGAAGAGGGGAGAAGACTCCTCAAGGATGTATTCTGGCTCCTACACTGTTTAATGCTTGGTTGGACCGGGTGATTGGAAGGGTTGTCAAAACTATTCACTTGGATGAGGAAAAGTTTACTGACCTTGACTTTATGGACGATGTTGTGATATTTGCAAAAATCAATGGATACCCTGATTCCAGCACTTGAAAAGCTGATTACGGAATCACAGTGTCTGGGTTTGTCATCGTCTTGGATCAAGACAATGATCCAGGCTTTCAATGACTTCCTGGAGTCAGTCATCAGAAGTGTATCTGTATATGGTGAACGTGTTGAACTTGTGGAGACATTCACTTATTTCGGTAGGGGTATTCATCACTCTAGATCCTGGCATTTGAGTTTGAGAGACATTTGTGGAGAGCTTATGGGGTCAGGAGATGTTTGGACTATTCAGTGCAGTACAGCAGATAACAGAATATTGACAGTGGAATCGTTCAAATGGTAATGCAAGCACCAAATTCAGCAGAAATACTACTTAGACCTTACTCTTGAAAAAAAAAAATGACTGGCCACTTGAATGTTCAATAGGTAGCCATGTAGAAGTCAATAGAGGAATTACACAGGGGTCAAAATTACAAATGCTCCAATCATATTTAAAACTATACCACATTATTTGACTGATCATAAAGATTCCAAAAAGGTATAGCTTGGACTATCTATGACTGAATATTCTGGAGTTACGGGGTAAAAACAGCAAGAATGATGACAAAGGTCAATTTCAGTTTGTATAGGGTTCAAACATTACTCCAATTTTTGTTGTGAAAGTGTAGGTACACGGACCCACAACAGGGGGCGCAAATGAACGGACAATGGAATAAGCCAAAATATAACAATTTAATGTTGTGAATGTGCACAACAGAGCAACAGACAACACAATTGAGATCAACAGTCAATAATTCACGGTGACGTGTGGGCAGGCTCGAGGATAGAAGACGCCCGTCCAGAGAAGAGCTGGATCCCACACACTTTCCACTGCCACCGGATCTGAAGCACCCCAGAGTCACCAAGCGCTGGGTCCCCAGGTGGCCACTGCCTCCGGCTGTCAGATCGAGTACTGCTGGCAGGAAGAACAGACAGGTGATGGTGGGTGCGTGAACACCCAGCAAACAGTCAGAAAGCACAGTCACAGGAACAATAACGTGCAGCGCCTGAAAGACTACTTATCTGAGGAGCGAAGAGTGTTGTCTCCTCCCAGCTTCCAGCTGCTGACCAGTCAACAGGTATGCCTGCAAATGTTCAGAATGGTTGTACAGCACAAAACAATGGCTGAGTGTTTACCTGATTGGTAGATGATTTCCCAGCAGTGAGGTGAAGATGCTGCCCGGCTTTTATGGAGATCAATCAATCAATTTCAATCAATCAATTTTATTTATATAGCGCCAAATCACAACAAACAGTTGCCGCAAGGCGCTTTATATTGTAAGGCAAGGCCATACAATAATTACGTAAAAACCCCAATGGTCAAAACGACCCCCTGTGAGCAAGCACTTGGCGACAGTGGGAAGGAAAAACTCCCTTTTAACAGGAAGAAACCTCCAGCAGAACCAGGCTCAGGGAGGGGCAGTCTTCTGCTGGGACTGGTTGGGGCTGAGGGAGAGAACCAGGAAAAAGACATGCTGTGGAGGGGAGCAGAGATCAATCACTAATGATTAAATGCAGAGTGGTGCATACAGAGCAAAAAGAGAAAGAAACACTCAGTGCATTATGGGAACCCCCAGCAGTCTAAGTCTATAGCAGCATAACTAAGGGATGGTTCAGGGTCACCTGATCCAGCCCTAACTATAAGCTTTAGCAAAAAGGAAAGTTTTAAGCCTAATCTTAAAAGTAGAGAGCGTGTCTGTCTCCCTGATCCGAATTAGGAGCTGGTTCCACAGGAGAGGAGCCTGAAAGCTGAAGGCTCTGCCTCCCATTCTACTCTTACAAACCCTAGGAACTACAAGTAAGCCTGCAGTCTGAGAGCGAAGCGCTCTATTGGGGTGATATGGTACTATGACGTCCCTAAGATAAGAAGGGACCTGATTATTCAAAACCTTATAAGTAAGAAGAAGAATTTTAAATTCTATTCTAGAATTAACAGGAAGCCAATGAAGAGAGGCCAATATGGGTGAGATATGCTCTCTCCTTCTAGTCCCCGTCAGTACTCTAGCTGCAGCATTTTGAAATAACTGAAGGCTTTTCAGGGAACTTTTAGGACAACCTGATAATAATGAATTACAATAGTCCAGCCTAGAGGAAATAAATGCATGAATTAGTTTTTCAGCATCACTCTGAGACAAGACCTTTCTAATTTTAGAGATATTGCGTAAATGCAAAAAAGCAGTCTTACATATTTGTTTAATATGCGCTTTGAATGACATATCCTGATCAAAAATGACTCCAAGATTTCTCACAGTATTACTAGAGGTCAGGGTAATGCCATCCAGAGTAAGGATCTGGTTAGACACCATGTTTCTAAGATTTGTGGGGCCAACTACAATAACTTCAGTTTTATCTGAGTTTAAAAGCAGGAAATTAGAGGTCATCCATGTCCTTATGTCTGTAAGACAATCCTGCAGTTTAGCTAATTGGTGTGTGTCCTCTGGCTTCATGGATAGATAAAGCTGGGTATCATCTGCGTAACAATGAAAATTTAAGCAATGCCGTCTAATGATACTGCCTAAGGGAAGCATGTATAAAGTGAATAAAATTGGTCCTAGCACAGAACCTTGTGGAACTCCATAATTAACTTTAGTCTGTGAAGAAGATTCCCCATTTACATGAACAAATTGTAATCTATTAGACAAATATGATTCAAACCACCGCAGCGCAGTGTCTTTAATACCTATGGCATGCTCTAATCTCTGTAATAAAATTTTATGGTCAACAGTATCAAAAGCAGCACTGAGGTCTAACAGAACAAGCACAGAGATGAGTCCACTGTCTGAGGCCATAAGAAGATCATTTGTAACCTTCACTAATGCTGTTTCTGTACTATGATGAATTCTAAAACCTGACTGAAACTCTTCAAATAGACCATTCCTCTGTAGATGATCAGTTAGCTGTTTTACAACTACCCTTTCAAGAATTTTTGAGAGAAAAGGAAGGTTGGAGATTGGCCTATAATTAGCTAAGATAGCTGGGTCAAGTGATGGCTTTTTAAGTAATGGTTTAATTACTGCCACCTTAAAAGCCTGTGGTACATAGCCAACTAATAAAGATAGATTGATCATATTTAAGATCGAAGCATTAAATAATGGTAGGGCTTCCTTGAGCAGCCTGGTAGGAATGGGGTCTAATAGACATGTTGATGGTTTGGATGAAGTAACTAATGAAAATAACTCAGACAGAACAATTGGAGAGAAAGAGTCTAACCAAATACCGGCATCACTGAAAGCAGCCAAAGTGTTGGGAAAGTGTAGTGACACGGACCCACAACAGGGGGCGTAAATGAACGGACAATAGAGGGAGTTAAATTAGAACACTTTACTGTTGTGAATGTCACAACCACACACAGCAGATTATAGAATAGATACAAGTCAATTAATAAAGGTGTCGTGTGGGCAGGCTCGACGATAGGAGACGCCCGTCTGGAGATGAACCGGAACCACACGATTTCCACCACCACCGAACCCGAAGGATACTGGAGCCGCCAAGTCCCGAAGTCCCCAGGTGGCCACCGTCTCAGCGTGTCGGATCTGATACTGCTGGCGGAGAACAAAGACAGTCAAGTGTGGGTGTATATACACCCCGTAACAATAACGGTGGGAATTCCACCTCCACCTCTAACACACACTCGTGCAATATCTGTTTAACCACTTATCTGATGGGAAGTAGGACGAAACAGTCGCGACCCACGCCGGTCCTCTGGTTAGACAGCTGCAACACAATAGCTCTTGGAATCAATCAATGCTGGCAGAGAAAGTTACCTCTCACAGAAGTCGATATCTCGGCGATGTGGTGGAGGTGTCATCCTGCTTTTATCCAGGGTGAGATGCAGATGATCGGTGACAGCTGTCATAGTTGATGAGTGACAGCTGTCACCTCGGCTGTTCCTGTAAGGCGGCAGCGCCCTCTCGTGCCTGAAACCCGCACTTCAGGCAGGGCGCCCTCTGGTGGTGGGCCAGCAGTACCTCCTCTTCTGGTAGCCCGCACAACAGGACCCCCCCCTCAACGGGCGCCTCCTGTCGCCCGACCAGGCTTGTCTGGGTGGCGTCGGTAAAAATCGACCAGGAGGGCCGGGTCCAGGATGAAGCTCCTCTTCACCTTGGAGCGTTCTTCGGGTCCATATCCCTCCCAGTCCACCAAATATTGGAAGCCTCCGCCCATTCGATGGACATCCAAGAGCCGGCGTTCTGTCCAAGCTGGCTCCCCGTCGATGATACGGGCAGGAGGCAGCGCCGGACCGGGTGCACAGAGGGGTGAGGTGTGATGTGGTTTCAACCGGGAGACATGAAAGACTGGATGGATCCGCAGTGAGGCCGGGAGTTGGAGCCTCACTGCGGTGGGACTGAGGACCTTGAGGATACGGAACGGCCCTATATAGCGGTCCTTTAATTTTGGGGAAGCTACCTGGAGAGGTATGTCCCTCGTAGATAGCCATACCTCCTGCCCGGGCTGGTATGCGGGGGCCGGGGACCGTCGACGGTCTGCATTGGCCTTTGTCCTTGTCCGGGCCCTCAACAAGGCCGAACGGGCGGTGCGCCACACCCGACGGCATCTCCGCAGGTGGGCCTGGACCGAGGGCACACCGACCTCTCCCTCCACCACAGGAAACAAAGGGGGTTGATACCCCAGACACACCTCAAACGGGGAGAGGCCGGTGGCAGAGGACACTTGGCTGTTATGCGCGTACTCGATCCAGGCCAGGTGTTCACTCCAAGCCGTCGGGTGTGCGGATGTCGTACAACGCAGGGCCTGCTCCAACTCTTGATTGGCCCGTTCAGCCTGTCCATTAGTCTGAGGGTGATACCCAAACGAGAGGCTCACGGTGGCCCCCAGTTCCCGGCAGAATCTTCTCCACACCTGCGTGTAGAACTGGGGACCGCGATCCGAGACAATGTCTGTTGGTATCCCATGCAGACGGACGACATGGTGGACCAGGAGATCCGCTGTCTCCTGGGCCGATGGGAGCTTCGGGAGGGCCACGAAGTGGGCCGCCTTGGAGAACCGGTCCACTATCGTGAGGATGGTGGTGTGCCCCCGGGACGGCGGGAGGCCCGTGACGAAATCCAGACCGATGTGGGACCAGGGGCGATGAGGCACAGGAAGCGGCTGAAGGAGTCCCTGTGCCTTCTGGTGGTCCGCCTTGCCCCTGGCACAGGTGGTGCAGGCCTGGATATAAGCCCGGATGTCAGACTCCAGAGACGCCCACCAGAAGTGCTGACGGACCACTGCCACGGTCCTACGCACCCCTGGGTGGCAGGAGAGCTTGGACCCGTGACAGAAGTCCAGGACGGCAGCCCTGGCTTCTGGTGGGACGTATAGTCTATTTTTCGGCACTGTTCCGGGATCCGGGATCCGCACCAGGGCCTCCCAGATGGTCTTCTCCACGTCCCAGGTAAGGGTAGCCACGATAGTGGACTCCGGTACGATGGGTTCCCATGGATCCGACAGCTCGGTCTTGACTTCATGTTCGTGCACCCGGGACAGGGCATCCGACCTCTGGTTTTTGGTCCCGGGGCGGTAAGTGATCCGGAAGTCAAAACGGCCGAAAAACAGTGACCAGCGGGCTTGCCTGGAGTTCAGTCATTTGGCGGTCCTGATATACTCCAGGTTCCGGTGGTCAGTAAAAACCGTGAAAGGCACTGATGCCCCCTCCAGCAGGTGTCTCCACTCCTCAAGAGCCTCTTTCACCGCAAGGAGCTCTCGATTGCCCACGTCATAGTTCCGCTCTGCTGGGGTCAACCTGCGGGAGAAATAGGCACACAGGTGAAGAACCTTATCGGTCTCTCCGCTCTGGGATAGCACGGCTCCTATCCCTGAGTCAGAGGCGTCCACTTCGACCACAAACTGGCGACTAGGATCGGGCTGCACCAAGGCGGGTGCAGTTGAGAAGCGCTGTTTCAACTCCCTGAACGCGGCATCGCACCGATCCGACCAGGTGAAGGGAACTTTTGGTGAGGTCAGGGCTGTCAGGGAGCTAACTACCTGACTATACCCCTTAATGAACCTCCTGTAAAAATTTGCGAAGCCGAGGAACTGTTGCAGCTTCCTACGGCTCGTAGGTTGGGGCCAGTCTCTCACCGCTGCGACCTTGGCCGGATCCGGGGCGACGGAGTTGGAGGAGATGATAAACCCCAGGAAGGACAAAGAGGTGCGGTGAAACTCACACTTCTCGCCCTTCACAAACAGCCGGTTCTCTAACAACCGCTGCAGGACCTGACGTACATGCCGTACATGGGTCTCAGGGTCCGGAGAAAAAATGAGTATATCATCCAGATATACGAAGACGAATCGATGCAGGAAGTCCCGCAAGACGTCATTTACCAAAGCTTGAAACGTCGCGGGGGCGTTAGTGAGGCCGAACGGCATGACCAGGTACTCAAAATGACCTAACGGGGTGTTGAATGCCGTCTTCCATTCGTCTCCCTTCCGGACCCGAACTAGGTGATATGCGTTCCTAAGATCCAGCTTTGTGAATATTTTGGCTCCATGCAGGGGGGTGAACACCGAATCCAACAAAGGCAACGGGTATCGGTTGCGAACCGTGATCTCGTTCAGCCCCCGGTAATCAATGCATGGACGAAGACCGCCATCTTTCTTGCCCACAAAAAAGAAACCTGCTCCCATCGGTGAGGTGGAGTTACGGATCAGCCCGGCAGCTAAGGAGTCCCGGATGTAGGTCTCCATCGATTCGCGCTCAGGTCGGGAGAGGTTGTACAGCCTGCTGGACGGGAACTCCATGCCTGGCATCAAATCGATGGCACAATTGTACGGACGGTGTGGGGGAAGGGTGAGTGCCCGATCCTTGCTAAAGACGTCAGCAAGATCGTGGTACTCAACCGGCACCGCCAACAGATTGGGGGGAACTTTGACCTGCTCCTTAGCCTGGGAACCGGGAGGGACCGAGGATCCCAAACACACCCGATGGCAGGTCTCGCTCCACTGTACCACCACCCCGGACAGCCAATCAATCCGGGGATTGTGTTTTAGCATCCAGGGGAACCCCAGAATCACACGGGAGGTAGAGGGGGTCAGAAAAAACTCTATCTTCTCTCGATGATTCCCTGACACCACCAGAGTTACTGGTAGCGTCCTGTGTGTGATTAAAGGGAGTAGGGTGCCATCTAGTGCTCGCACCTGCAATGGTGAAGGAAGCGCCACCAGAGGGAGCCCTACCTCCCTGGCCCATCTTCTGTCTAGCAGATTCCCTTCTGACCCTGTGTCTACCAGTGCTGGGGCCTGAAGGGTTAAATCCCCACTAAGGATTGTAACTGGGAGCTGTGTGGAAATGTGTGTGTGTCCCACGTGAATTTCTTGGCCCACCCTAAGCCCAGTTTCTAGGGGCGGGCGTTGGTGTTTAACCGTTCGGGGCAATCTCTCAATTGGTGCCCAATTGAGCCGCAAACAAAACACGCCCCGCGGGGATGCCTCCTCTGTCTATTCGGTGGTCTGAATGTGGCCCTGCTCGTGTCCATAGCTTCATCAGCAGGGGGAGCTGTCGCCACACGGGGCGTAGAGGCCAGGGAGCGTGGGAAGGGCGGACCTTTTTTGGACCCGGAAGGAAGAGGGACGGCGCGTGCCCGGCCACGGCCTTCATCTTGTTCCCGACGGCGTTCTTCCAACCGATTGTCTAACCGTATAACAAGATCGATAAGCCCATCTAATTCCCGCGGTTCATCCTTGGCCACCAGGTGCTCCTTCAGGACCGACGACAGTCCGTTTACGAAGGCGGCGCGGAGCGCAGCATTATTCCAGCCGGACCTCGCAGCCGCGATGCGGAAGTCGACTGCATAAGCAGCTGCACTCCGGCGTCCCTGTCTCATTGACAGCAGCACAGTCGAAGCGGTCTCTCCCCTGTTAGGATGATCAAACACAGTCTTGAACTCCCTCACAAACCCAGTGTACGTGTGAAGGAGCCGTGAATTTTGCTCCCAAAGTGCCGTAGCCCAAGCGTGTGCCTCTCCTCGAAGCAGATTAATCACATAAGCTACTTTACTAGCATCTGACGCGTACATGACGGGACGTTGTGCAAAGACGAGCGAACACTGCATGAGAAAGTCCGCGCACGTCTCCACACAACCTCCGTACGGCTCAGGAGGGCTTATGTATGCTTCAGGGGATGGTGGGAGGGGTTGTTGAACAACCACTGGAACATTCATATCCTGCACAGGGTCGGCAGGAGGAGGAGCTGCAGCAGCGCTCTGAGCGCTCGCCGCCACCTGCGCGGAGAGAGCCTCCACCCTGCAGTTCAGGAGGATGTTTTGCTCGGTCATTTGATCCAACCGAGCCGTAAAGGCGGTGAGGATGTGCTGCAGCTCACCAATCACGCCTCCTGCAGACGCCTGCGCTCCCTGCTCTCCCATTGGTCGTTCAACAGCTGGGTGACGCCCCTCAGAGTCCATGACGCTGGCCGAGATATCCTGTTGGGAAAGTGTAGTGACACGGACCCACAACAGGGGGCGTAAATGAACGGACAATAGAGGGAGTTAAATTAGAACACTTTACTGTTGTGAATGTCACAACCACACACGGCAGATTATAGAATAGATACAAGTCAATTAATAAAGGTGTCGTGTGGGCAGGCTCGACGATAGGAGACGCCCGTCTGGAGATGAACCGGAACCACACGATTTCCACCGCCACCGAACCCGAAGGATACTGGAGCCGCCAAGTCCCGAAGTCCCCAGGTGGCCACCGTCTCAGCGTGTCGGATCTGGTACTGCTGGCAGAGAACAAAGACAGTCAAGTGTGGGTGTATATACACCCCGTAACAATAACGGTGGGAATTCCACCTCCACCTCTAACACACACTCGTGCAGCGTCTGTTTAACCACTTATCTGACGGGAAGTAGGACGAAACAGTCGCGACCCACGCCGGTCCTCTGGTTAGACAGCTGCAACACAATAGCTCTTGGAATCAATCAATGCTGGCAGAGAAAGTTACCTCTCACAGAAGTCGATATCTCAGCGATGTGGTGGAGGTGTCATCCTGCTTTTATCCAGGGTGAGATGCAGATGATCGGTGACAGCTGTCATAGTTGATGAGTGACAGCTGTCACCTCGGCTGTTCCTGTAAGGCGGCAGCGCCCTCTCGTGCCTGAAGCCCGCACTTCAGGCAGGGCGCCCTCTGGTGGTGGGCCAGCAGTACCTCCTCTTCTGGCGGCCCACACAACACAAAGATAACGATATGTCTTTGGGGTGGTTATGAGTAATATTTTCTCTAATAGTTAAAATTTTATTAGCAAAGAAAGTCATGAAGTCATTACTAGTTAAAGTTAAAGGAATACTTGGCTTAATAGAGCTCTGACTCTTTATCAGCCTGGCTACAGTGCTGAAAAGAAACCTGGGGTTGTTCTTATTTTCTTCAATTAGTGATGAGTAGTAAGATGTCCTAGCTTTACGGAGGGCTTTTTTTTATAGAGCAACAGACTCTTTTTCCAGGCTAAGTGACGATCTTCTAAATTAGTGAGACGCCATTTCCTCTCCAACTTACGGGTTATCTGCTTTAAGCTGCGAGTTTGTGAGTTATACCACGGCATGAGGCACTTCTGATTTAAAGCTCTCTTTTTCAGAGGAGCTACAGCATCCAAAGTTGTCTTCAATGAGGATGTAAAACTATTGACGAGATACTCTATCTCACTTACAGAGTTTAGGTAGCTACTCTGCACTGTGTTGGTATATGGCATTAGGGAACATAAAGAAGGAAACATATCCTTAAACCTAGTTACAGCGCTTTCTGAAAGACTTCTAGTGTAATGAAACTTATTCCCCACTGCTGGGTAGTCCATCAGAGTAAATGTAAATGTTATTAAGAAATGATCAGACAGAAGGGAGTTTTCAGGGAATACTGTTAAGTCTTCAATTTCCATACCATAAGTCAGAACAAGATCTAAAATATGATTAAGTGGTGGGTGGACTCATTTACATTTTGAGCAAAGCCAATTGAGTCTAATAATAGATTAAATGCAGTGTTGAGGCTGTCATTCTCAGCATCTGTGTGGATGTTAAAATCGCCCACTATAATTATCTTATCTGAGCTAAGCACTAAGTCAGACAAAAGTTCTGAAAATTCACAGAGAAACTCACAGTAACGACCAGGTGGACGATAGATAATAACAAATAAAACTGGTTTTTGGGACTTCCAATTTGGATGGACAAGACTAAGAGTCAAGCTTTCAAATGAATTAAAGCTCTGTCTGGGTTTTTGATTAATTAATAAGCTTGAATGGAAGATTGCTGCTAATCCTCCGCCTCGGCCCGTGCTACGAGCATTCTGACAGTTAGTGTGACTCGGGGGTGTTGACTCATTTAAACTAACATATTCATCCTGCTGTAACCAGCTTTCTGTAAGGCAGAATAAATCAATATGTTGATCAATTATTATATCATTTACCAACAGGGACTTAGAAGAGAGAGACCTAATGTTTAATAGACCACATTTAACTGTTTTAGTCTGTGGTGCAGTTGAAGGTGCTATATTATTTTTTCTTTTTGAATTTTTATGCTTCAATAGATTTTTGCTGGTTATTGGTAGTCTGGGAGCAGGCACCGTCTCTACGGGGATGGGGTAATGAGGGGAGAAGCTGCAGAGAGGTGTGTAAGACTACAACTCTGCTTCCTGGTCCCAACCCTGGATAGTCACGGTTTGGAGGATTTAAGAAAATTGGCCAGATTTCTAGAAATGAGAGCTGCTTCATCCAAAGTGGGATGGATGCCGTCTCTCCTAACAAGACCAGGTTTTCCCCAGAAGCTTTGCCAATTATTCTATGAAGCCCATCTCATTTTTTGGACACCACTCAGACAGCCAGCAATTCAAGGAGAACATGCGGCTAAACATGTCACTCCCGGTCCGATTGGGGAGGGGCCCAGAGAAAACTACAGAGTCCGACATTGTTTTTGCAAAGTTACACACCGATTCAATGTTAATTTTAGTGACCTCCGATTGGCGTAACCGGGTGTCATTACTGCCGATGTGAATTACAATCTTGCCAAATTTACGCTTAGCCTTAGCCAGCAGTTTCAAATTTCCTTCAATGTCGCCTGCTCTGGCCCCGGAAGACAATTGACTATGGTTGCTGGTGTCGCTAACTTCACATTTCTCAAAACAGAGTCGCCAATAACCAGAGTTTGTTCCTCGGCGGGTGTGTCGCCAAGTGGGGAAAAATGGTTAGAAATGTGAACGGGTTGGCGGTGTACACGGGGCTTCTGTTTAGGGCTACGCTTCCTCCTCACAGTCACCCAGTCGGCCTGCTTTCCCGGCTGCTGGAGATGTGGTTGTGGTGATGATGAGTGTCAGCTGGTGCTGGTGATGAATGCCAGCTGCCACTCCCGGTTGCTCCGGCGCCCTCTCGTGCCTGAAGCCCGCACTTCAGGCAGGGCGCCCTCTGGGGTAGGCCAGCAGTACCTCCTCTTTGGGCGGCCCACACAACAATTTTGGTAAAAATGGTGCAAATTGTTGGTTGAGTTAATAGGGTTTCAAAAAGAAATAGTTTGCACCTTATGTTATCCTTAGTTATCATGTTTTGCAGTGTTAATACAGTGTCCACTGTTATCCAGTGGACGTCGACATTGTTGACCTTTATTTTGAAGACCAATCATTCAGCACAGTCAAAACTATTCCATTTATTAATGGAACAAGAGCATGATGGAAGTCTGTGTTAAGCACCCTCTGGTTATGTGATTAATTTTAAAATTAGACTTGCAAATTGATAGTTTCTTTTTGATAGTTTCAAACTGATTAGTTTCTTTTGAATTCTGAAATAAAATGTTTTAAAATTCTATTCATTTCAAAAGCCATTTTTACCTCCGCCAACAAAAATATTTGTTTGTCTCTTTGTTTGATTATGAACAGCCTCGAGCCCACAGTCTTTCATATATCATAATGAATTTATTTTTACTGAGAATTCATATCCTGATAGGCAAGAGCTGATTCAATTTTCAAGGTCATAGGTCAAAGGGCAATGTCAGGAAACATCTTGGAAAATTGGAAAAATCCCTATCTTTAACACTGAACAAATTTTCAAAAATTCATAACTCTATCAAAAAACAAAACAAAACAAAACACAAATTTCTTTCATATTTGGGAGTACTATATAGAATGGTATCCTTTATTGACTGACAAAGTTTGATCCAGATTAGAGATTTTGTGGCCATTAAATTTAACATTGAAAACCCCATTTAATGAATATTTTACATTGGATCTTAATCAATTGTGCCCCAGTCACTCCCATATTTGAAAGTGAGGTGTAGACTGGCACTCACTATCACCTGATAAAGGTTGATCTGGATCTGATCTGGATTTTGGATTTTGTGGACATTTGACTTTAATATTGAAAAAACATTTGGTGTACATTTTGCATCAAAAGTGCGTCCGTCACTCTCATTTTTTCTTTTATGGATTTACCTCCACCACCAAAATTGGATGGAGGTTCCAATTTTATGCATGTTTGTCTATTTTCCAGTTATCAGTCGGAAACCAAATGCCAGAAAGCAATGACAAATTGTGCAGAGCAGAGATAACCAGTGTTCTGTGAAAATTATCTGAAAAAGAATTCAGAGACTGAAAAAGTTTGAAAAAATACCTAACAACACCACACACAAAAAAAACATTAATTCAAGTGTATGAATTAAATACATACTGCAGTATGCACGCTTGATATTTGATCACATCTAATTTAGCTTATGAAAAGCCGCTTCTAACAGGACTTGACATTGGCGATTTTACCCAGGGTAAAATTTTGTGCAATTGGCGGCGGTTTGCACTCTGAGTGTGGGAATGTGGAAATTCACAAATTGTACCTTGTGCATACAGAGTAGGATTTCCATTTGTTAGTAAAACCTGACCTGATTATGATTCTTCTGTCACTTCAGAGCTCTGTGTGATAGAGGTGGGCGGATCAATCCTAATATCAATAATATCGATACCAACACTGGTATTGATATTGAACAATCCTTGTGTAAAAAGATCGATACTCAAGCTTTTTTCTCTCCCGCACGCACTGACTGCTGCGCACGCAGATTCATCAAAGTCTACTCTCTGTAAGTCAAGCGCTGCACTGTGTCACACAACACGGAGCAGTGCACCCTCCCTCCTCTGGTCTTTTGTTGTTGCACCATTATGTGGCTCAGCAGAGCCAGCCAACAGCCTTGCATGTAGGCTCAGCCTGGTCCGCCCACTCAGTGATCTCCTCTACCAGGAGATTTTGTTTTAGTTGTGTTGAGTGATATTTTTTTAAACAAAAATGTTGTGATAATAAAGTATTTTGTTGTCACGTACAATGTTTGGCGAAATTCTATCCTAGGTCTTTTGGATCCTTTGGATCTATGAAGCTTAAATATGAAAAGTATTATTATCAGTATCAGTATTGATATCTGCGATCCTGGGCCTGTATTTACTTGGTATCAGATCAATACCAAAATTCCCAGTATCGCCTACCTCTACTGTGTGACCCACAAGACCAAAAGCTGCTGTGAACCTCTGCCCTCCTCGGTGTATTAATTAACTAACCCTTGGTGAAACCGATGCATGAGATCTGGATATGAATCCAGATGTTACGGTGAAATCACCATTCAGGCAGATGTGATATTCCAGACGTTGCCGTGTTGAAGGAACGGGGCCACAAACAGTCTCATCTGAATGCTAAATTCCAGTATCTTTGTGAAATGTGGACCCACCTGCACAGACAATTAAACGACGTCTCCGTCTTTAACGCATGTCAAACTCTCTACTCATTTCACGTCCTGCCCTGCTGCTGTTTCTTTAATGCATGTCTTTGATTTTATTATCTGTCTTGTACTGTGTTGCTGTTGCTTCTCTTCTTTATTAGACACTGTAATCTTGGCTTGGAAAAAAAAAAAGATAAATAAATAAAAATAAACAAAGCCTTCGATTTATTCTGTTGGACTTAACAAGTTGCTGCTGCTTCTGAAACTTGAAGCTTCCACGTTCACTTTACAAGGTGGAACTGTATGTTTGCTTCCAGTCGGTGTTGACACGTGCATCTGTCACTCCCGACAGGAAAAACAGTCTCGCATAAAAGGATTAAGCTGTTGCTCGAGATCAGCTTTTGGGATGTTTTCTCTGCTTTTTTTCCACTCCCTTCACAGACCATGTCACCCCGCTGTGTTGCTTCTGGGCTGAACCGTGCAGGTCTATAGCTCACCTCTGTGCAGCTGAGAAACAACGGGCACAGTCGCACACACAAACAAGAGGGGTCATTTCCACTGCTGCTGAAGCTTGCATTTCGATGAAGGCACTGCATTTGAATGGGTCGACTGCTGTTTGCCCCCCGGTCATGAGTATATGAGTTTACAAGAAGCGAAGATCTCTCACGTTGCAGTCACCATCTTTCTGGTGCGCTGTCTGTAATGCTGTAGGGGAGGTGATGATCGAGTGGTTAAGCAGTAGGCTTGAGACCAGAGGATCCTCTGTTCAAACCCCCGTCTGGCCAGAATATCACTAAGGGCCCTTGGGCATGATCCTTAATCCCCACACTGATTCCGGTGTGTAGTGAGCACCTTGCATTTCAGCACCCTGACATCTTTGTGTAAGTGTGGGTGAATGTGAGGCATTACTGTAAAGTGCTTTGAACTCTAGATGGAAAAGCACTAAATAAATGCCGGCCATTTACCATGTACAGCATCTCACCATTTTACACCCTCACCACACTAAAACACATAGCAGGCCTACTCGCGTGCCCATTTTAATACAATTAACATCTGCAGGAAACACCTGTGGATGTTCTACCAGCCTATAGTAGCCAGCATCCTCTTCTACACTGTGGTGTGCTGGGGGAGCAGCACATCCAAGAAGGACACATCCAAGCTGAACAAACTGATCAGGTGGGCTGGCTCCATGGTTGGCATGAAGCTGCACTCTCTGGTGATGTTGGCAGAGAAGAGAACACAGGACAACTGCTGAACATTATGTGCAATGCCAGTCACCCTCTGCACATGGTCATCAGCAACCAGAGGAGGCTCTTCAGCCATTGACTGCTCCTTCGTAAGTGCAGGACCAACAGACTGAAAACCTCCTTTTGTCCCTCAGGCCATCAGACTGTACAACTCCTCACTCAGGGGGAGGAGGAGTAACAGGAAGACAGAGGACGGAAATGAGAATGAGAGGAACAGTAGTAGCCAGTAAACCAGTGTTGATCAGTATGTTTGGTATTTATATTGTGTATTTGTATTTAGATTTATATTGGAAAACTGTATTTCTTTTTTCACTTTTGATAGTCTGTGTGCTTCTTACCCTGTGTGCTGCTATCCAATGCTGCTGGAACCTCAATTTCCCTGAGAGAGTCTTCCCAAGGGATCAGTAAAGTTCTATGTAATCTAATCTAATCTTATCTAATCTAATAGCAGCATTTTCAACAACAGTTCAAAACACAATGAAATCTAATTACAGAAACTGCATGTTTATAAATACATATGTTGTAACTCCATGCAATAATTTGAAGCTTGTCGCTACAGTGTTTTTCTCGGCAGCACCAAAAAATTATGTAATGAAAGCTGAAGGGATGAGATCAAACCGTCGAGGAAGGGGATAGATGACAGATAATAAAGACAACAGAATTTAGATATTCTCTCCAAGATTTACTGCTTTTTCTCCATATAGATGTGACAAACAACAAGTCAAATATGGGAGCATGTGTGACACAAATGTATGAACTCGACCCCAAAATGCAGACACAGATTCAGAGCTTTGAGTAAAATGATAAGTGATTTATTTTACAAAGAGTGCAAAGGTCAAGGTGGCAAGCAGGAGTATTCTTGGGGGCTGGAGGTGAAGGCTTGACATGGCTGGCTGAGAAAAACACAGGAAACAAGCAAAGTTAACACCAGTCTCAAAACAATTCACACAAAACAGACTGATCTGAGAACTATGAACGAGAGCCAAGTGTACCGCAGGAAGTAAATCAATGAACTGGCGAGGAGTGGAAGAATGAGCCGATGTTTAAACTGCACAGGAGTGGAAGATAGATTGCAGGTGTGAGATGTCAAAAGGTCAGTCACACCCAGCCTGGACTCACAAAACAAACAGACATCCAGAGGGGAAGGAAACACGGCAGAGGATGCTAACAGAAAAGGTAAAATCTGACCAGCATGGATGGGGGCTACTGCCGCCAAATCCACTACATTATAGTACCGTCCTGGGAGCTGGATGGCAATCACCCAGGCAGACAACCATTCCATTCTCACTTCTGAAAAGTAACCATCGACTTGCCACAGCCGGGTGAGATGGCGGTCTCTTGGCCTTCTCCTCTGCTGGGGTCCTCAGCATTGAGGCAAGTCCAGAAAAATGTACCACATCATAGGTGATGCTTGCTCACAGGGCAAGTGATACACCTTATCTTACTCTCCCTATTTGACACAGTCATTTTAATGGTACCCAAAGATCCCCCAAAGAGATCTCTTGTGAAATCAAGTTTTGTACAGATAATGCCATGCCACATAATTTTTTTTCTGCCATAAAATGTACATAATTTCAGTCTTGTAGTGCTCTTTATAATGTTCACAATATGTTGTGAAACTGAAACAAATAAAACTAAAATTAAATTAAATTAACATTTATCACTGTTCTGAATTAAAGCTACACTTTTGATAGTGTTAAACTATTTAAACTGTAATATTGCCTGATCATGCATACTGCACCTTATGTGTTTGCAGTGGTGGGCAAAAAGTTAGCTTCGTTAACAGATAATCAGCTAACTGAAAAGTTATCTTTTATAAAGCTAAACCGATAAACCACCCAAAAACTTATCGGAAGCTACAGCTAACCGATAACTTTCAGTATCGTCTTCAGTACACTTATAACTACTAACTAGCCGACTTTGAGTTTTAACATGACAATCACTTCTGGTAGTATCAAAGATGACCACAGACCCAAACAATGAGTCAGCACTTCCGTCTTTGTGCATCCTGGCCATTGCTGGAAGCTCCTGTTTACTACATAACATACTATAGTGAAACAGTTGAGAGGAGCAACAAAGCTCAACTCTCTACTCAAGAAGAGTAGTCGCTGTGAGGCAGAGGTCTTGGAAAATAAAGCAGTGCTGACTTATGGTTTGTGATTTATAAATAAAATTAATACGGATAAAATAAATCCATTAATGTCAATTCTGTCATTTGTACAAAGTTAAAATATAACACCTATCTTTGAATTTTAAATAATGCACTAATTCTGAAGTTTTGTAACAAACACAGACAGATGCAAAAGGGATTATGGGTAAATGAGCCTCCACTAATACTAATTGGTTGACTCATTCATTCTATGTAAAAACCAACACGTTAATGTGACATGATGTGTGTGTTGGTATTTAAATGTGCTTTTGTACAAAATGGCTTTTTATTTATGTTAAAAAAAAATAAGCCATTTGGAAAAGCCAACTAAGTCAATTTGTGATTTGAAAACTGTCTGATGTAACCGGGGTCAAAATGCATAGAACACTGCCATTTACTGGTGCCCAGCTGCTCAGCCGCTTACTCATAATCCTTTGCGTACCATTTTTTTTAAAACAACAAAATCCACAATGACAAATGTAAATGAACATTATACAACCAAAATGTATACTTTTATTTATTTAACTGCAGTAAGAGGCTGCAACAACTCTCAGGCGCACAAAGAATTATAATTTATGAATGGGATATCTCAAATAAGGGCGAATACTGCCATGAACACTACTGGCCAGTAGATGGCAGTGGAGACTGTAGAGCAACAGGAAAATATTGGAAAAGCAACCTGAGCTTCTTTTGACATTTAAAACAAACACAATAACAAGTAACAATATCTATAAACCCAGAGAATATATTCATGAGAGTTTTGGGCACAATATACAAAGAATTTAATGCTGTTGTCCATGTGGAGCCTGATCAGAGCATCTCAAATGCACTTCTCCTGTCGTGACTGTACCCATAATACACTGGGGAGCATGTCCACACTAAAACCTTCAAATTAGTGCAATACTTTAAAACTGATATTTTCATGTTATAAAACTTCAGAAGTGACGTTAATTTAAATAACATGTCCGAAATTAGTTTGGTTAAAATTTTAACCATAAGTTAAAACTGTATGCCTCTGGATGACTGGGTGATTTTGGGAGTGAATTAGTATGGTGTTAGGAGCAATGATCTTGTGACAAGTTTGCCTCTGATTACAGAGGATAGAGTGGTTTCTCTCTAAATCAACTCTCCTCTGTTTACAGAGAACAGAGCTGTTCATCTGCTACAAAACAGGTATGTGCTAAAATCTTTGATATTAGATTTAACAAAAGTTTTTTGTTTTTTTTGTCTATTAGAGCTTTATTTACTTCAGCTGAAAAAATGTTACCGATTTAAAAATTAGTGGACCAAATTTATTGGAAGGCAATTGGTCCGATGATGGTTTTCAAAGTTAACTGAAAAGCTAATCCGATAATGAAAACATTATCTTAGATATTACAGTTAGCGGATTAGCAGAACTGTGCCCACCAATGTGTGTTTGGGAAAACATTAACGGCAGCCAACACGCTATCTGGACAGTCATTATCTGGAATACAGAGTGAAATGCCTGGAATAATCTGCTCGGTTTCATTGTTTGAGGAAATTTCTCAGACAGAACAGGTGCGTCACCCTCCAGAGGTAAATGGATTAAACAGCAGGTGGTAAGCAGACCGGTGACCCAGGTTTAGTCAAACTAGTGTTCTGGTATTAGCCAAAGTGTAATTCAAGAGCCTTCAAGGTTGTTTGATGGCCCAGAGAATGAGATCCAAGAGCTTGTGATGAGGTAGTCCTGAATATATGAAGACCAGACGAAGTCAGAGGAAGGAACCTCTGATGACACCACGACTGAAATGACTCTGGCAATGACTGGGCACACATCTGTGAATAACATGCAGTGACATCAGTGACCTCATAGACAATAAATATTTAAGTCTCGCTACTCCAACTAGAACTGATGAAACTTTTCACGATGATGATGAAACATCTTCAAGGAACAAGTCCAACTGACCCGACTCAACCTGCTTAGATAGATACCATGAGCTGGATGACTGAAAATCTCCACAGAGAACTCCAACAATAAGTTATCTGAAAAGCTCATCCACGAATGCAAATCTTCACTGATTAGCTGAACTACAACCATCACTGGTTGAGTTTCAGTCTGTCTTGTTTTTTAACCGTCACCAGTTCTGATGATAAAATGCCTGAAGCAATGGAATAATCTTGCCTGTATTGATGCAACAGGCAGCATCTTGTCCGCCTGTTTGCACTGTGCTGAGAAGAAAACACTAAAGAGACCAGCAAAGAGGATTTCAAGGTATGAAAATACCAATTAGACAAAGCTTAACTCTTGCTCGTCTTGCTGAAAGGGATTAAAGCTTGAAGAGCCAAAACGTGAAAGTGGGTGAACACGAGTTGTGTGTTTGTGTCTGATTATCCAGTTAAATTAATCAGTACTTTATTATTACAAGGTTTTTTTTCCCACCCTATAAAAGTTCCTAAAAGTATCACAATCTCTCCACCGGAGCCCTTAATGTCCAATCTACTGTATACATAATTGCTCAAACTCATTAATAACCTTTTTAATATTGATTCATGCTATTTAAATGGAGGGTTAAGATCTCGGCAGACCTCATTAACACTGGATGGGGTCAAACTAGTCCTGCGGTCCCACCGCAGTGTGCTTGATTACATTTTAATGGAGTGTGGCTTTGATTTAACTGGCTGTTCTCACCATGTACAGTTTTCTCGGACTAGTCTGATTTGTTCTTGATACTTTAAAGGAGCAGCTCGTATTCTGAGAGTACACAGGCAGCACTGACTGATAGCAACGATGCTTTCAACCTGCTTCTTTGCAGAATAGTTTGAGATATTCTTTGTTGCAAGGATCTTTAAATCCAAAGGATCTTATCTTCCACACCGCATAGGTGACACTGTTACTGTACAACTGAAGCAGTTGTGTTTTTTCATGCCCAGGCTCACATCATGTAAGGAGAAGTTATAGAGGGTGTTATGGTCTAAATGGAGCAGTGGTTAGGTACAGGGTTGCAGCTTTGTTATGTTGTAACAGCAGAAAGCACCATAGTACACCAATTACACCATAGACAAGAAAAAAAAAAAAAACTCATTTTTTTGGCACACACTATTGTCAGGGATTGGGCCAGGTCAGAGCACTGAGCCCTTATTTTTCCCCTTTTCATGGTTTCCCATCTGCTGCGGCTTTGATTTATTAGTAATTATTTTCATCATGTTTATTCTGTCTTGTTTTTCTTGTCACTTGGTTCTTGTTTTGATTCACTAGTTATATTATTTTCATCTTATGGTTATTCTCAGTTCTGTTTGCTTTGTCACTTTCTTCCTTGTTACTTTAATACTTGGCCATGTCTCAGTTCCATTATATCAGTCTGTGTTTTCATGGGTTAGCATTTAGTTATTGTTTGCCTATTTTTTGCTGTTCTCATTTCTGTTTGCACTTTGTCAGGTTTTGATTCTTTTCTACTTAGAGTTCATGTCTGCCAGTTCCAGTTTAGTTTTGTCATGGTGTTTAATTTCTTATTATTCTCTGAGCTGTCGTTTTCTAGTTTGTATCCGGTCTGCTTTTCTGTCCTGTTAAGTCTCTCGCCAGTTCATGTTTAGTCTAGTTCTCATGTTCATGTCTGATTCCTGTTCTTAGTTATATTATTCAGTTGTAGCTCAGTTTTGTTTTTGCCTCTTGTTTCCACTCCACATCCTGCACCTGCTTTCATGTCCTCGTCTCACGCCCAGTTATTTATGTTCACTTCACGTCCTGCACCTGCCATGTTTTTTCTTTCTTTAACTCTGTCTGCTTTGTGTTTTTCTTTCACTCACGCTCTGTGCACCTGTTCACATATCTTTGTCTTTTCTTCACTCCACCTTGTGTTGTCCTCCCTCACTGTCTTGCACAATGTAGTATATTTGTCCACTAGCCACGCCCCCTTCTTGATTGTTCCTCACATGCACCTTGTTACACCTGTCTTATTTAGTCTCCACCCAGCCACCACACCCTTGCTCGTTTGTTGTCCTTGTGTTGTTGTTTGTTGTGCTCAGTGGTGGGCGTGTCCCTCTGTCTTTCCACTCCCATGGCCTGGATCTTTCCTTCACACCTGTTCATTTTCTGCTCATCACCTTCCTGTACAGTGGGGCCAAAAATATTTAGTCAGCCCCTGATTGTGCAAGTTCTCCTACTTAGAAAGTACACATCATAGGTACACTTCAACTATGAGAGACAAAATGAGAGAGAGAAAAAAAAAAATCCAGGAAATCACATTGTAGGATTTTAAAAGAATCTATTTGTAAATTGTGGTGGAAAATAAGTATTTGGTCACCCACAAACAAGCAAGATTTCTGGCTCTCACAGACCTGTAACTTCTTCTTTAAGAAGCTCTTCTGTCCTCCACCTGTTACCTGTATTAATGGTATCTGTTGGAACTCATTAACTGTATAAAGACACCTGTCCACAGCCTCAAACAGTCAGACTCCAAACTCAACCATGGCCAAGACCAAAGAGCTGTCGAAGGACACCAGGAAGAAAATTGTAGATGTGCACCAGGCTGGGAAGAGTGAGTCTACAATAGTCTAGCAGGTTGGTGTGAATAAATCAACTGTGGGAGCAATTGTAAGAAAATGGAAGACATACAAAACCATTGATAATCTCCCTTGATCTGGGGCTCCAAGCAAGATGTCACCCCGTGGGGTCAAAATGATCATGAGAATGGTGAACAAAAATCCCAGAACTACACGGAGGGACCTGATGAATGACCTGCAGAGAGCTGGGACCAAAGTAACAAAGGCTACACACTACGTAGAGAGGAACTCAAATCCTGCAGTGCCAGGTGTGTCCCCCTGCTTAAGCCAGTACGTGTCCAGGCCCGTCTGAAGTTTGCCAGAGAGCATATGGATTATCCAGAAGAGGATTGGGAGAATATCATGTGGTCCAATGAAATCCAAATAGAACATTTTGGTAAAAACTCAACTTGTTGTGTTTGGAGGAAGACTAATGCTGAGTTGCATCCCAAGAACACCTACTGCGAAGCATGGGGGTGGAAACATCATGCTTCGGGGCTGTTTTTTCTGCAACGGGGACAGGACGACTGATCTGTGTTAAGGGAAGAATGAATGTGGCCATGTATCATGAGATTTTAAGTCAAAACCTCCTTCTATCAGTGAGAGCATTGAAGACACAACATGGCTGGGTCTTCCAGCATGACAATGATCCCAAACACACCATTCGGGCAACGAAGGAGTGGCTCCGTAAAAAGCATTTCAAGGTCCTGGAGTGGCCTAGCCAGTCTCCAGACCTCAACCCCATAGAAAATTTGTGGAGGGAATTGAAGGTCCATGTTGCCCAGCGACAGCCCCAAAACATCACTGCTCTAGAGGAGATCTGCATGGAGGAATGGGCCAAAATACCAACTACAATGTGTAGTTGGTATTCAATGTGCAAACCTGCTGAAGAACGTTTTACCTCTAAATACACTCAACAAAAATATAAACGCAACATTTTTGGTTTTGCTCCCATTTTGTATGAGATGAACTCAAAGATCTAAAACTTTTTCCACATACACAATATCACCATTTCCCTCAAATATTGTTCACAAACCAGTCTAAATCTGTGATAGTGAGCACTTCTTCTTTGCTAAGTTAATCCATCCCACCGTGCACAGGTGTGCCTTAGACTGCCCACAATAAAAGGCCACTCTGAAAGGTGCAGTTTTATCACACAGCACAATGCCACAGATGTTGCAAGATTTGAGGGAGCATGCAATTGGCATGCTGACAGCAGGAATGTCAACCAGAGCTGTTGCTCATGTATTGAATGTTCATTTCTCTACCATAAGCCGTCTTCAAAGGCGTTTCAGAGAATTTGGCAGTACATCCAACCAGCCTCACAACCGCAGACCACGTGTAACCACACCAGCCCAGGACCTCCACATCCAGCATGTTCACCTCCAAGATCGTCTGAGACCAGCCACTCGGACAGCTGCTGAAACAATCGGTTTGCATAACCAAAGAATTTCTGCACAAACTGTCAGAAACCATCTCAGGGAAGCTCATCTGCATGCTTGTCGTCCTCATCGGGGTCTCGACCTGACTCCAGTTCATCGTCGTAACCAATTTGAGTGGGCAAATGCTCACATTCGCTGGCGTTTGGCACATTGGAGAGGTGTTCTCTTCACGGATGAATCCCGGTTCACACTGTTCAGGGCAAATGGCAGACAGCGTGTGTGGCATCATGTGGGTGAGCGGTTTTCTGATGTCAATGTTGTGGATCGAGTGGCCCATGGTGGCGGTGGGGTTATGGTATGGGCAGGCGTCTGTTATGGACGAAGAACACAGGTGCATTTTATTGATGGCATTTTGAATGCACAGAGATACCGTGACGAGATCCTGCGGCCCATTGTTGTGCCATACATCCAAGAAGATCACCTCATGTTGTAGCAGGATAATGCACGGCCACATGTTGCAAGGATCTGTACACAATTCTTGGAAGCTGAAAATATCCCAGTTCTTGCATCGCCGGCATACTCACCGGACATGTCACCCATTGAGCATGTTTGGGATGCTCTGGACCGGCGTATATGACAGCGTGTTACCAGTTCCTGCCAATATCCAGAAACTTCGCACAGCCATTGAAGAGGAGTGGACCAACATTCCACAGGCCACAATTGACAACCTGATCAACTCTATGTGAAGGAGATGTGCTGCACTGCATGAGGCAAATGATGGTCACACCAGATACTGACTGGTATCCCCCCCCAATAAAACAAAACTGCACCTTTCAGAGTGGCCTTTTATTGTGGACAGTCTAAGGCACACCTGTGCACTAATCATGGTGTCTAATCAGCATCTTGATATGGCACACCTGTGAGGTGGGATGGATTATCTCAGCAAAGAAGTGCTCACTATCACAGATGTAGACTGGTTTGTGAACAATATTTGAGGGAAATGGTGATATTGTGTATGTGGAAAAAGTTTTAGATCTTTGAGTTCATCTCATACAAAATGGGAGCAAAACCAAAGTGTTGCGTTTATATTTTTGTTGAATGTACTTATTTCCACCATAATTTACAAATAAATTCTTTAAAAATCTACAATCGGATTTCCTGGATTTTTTTTTTCTCATTTTGTCTCTCATAGTTGAAGTGTACCTATGTTGAAAATTAAGACCCTCTCTCATCTTTCTAAGTAGGAGAACTTGCACAATCAGTGGCTGACTAAATTACTTTTTTACCCCACTGTATGTCATACCTCACCTTGTCCATCTGTTCCTGCCAGATCGTTGTGCTCCATGCCTTCACTTCCACCCTTGTTCCTCGTGTCTTTCTCATCCTGCTTGCCTCTCAGTGTTTTCATGACCACCTGTTTGCCACTGTTGACTACTGTTGCTTATTCTGGACTGCGTTTTTGTGTACTGAACCCTGCTTATTACTCCAGTAAACCTTTTTGAACACTCCACCCTATGTCTGGCCTAGCAATTGTGTCCAGCACTTTGTGTGTGAGGAAGCCTGATAATCGCTGTGAAGTTTTATGAAAACACCAAGGTTTTTGTTAAAGTTTTACTATGTGTTATGCTACAATTAGGCTGTAATTTCTTTTATACCCATCACATGATACTAGAAAATTCAATTTAATTCAATTTATTTAGTTATACGTATAGCACCAAATGAAAACAAAGCTGCCTCAAAGCGCTTCACGCAAGTAAGGTCTAACCTTACCAACCCCTAGAGCAAGCACACAGGCAACAGTTGCCTGATGCATTACATCACCAGACTGGATGCTACATCACATTGCTAGTGCAGCAGATGAATCAGTTTTATCAGGAAAATACTTCAGTTCGCCAAGAAGCATGAGATTTTTTGCACAGCTTCTCCTCAGGCTAAGTCTACAGATTTACTGGATAGCCAGTCAAAATTTCAAGATGGCCACCTTTTTCAAGATGGCCACCAATCAAGTTTTTATCACACGTTATGTGCTTCTGGTCATGTGTTATGAATTTTTGTTGGTTTTATATAGCCTATGCAATGTCAATGGGCAGGAGCATTATGTATTTTTGCTAAAGATTTTATTTTAGCATATATGAACAAAGATGGCAGTCAATATGGCAGCCAAAATCCTTTGTCGTTTCTCATATTTCAGTCGAAACAAAAAATACTCTTTTCATAAAAGTTTGTTGAATGTGAGAATGTTCTATGTAAGTCATTGTAACACATGCCTTTGTGGCTATTAATTCACGTCTATGGACAATTTAGGTGGTGGTGTTAGTGGTATATGTAGTTTGAAGGAGTGAATGTCAGCACACAATCAGGGCACCCTGGTGACTTCACTGCTGTGAAACTCAGCATGGGGTTCAGCGTCAGCTAATCCTGCTTTACTAATGCTTCACCTAGCTTTACTAACTACAATATGGTAGAATAGTACTAGTTTTAGTGTAATTTAGCTTAGTTTATTTTATTTTATGATTCCTTAACAAACTGAAAGTATTTTTTCTGCTTATCTGCTGCACTATCCTGGACAACCTTGATTTTCACATGCTGGTTTATCTTGGTAATGGACCTCCAGGAGTAATTTAGGTTCAAGTGAGAGCAGGGTGTAATTCTGGTGTGCTACATGATTTGACAAGTGACTTACAGGCAGTGAGCACCATGGTGATGCTGGCCACTATATGCAAAAACTGGAAAAGGCTAAGGGGTTGCCACGTTTCAGCTGGAAATTGTTGAATAAGTTGTCTGCCTGGGTGATTGACATCTAGGACTCAAGGTTATTTCATTGTGGCTAAAAGCAGCCAAATTTCACCTTGTACCCTACTTTGCCCCACCCCTACTCATATAGGGGTGGGGACCAAGCAGTAAAGTGCAGTTGTTTTCAGTGCGAAAGGTTCCCAATTCAAGGCCACCCAAGCCCATTCTCTGTGTAATTTGGATTTATGTCAGAAAGATCATCATGAGTAAAACTTGTGCCAGATCAGCATGCAGATCCACCTCAGATCTGCTGTGGAGAAGCTGAAGGGACTTACTTACTCTACTTTGCACTCAGATTACTCGCTGTGCAAATAGTAAAATGACGTTTGACATGCCACCAATGCGCTTGCGCGTTGTACTTTACACTGTGTGCAACAGATGGTGAACCTAGGCTCCTACGTGCGTGTGTGTCTGTCTGTGTGTGTCTCCATTTTTCATCCTTCTTGATGTTGTTATTTTAGCGTCCCCCTTTCTGGGCTTCTTTCTGTCTTGTTCTTGTCCTGTTCTATCACTTCTCCCTCTTGTCCCACCTCTCTCCACCCTTCCCCTCCTGTCTCACTTTCTGTCTTTTATTCTTTCATTTTGTCTTTTTTTGTTAGTGTGTCTGCCCACTGGGTGCAGAAATGGTACTTGAGAAGAATCAGCGGAAGTCGGGTGGATATATCCTGCCGAGCACGTTAAAGCTGCAGTATTTCCCATCAGCCCAAAGTGCCTCAGTGCCCCCCCCCCCCTTTTTTGTCTTCCTTCCATGTCAGTCCTTCTTTTATCCGCACAGTACCGCTGCCACAGTCTCCGGCATCACCACTTGCTCCATCGCTGATCCCTCACAGGACTTTCAAGACTCCCATAAATCAATTTTTCTCCCTCACAGACTCCCTCCTGAGTTCAGACCAGTTTGCTTAAATGAATATCAGCCTATCCCCTCCTGCATCCTCCCACCATCACCTAATTAGAAGCTCACAAAGCATTTCAGTAGACATTCGTCGTCTTTAAAATGCTCCCCTGCAGGGCATCACCAACATTTTCCCACATCAAGTTTTTTTTTTTTTTTTGAACCATGAAAACATTCAGACGTTCACCTGTGCTTGCACACGCTGTGGTGGACACATTCAGCTGAATTAATTACTCTATTTTGTTCCCAACATTAATTAACGTGGAACCCGTGGCACTGTTGTGAGGGTTTAGTTGAAATCGTAACAAGTCTGCTGTCAGCCGCATTTATGTGTGCAGTCAGTAAAAACGGAACAAAAAACACCTGACGTTGTTCATTTCCAGTGCTGATGTGTCGTATGAACATCCGATGGCCGACAGGAAAGTGGGGAAGTTGTATTTGAAGCAGTTTCAAGACTTTTCCACTGACAGACTGAAAAAAGGCACAGCCATAATAAAAGCCGCCTGGCAAAAAGAAAAAAAAAAAAGAAAAAGAAAAAACAAAGACAGAAAAAAAAAATGAGAACATATCCAAATTTAAGATGACAGTTTATTTCATACCTTCTCAAGCTCATTCTTCAATTGGTTGTGGAATTAAGAACAGTCACGTAATGGCACAAACCCATAAATAGTGCAGCAGATAACTGCAACAATCCTTCAAATGGTAATACAAGCATCAGATTTGACATGAATGTTCTTCATAAATCAGTGTTTGAGAAAAATAGTGCCAGCCACTTGAAAATCCAAATGGTGGCCAGGTTGGGGTCAATGAAGAATTACACAAGCGTCACAATTTAAAAATGCTCCAATCATATTGAAAGCTATACCACATTATGTGTCTGATCACAAAGATTCCCAAAAAGATATAGTTGGACTGTCTATGACTGAATGTATGGAGTTATGGGGTAAAAACATTGTACAAGAGTCAAAAGTTAAAAGTGCTCCAGTTTTGGTAAAAAGTGATGCAAATTATTGGTCAAACTAATAGAATAGAATAGTTTTGACTGTGATGAATGCTTGGTCTCCAAAGTAAAGGTCAAACAATGTCGACATACATTGGATTCTATGGCATGTGACATATGTTACCCTGTAACATGACAACTAAGCATGACACATGGTGCAAACTATTCCTTTAAAAAAAAAAAAACTATTAACTCAACCAATAATGTGCATCACATTTTACAAAAATTGGAGCAACTTTATCTTTTTACCCCTGTACTGAAATTGATCTTTGTCACATTCTTTCTGTTTTTACCCCACAACTCCAGAACATTCAGTCATAGATACTCCCAAACTATACCTTTTTAGAATCTTTGTGATCAGACACATAATGTGGTATAGCTTTCAATATGATTGGAGCATTTTAAATTTTGTTTAACCCTCTGGGGCCCAAGGGCATTTTTTGGACATTTCACTCGCCTGGCATAAATGTTTTAATATTGCTGTTAACAGCTTTCCCTGCATCCCATAATCAAGTTTTATGTCTCTTTTTTTTCAGGATAACCTGTGCTTTCAGAGTATGTATGTTTTGTTGTGTTTTATAAGTGTAATAAAGGTTTACAATCAAAAATAAGCAAGGAAAAAATAAAGCAAAAAATAATTTTCCACACACATTTATTCAAACACCCAGCAAACTATAATAAACAACTGTTTTGACACTTTATAAAGGTAATTTGAGGTCTTGTGTGAAAGACTGAACAACAAAAAGGTTTAAACAATAAACACAAATGCACATTTGAACAATATATACAAATAGTCTATGCATTTTGTTGTCCATTGATATGGTAAACAGTGCTTTACACAGAGAAAGCAACAGAGTTATCCAGTAACATTCACATGCAAACTAGTGGAGCAATCCTGATAGTTACACACTCTTTGTTTGAGCATGTGAGATTGTCATCAGAGGCTCTCATTGTGCTCCTGCTTTCACGATCGCTGTGCATAATGGCGCAGGGTGCACTGAGTATGTACTAATAGTATGTACTCATTGGAGCACCCAGGGGGCTTTCAAACGGGCCAACTAGTACATATCACTCCTGAAAATTGATCGTTGGCTTTCAGGTGAGGTAAATCTGCCCTACGATTGGATTTTGGAAAAACCATGTGACGGTGAACCAATTCCGATTGGACATCCACATTGCGCACGTCATCACACAACTTCTATGATAAGTACAAAGATGGCCGAGGCTGGCTCGAAAGTCTGCGGAGTTAACTTTTTAGCAAAAAAAAAAAGTAAGTTTCTATCTCATATAATTAAAAAGTTATTTATAATTTAGTAAAGCTTGGTCTTAGCCGTCGTATACGATGGCGTCGGCCCCAGAGGGTTAATTCTTCATTGACCCCTCCCTTTTCAAGAGGCCAGCACTTTTTTTTTTCTCAAATACACTGATTTATGAAAAACATTTATGCCAAATCTGATGCTTGTATCACCAAGTGAACAATTCTGTCCAAAAGTCATACTTATCTGCTCCACTTAAGGTGGCACTTCTGGGGTCATATGCTTTTTTTCCTTGCATTTCATGTGCTAAAGTCTGGTCAGATATGGGAACATGTAGCTGAAACATCGCCACACCCATCCCATCACTGAAATGTGGAACCTGGATGGCATCCACCCAGGCAGAAAACCTGTCCTTCACCATCTTTCAAAAATAACCACCTACCTGCCCACAGCCAGGTGAAATGTGGACATCTCCTTGCCTTCTTTAACTGCTGACATCTTCAACACTGAGGGTCCTGCATGCTGGATTGTGCCCAGAGAAACATGCCACAATGCCAAAATGTCACAGCAGATGCTCCCTCACCAGGCAAGTGATATTCATTTGCTTAAGGCGCTTTTCCACCAGGCGGTCCCAGTTCAACTCAACTGGCTCTACTCACAGATGGTACCAGGTGCTTCCTTTTCCATGGCCAATTGTATTTATCCTCACTTGTCATAGCAATGCCATGTGAAACACACAAAAGAAGAATGCAACACACACTAATCAGTGAATACCTGAGCTTTGGCTTTATAGTACAGTGCAGACAACTTGCCTCATGCTATTTTAAAAAGGGAAAATTTATTCAATATGTCATTTGTTTTGTGTCTTGTACATGATAATGCAGTGATAGTGACTGTTATCTCTGACCAATCAGGAACTGACAGTCTTTTCACCTCTCTTTTTAGTATTGCCTCGGCTTGCTTGAAACTATGCCAGAGATATACCAAGGAACAGGGTTCCAGGTACTAAATACCAGGTTTGGCCAATGGAAAACCAAAAAAAAGGCAGGTAGAATCAAGTTGAAATAAGAAGCTTCTCGTTTGATGCAAAGCCATTCCAGTGGTACCCAAGGACTCCCCAAAGACATTTCATACCAAAGACATCTTGTCATTGCCTTTGGTCATTGTGAGCATCCAAGTCTCCCACCCATGCAATAAGACAGGAAGCATCAGGGCATAAGACTTGGACCCTTGTGCAAAGATATCATCATTGCCAAACACCTCTGTGGAGCGACCTCATGACTCCATAAACACTTTCCAAGCACCTCTTGATCTTCGTGGTTGAAGATCCAGAAATTCAAATGTCACTGCAGACATAACTGAATGTGTTGACCACTTTCATCACATACAGATACACCAAGTCCAGAAAGTCACTGAAAGCTTGGATCTTAGTCTTCATCCAGAACAATTGGAAACCCCAAACTTTTGATTCTGCTGTGCTGCAATCAGAGTATCCACTAATTACACAAAGATCACAGCATCTGCAAAGTAAAGGTCGGTCAACATACTCAATACATACTCAATTCATACACAATACATACTCACTCTATGTGCTGTATATCTGCCGTTAACTGATATCCGCAACTGACGGGGATTTGTGGCTTGGCAGCGGACCGGGACAGTGTGTAAAACAGATATATATCGTGCCTATCACATCCACATCACAAATTAAAATATGTTGTAGCGACTGCATACAAATTGGCCACGAATAAAGCGTTTTTATTACTGCTTTGCAGCTGATTTGCGGACAATCTGTGGATGCGTAACAAACACGTCACGTAAACCCAAAGTACTATATGTGGCAGAAAGCGAAATACCTGCCAGTCAGTGCCGGTCCAGCTGTGTAAATCCACAAAGATGTAGCTGCTGCAATCGGGTCTCCTCTAGGACTTTTATTTAACACCAACAAAAGGAAGAGTTGCTGTTTAGCCACAACTCACGCTGAAGTCTATTTTCTGTGACACTCTCAAAAAAAAAACACCGTCTCACACCCCGAGCGGCTTCCCCCCTCCCTAAACTCATGAACAGTTAACCCTCGCATGACAACATGAACATTAACTCTGTGATCAACTTGTCCAAGTCCAACAAATGCTCCAGAGGCTGTATTGTTGGTGTGAATAGTGATGCCGACGGCCCGAATGAGCTTATTTTATGACCGCAATGCAGATGCTGTGCGTGATGCATTCATAATACACTCGTAATACTGCCGTGATAATTGCAATGCATCAGATCCGTTTCCTCACTACATACGTTATATAACCGTGATTGTATCATATATTCACTATATAGTATTATTAATATATCCGTAATTCATACTGGGACATTTGTCTTTTTGGCCATTTTTGTCGCGGACGACAACGAACACCCGCACTTTGTGTACTCAATTCATGCGCAATTGATCCTCTCCCCAGTGGGACAGGGGCCTAACATCCAGTCCATGCAACCACTGAACACTATTGGAGCAAGAAAACATCCCTAAAATACCAGAGTTCACTGGGAAAAATTCAAAGATTCTGTCATAGCTCACAGTACCTGCATATAGGATGCCTGTGATGTTCCACAACATCTGGAGGATCACACAAATTCTCACGTCTCCAACCGTGCACTTGCCCTTGATTTAAATCACAAGCAGAACCGTGAATGCTGGGTAATCTGCAGACGCTGTCGAGACAACAAACAGGGCAGAATTACAACAGGAACAACAGCGTTGACCGCCAGGGCGATGAACGCAGAGCTGCTGGGAGCTGATACCTGCAGCCAAATGGCAGCATTTGTGATGCTGCTGCTACAGGTCCAACAAACATCACCTTGCTGCAGTCGGCTTTGCCATGTGTTTGGGCAGATCGGGTTATCAGAAGATATGACGAGAGACAACCTCAAAACAGTGCCACGCTTTAAGAGCAGTGTTGTAATCACAGGTGGTGCCCTTTAACAGGAAGCTCCGCGGCATCTCGAGCCACTCGACTGCTCCTCAGCGTAATAAGATTTGTCACTCGCATTAGCACGAGCCCACTCAAACACATCGGGAACTCCTATAAAAGGAAGTGCGCTAATTTTACAGCGAATTAGCGGCGTGGTGTGAACAACTCCTGTAATCACAGCATGACAGTTGTTGTGTGTAAGGTCCAACAGTTCTTAATTGGCTCTAAAACAGCAAATCCTGCTGATACAGAGTCTGCAAAATGCCAGAGAAAAGAAATCTAATTTGCGCGCATGAATTATGCATGCCTCACCAATTTAATACATTTCAAGCTGCTCAGATATTAATTAATTCTTTTTTTTTTTGCTGCATAATTGATAATGAGTTTGACTTGCCTCATGCTGGAAAGAGAAGGTTACACTTTTTAATGTTTCTTTTCTTAATCATGTATGTTGTAAAGTCAGTGCCATCCAGAATATTAGATGAAATGTTTGTCAGTTCTGCGTGGACATTTATGAAATGAGCCGTAAGCCATGCTGTCAGCAAGCTGACAGACAAAAAGTGCAGGGCAGCAGTCGGCAAGTGACAACTAAGAGCTTCGGGAGTCATAAAGGAGCATGTTGGAAGCATGATCAGGCTCCCTGCGAGACACTGATAATTTCTTTGTCACTCTAAATGGCACCGATGGGGTTGTGCGACACAGATTGTGAGCACTTAGTGGACGTCCACATCAGGATGCCAGAACGGTCCCTTTAGAAACATGCTACATTATAAAAGGCGAGGAGGACATCAACGGCACTGCAATCTAGGGAAAACAGCCACTGTTGTCCATTAGGCCCAAACTGTTATGATCACATGCAACTGGCCCTGAGGCACTTTTTGAGATGGATCATGCTTTAGTGTCATACCTGATGATGCACCATAATGTAAGAAGTACGCTTCATGTCTCTGAGTAATCGCTGTTTTGACATGAAGTCATTCAAGTGGGTCCCCAAGGATTCTCTGCCAAAGAGCCTCTGCCATCGTGGAGCATTCATTCATTCTCTATACCTGCTTACTCCAATCAAGGGTCAGTGGGGGGTGGAGCCTATCCCAGCCGTCACAGGGTCAGAGGCAGAGTACATTCTGGAAAGGACACCAGTCGTTCATACTAGCACGCACACCTACAGTCAATGTAGAGATTCAGATTCACCTAACCTGCACGTCTTTGGATGTGGGAGGAAGCCGGAACCCACGCAAACACTGCAAACACGGGGAGAACATGCAGACTCCACACAGAGAGGACCAGGTGGGAATCGATCCCAGGACCGTCTCGCTGTGACGCAACAGTGCTAACCACTAAGCCCACCATGCTATCCGTGACAATGACAATATTGTGTAATTTTGTGACAGAATTAAAATGGCAAAATAAAAGAAAAGAAGAGGCACACTCCTTGCTGTGAGGTAACAGAGTGAACCACTAAGCTGCTGTCCGCCTTATCGTGTAGCAGATTAAAAAAGTTCAGAGCATCAAACTTTGCATGCTTTGCTGATAGGACACTAATTCATTAAAAATAATAATACAGTGGGTCCCTCACTATAACGCGGTTCACCTTTCGCGGCCTCGCAGTTTCGTGGATTTTTTTTTTGTGCAATTTTGCATGCTGCTGCTATCTTCTTTTTTTTTTTTAACAGCGCATTGTGTTCTGTGTCCTTATCTGGCGGGCCGGTCGCGGCACAGGTCTACATCACCGCGATTGCTCTCACTGCCTCCGATGCGCTTACCGAGTCTGCGGGCTCGGTAAGCGCGACTTCTTGCGGGAAAATCCGGAGCGCTGCATGGTCTGGTAACCGCAGCCGCAGAGCTCCATGGCCACTGAGAGAGGTTTGTATCTTTTAATGACTTGGATTCTTTGTGGGGCCCGCATCTGTCCTGCAATGTAACACCGGAGGCAGTGAGCGAAGGGAGAGGACACGCATTGTGTTCTGCGTGTGCCTGTTTATAATCTTCTCGCCCAGAAGAAAAAAGAGCGCCAACAACTACCCATAACTGTGTTCTTCACTCGGAAAAAGACACCTGCACCGAGGTGTCACTCAGTGGAAAAAGACGCAACAGCGGAGCGGCGCCAGGATGAAGAGACACGGTCAGATGAACTGTGAAATACTGGTCAGTCACTATTAATAATTTCTTATGTGTCCAACCTCGTAGGTTGATCGTTAAAATTAAATTCATTAGTTCTAAAAGCCATCATAATTATTTATAGGAAAATGTTCTATTTTTATTTCTCAAACAAATGTTTGGGCCTGAAAACAGGTTTTGATCTTTGGTTTCATTCTATAATACTGGACTTATTTTTCTACTAAGGTTTGAACTTTGAGAGTGTTTACACAGGAGAGAAAAGTGAGAAAATGTGTGTAGTGAGGGGTTTTACAGCCTTAAGACATCTATAATAATTGTAAAAAATCACAACTGACTACTTTGTGGATTTCGCCTATTGTGGGTTATTTTTAGAACGTAACTCCCGCGAGGGACCACTGTAATAATAATAAAAAATAGTCACCTGAAAATTCAATATGGTTGCAACATTTCTAGATTGCTCTACTCGTGTCATGATTTTAAAGTTTTCACAATATCTTTTGATTGAATAGTCTAATTTTTATGACACCGGCATCTGTTAATGTTTTGACCCCTCTGAATCTGATTTAGCCAACATATATATATATATATATATATATATATATATACCTCTTTGTGGACCCAGAGGTTAGAGTTGGAATATGTATTGAGTATGAGTACCAGTACTCTGAAACAAAAGTGCTCCCTCTCCTACCAAACACCACCACTCAATAGATATTTCAAGCCATAAATATATAATATCAACCGATGTAACATTAAGTGTTTTGCACAACTTGGTATTAAAACAGCACTCTTTGACTGATCTAAGAATTTGGACAGTGCAGTGGCTTGGTGGTTAGCACTGTTGCCTAACAGCAAGAAGGTTATGGGCTCACTTCCCACCTATGGCCTTTCTGTGTGGAATTTGCATGTTCTCTCTGTGTTTGTGTGGGTTCCCTCCGGCTTCCTCCCACAGCCAAGACATGCAGCTTAGGTGAATTGGAAATTTTAAATTGTCATAGGTTACGTGCGGGTGCGAATGGTGTTTGTCTGTCGATATGTGGCCCTGCGACAGACCGCTGTCCTATCCAGGGTGTACTCTGCCTCACGCCCTATGACTGCTGAGATAGGCTCCATCCCCCCTGTGACCATTAATTGGGAATAAGCAGGTATAGAAAATGGATGAATGGAATTGAGATTTTGTGATGTTGCAGCTTCAATTCTCCCTATAATGTCCTTCCGTGCATCCATGTTTCTGTAGTAAAATAATTTCTTCCACTCCAATTCTGACTGTTGTTGAGGTTAAATCAGCATCCGGTTGTTGCGGCTATTGGAGGAAATGATACATCCGGTTTACTGTTTGCTGTACAATGCCGACATGTGACTTATACAACAACAGTTCTCTCACACTGACATTCATCTCTTGGAACATTGTCCGTCTGTGTTTATGGGCACTATGCTGATATCTGGCACCAGAAGCTCTTATACCTGGGCCTTCTCTCCGAACAACTGTAGTGAAACTCTGTGCTGCTGTATTTCACCTTCTGCTGATTTTGAGGGGTGACATTTCTAAAAGATGTGTTAAATGATTTTTTTTTTAATGATGGCAGTTGTCAACAGAACATCACATCACTACATGAGGATTTGGTAACTGAACAAGCAGCACTGCAGGAAACTGTTCTCTTCTCAGTGTCCTCCTAATTATCAAATTGTCACTTTTACCACCTGCAACACCATTTTTTAAATCTACGAGATAACAGACGATGATTCTATCTCTCGCTGAGTGCTTGCTCATGCTTGGTGTCCCTCGCGGCATTCGTACGTGCGGGTGACCTTCAGGTTGGACGAGCAGAAGCAGTAGTACCAGCTGTGATCGAGGCTCTTGACAGTGTGGTGAACAGCACTTCACATCATAAAAATCAGTAAGGGAATGCAGCTTCCATTAAGGTAGAAAATCACTACGATCAATGAGCCAGAGAATTGGCTGACCTTCCTTTTTTCTCCTTTTCCAACCATCATTGTGTAGCTTCTAATAGAAATTGTGCTATGGAGATTTAAACCGTGATATGTGGTCAACCCTTGTTATGGATTTTAACAGATGTAAAGACATGCGCTCAAGATGGGCAGTTGAGTGAGTGAGTGTGTGTGTGGTTGTGTGTGTGTGTGTGTGTGTGTGTGTGTGTGTGTGTGTGTGTGTGTGTGTGTGTGTGTGTGTGTGTGTGGGTGTTGTGTGTGTGTGTGTGGTGTATGTCTGCTTATATTAAGAATCTCCAGCCAAAACAGACTTTTGCCATTTTGTTGTTAAGTTTGACAAGCTGTTTTACTTGTGAAGTAATAAAGTAATTTTGAACCGGTTGGCTCTGGCCTGCAGTCAATACGACAGAATTGCCAAATGAGTCTGGATGAAATGGGCCCACCCACTTTCCAACTTCCTAGTCAGATCAGCACTGATGTGATCAAATCAAATCAAATTTATTAATTTATATAGGGCCATTTCACGATAAAAATGCCTCAAGGCACTTCACACAGCACAACACAAAAAATACAATAAAAATAATTAAAAGATTAAAACATGATAAAAAAGCTATGCATAAAAGTACAAATAATAAAATCTATAATATACATAATATAACATACAAAATGCTAATGATAAACTGGGAAAATAGGTGGGTCTTATCTGATGTCTGTAATAGGTGATACTGAAGACCCTAGTGCAGAGAACCATGATTAAAGAAGGTAAATTGATTCAGTTTGTGCTAGAAGTAGTAATTACCAGTGATTTTTCACAGCAGACAAAGGGTTTGGTGATATTTCAGGCAGAGGTCAGGCACATAAGTGATCAGTCCAACACAGCAACAGTCTTTCAGAGGGAAAGAGGAGAAGGATTATTCAAAAACAGGCTATGGTCAGTATGCAAACATATACCTTAGATAGTTGACAAAAACATGAGAGGTCAACATATCAGCAAGGTTCAAAAACAGAGAAACACCAGGAAGAAAAGGCATTTGGAGTGTTACTGCATATTCTGTGCATGGTGCAAACCACAACATAAATGTGCAAGTAAACATATACTGGGGTGGTGGTCCCTCTGTTTAAGAAGGGGGACCGGAGGGTGTGTTCCAACTATAGGGGGATCACACTCCTCAGCCTCCCCGGTAAGGTCTATTCCAGAGTACTGGAGAGGAGAATTCGACCATCGGTCGAATTCTCGGATTCAGGAGGAGCAGTGTGGTTTTCGTCCTGTTCACGGCACACTGGACCAGCTCTACACGCTCCATCGGGTGCTCGAGGGTTCATGGGAGTTTGCCCAACCAGTCCACATGTGTTTTGTGGATCTGAGAGAAGGCGTTCGACCGTGTCCCTCAGGGCACCCTGTGGGGAGTGCTCCGGGAGTACGGGGTCCGGGTCCTTTGTTAAGGGCTATCCGGTCCCTGTACGACTGCAGCAGGGAGCTTGGTTCGCATTGCCGGTAGTAAGTCAAACCTGTTTCCAGTGCACGTTGGCCTCCGCCAGGGCTGCCCTTTGTCACCGGTTCTGTTCATTATTTTATGGATAGAATTTCTAGGCGCGCCAGGGTGTAGAGGGGGTCTGGTTTGGGAACCACAGAATCTCGTCTCTGCTGTTTGCGGACGATGTGGTTCTGTTGGCTTCGTCAAATCAGGACATTCAGCGTGCACTGGGGCGGTTTGCAGCCGAGTGTGAAACGTCCGGGATGAAAATCAGCACCTCCAAATCCGAGGCCATGGTTCTCAACCGGAAAAGGTGCTTTGCCCTCTTCAGGTCAGTGGAGTGTCCTTGCCTCAAATGGAGGAGTTTAAGTATCTTGGGGTCTTGTTCACAAGTGAGGGATGGATGGAGCGTGAGATCGATAGATGGATCGGTGCAGCATCTGCAGTGATGCAGTCTCTGTATCGGACCGTCGTGGTGAAGAGAGAGCTGAGTAGGGGGGCAAAGCTCTCGATTTACCGATCGATCTATGTTCTGATCCTCACCTGTGGTCATGAGATTTGGCTCATGACCGAAAGAACGAGATTGCGAGTACAAGCGGCCGAGATGAGTTTCCTCCGCAGGGTGGCTGGGCGCTCCCTTAGAGATAGGGTGAGGAGCTCGGTCACTCGGGAGGAGCTCGGAGTCAAGCCGCTGCTCCTCCACGTCGAAAGGAGTCAGTTGAGGTGGCTCGGGCATCTTTTCCGGATGCCCTCTGGACGCCTCGCTGGAGAGGGTTCCGGGCACTTCCCACTGGGAGGAGGCCCCGGGGAAGACCCAGGACACGCTGGAGAGACTACATCTCTCGGCGGTTTGGGAACGCCTTGGGTCCCCCAGAGGAGCTGGGGGAGGTGTGTGGATCGGGAGGTCTGGTCGGCTTTGCTTGAGCTGGTGCCCCCGCGACCCGACTCCGGATAAAGGGGAAGAAAATGGATGGATGGATAATAATAATAACAATAATAATAATAACAATAGATAATAATAATGATAAGAATGCAAAATGTACAAAAAAAAGTTAAATAAATTTGAAAAATTAAAATAAAAATCTGCCATGTTGTAGTTCACTTCCACACCCTGCTGAAAATGTCAAACCACATATTCAACTTTTATTAAAAAACAGGTGTCTCTGTGGATAGGGTTTGAGTCCAGGTCTGTGCTTCAGGCTATGTCCTTGACCGAAACACTTCATTTGCATCAGTCCATTACACTCAGCCATAAATGGACAGTGGCCTTGGCTGGGAAAGTAAACTGTGCTGGACTTGTTCAAGTCTCACAAACATACAGTGAGACAGGTCACACCAGGACCCTAAAGACTTTAAAGTATCAGCTTTGCCAAACACTTCTGTTCAGTGGCTTCATTACTGTGTGTGCTCGGTGTTTTCCATTCTTAAAGGCTGAGGACCCAGTCAACACCAGTGCTGAGATAACTCTTTCACTGCACACATACACATCTAATGATGTATCCAGGAAGTAACTGATAGTCTCAACATCTAGTTTACGCAAGCAAGGAACAAGGTTGGAGGCAGAACACATCCCTGATGTGTGTGAGTTTTTCCTTGGAAAAATTTTGGGTTTATGCCCTCATTCCATACAGGACATCATGTGCAGACACCACCATTCCAAATGTTAAATGGACTGCATATCTACAGCATATTTTTATAATGCACACACTCAAAGTGCTTTACAATGATGCCTCACATTAACACATCAGTAGCATGAGCTAACTGCCTCCATTGTGAGAATGGGATTTATAATGGGCTTAAAATTTATAAACTTGTGGTCAGTGGTGGGTACAGATAACCAAAAATTAACTTTGATAACAGATAAGATAACTGAAAAGCTATCTTTGCTAAAGATAAACCACCCAAAAATGTATCGGAAGTTACAGATAACCAATAAATTCCGGTGTTGTCTGAGATATTTGCTGTTACTAAAGAGCTAAAATTTATTTTTAACACGATCGCTTTTGAAAGCATCAAAAGCGGTAAAAGACCTAAACAGTAAGCAAGAATGTTTAACTATGCTGCCCTCTGCAGGAAACAGCACAGACAAATCTTGAGAGTACCTACGAAATCAACTTTATTAATCATAATCATTTTCTTTCAACATTCTGCCCCTGCTGGAAGCTTTTGTTTACAACAGCACTCCCACCACAGAGACACACCAAGAGCAGCCATAAAACCAGTTCCCTATCAATTTCAACACTTCGGTCAGGCGGAGGTCTTGAAAAAAAGTCATACTAACTTATGGTTTTTTGAAAATACTAATAGAATAACTCCATTAATGTCAATTCTGTCATTTGTACAAAGTTAAAATAGAACAATATTTAATGTTGAATAAGGCACTAATTCTGAGGTTTTGTAACAAACACAGACCGCAAAGCATTCTGGGTAAAAGTGCTAAACAGTGATTGGTTCAGTAATCCATTATGTAAACCAACACGTTAATGTGACGTGTTGTGTGTTGGTTTAAAGATAAATGTGCTTTTGTAAAATATTCCATTTTATTTGTAAAAACAGGCATTTTTACGGAGCCCTGGAAGTGTCATCGCAATTGCATGTTTTAAAACTTTTATGATGTTGTAAAACATGCACTCAATATTAGTAAGTAAGTACATTTATTTATATAGTGCCTTTCACAGACATAAGGCCATGTACACACGTTGGGTATTTGTAAAACCGAATATCTTACCCTTTCAGTTTGGGGAAAAAACTTCATCCACACTATGTCGTTCAAACATCGAACCGTATAAATGTGTTGTAATTAGTCTGCCAAACCTTTGGGTGGTGGTACTCATTAAAATTCTATCCAATCAGGAGCCTTATTCTCTTGTCGTCACTTCCACAAAAACTAAAAACATGGCGCCAACCTCGTTCGTGTGGACCGATAAGGAGTCGGAATTACTTCTAACCGTAGTTTTAGAATACAAAGTTAACAAATATATGCACACAAAAAGCGCCTGGACAATGGACAATACCAACACTTTGAGAGTAGCCATGTACCCAGATGTTTAATACTGCCATGAACACTCCTGGCCAGCAGATGGCAGTAGCAGCCTTGAAAAAATGTCAAATAAAATTCCAGATAATCCTCGTCTGCTACATTTAAGATGTGTGGAATTTAACAAACACAAATACACTAACGTCTATAAACCCAGAGAATATATTCACGAGAGTTTTAGGCACTAGAGGTTAATGCTGTTATCTGTGGACCCTGAACAGAGTGTCTGAAATGCATTTGTCCTGTGGTGAACATCTGAGATTACCTTATGCTACCCATAATTTTAAAATTAGACTTGCAAATTGATAGTTTCTTTTTGATAGTTTCAAACTGATTAGTTTCTTTTGAATTCTGAAATAAAATGTTTTAAAATTCTATTCATTTCAAAAGCCATTTTTACCTCCGCCAACAAAAATATTTGTTTGTCTCTTTGTTTGATTATGAACAGCCTCGAGCCCACAGTCTTTCATATATCATAATGAATTTATTTTTACTGAGAATTCATATCCTGATAGGCAAGAGCTGATTCAATTTTCAAGGTCATAGGTCAAAGGGCAATGTCAGGAAACATCTTGGAAAATTGGAAAAATCCCTATCTTTAACACTGAACAAATTTTCAAAAATTCATAACTCTATCAAAAAACAAAACAAAACAAAACACACATTTCTTTCATATTTGGGAGTACTATATAGAATGGTATCCTTTATTGACTGACAAAGTTTGATCCAGATTAGAGATTTTGTGGCCATTAAATTTAACATTGAAAACCCCATTTAATGAATATTTTACATTGGATCTTAATCAATTGTGCCCCAGTCACTCCCATATTTGAAAGTGAGGTGTAGACTGGCACTCACTATCACCTGATAAAGGTTGATCTGGATCTGATCTGGATTTTGGATTTTGTGGACATTTGACTTTAATATTGAAAAAACATTTGGTGTACATTTTGCATCAAAAGTGCGTCCGTCACTCTCATTTTTTCTTTTATGGATTTACCTCCACCACCAAAATTGGATGGAGGTTCCAATTTTATGCATGTTTGTCTATTTTCCAGTTATCAGTCGGAAACCAAATGCCAGAAAGCAATGACAAATTGTGCAGAGCAGAGATAACCAGTGTTCTGTGAAAATTATCTGAAAAAGAATTCAGAGACTGAAAAAGTTTGAAAAAATACCTAACACCACACACACAAAAAAACATTAATTCAAGTGTATGAATTAAATACATACTGCAGTATGCACGCTTGATATTTGATCACATCTAATTTAGCTTATGAAAAGCCGCTTCTAACAGGACTTGACATTGGCGATTTTGGCGGTTTGCACTCTGAGTGTGGGAATGTGGAAATTCACAAATTGTACCTTGTGCATACAGAGTAGGATTTCCATTTGTTAGTAAAACCTGACCTGATTATGATTCTTCTGTCACTTCAGAGCTCTGTGTGATAGAGGTGGGCGGATCAATCCTAATATCATAATATCGATACCAACACTGGTATTGATATTGAACAATCCTTGTGTAAAAAGATCGATACTCAAGCTTTTTTCTCCCGCACGCACTGACTGCTGCGCACGCAGATTCATCAAAGTCTACTCTCTGTAAGTCAAGCGCTGCACTGTCACACAACACGGAGCAGTGCACCCTCCCCCTCTGGTCTTTTGTTGTTGCACCATCATGTGGCTCAGCAGAGCCAGCCAACAGCCTTGCATGTAGGCTCAGCCTGGTCCCACTCAGTGATCTCCTCTACCAGGAGATTTTGTTTTAGTTGTGTTGAGTGATATTTTTTTAAACAAAAATGTTGATTGTGATAATAAAGTATTTTGTTGTCACGTACAATGTTTGGCGAAATTCTATCCTAGGTCTTTTGGATCCTTTGGATCTATGAAGCTTAAATATGAAAAGTATTATTATCAGTATCAGTATTGATATCTGCGATCCTGGGCCTGTATTTACTTGGTATCAGATCAATACCAAAATTCCCAGTATCGCCTACCTCTACTGTGTGACCCACAAGACCAAAAGCTGCTGTGAACCTCTGCCCTCCTCGGTGTATTAATTAACTAACCCTTGGTGAAACCGATGCATGAGATCTGGATATGAATCCAGATGTTACGGTGAAATCACCATTCAGGCAGATGTGATATTCCAGACGTTGCCGTGTTGAAGGAACGGGGCCACAAACAGTCTCATCTGAATGCTAAATTCCAGTATCTTTGTGAAATGTGGACCCACCTGCACAGACAATTAAACGACGTCTCCGTCTTTAACGCATGTCAAACTCTACTCATTTCACGTCCTGCCCTGCTGCTGTTTCTTTAATGCATGTCTTTGATTTTATTATCTGTCTTGTACTGTGTTGCTGTTGCTTCTCTTCTTTATTAGACACTGTAATCTTGGCTTGGAAAAAAAAAAAGATAAATAAATAAAAATAAACAAAGCCTTCGATTTATTCTGTTGGACTTAACAAGTTGCTGCTGCTTCTGAAACTTGAAGCTTCCACGTTTCACTTTTACAAGGTGGAACTGTATGTTTGCTTCCAGTCGGTGTTGACACGTGCATCTGTCACTCCCGACAGGAAAAACAGTCTCGCATAAAAGGATTAAGCTGTTGCTCGAGATCAGCTTTTGGGATGTTTTCTCTGCTTTTTTCCACTCCCTTCACAGACCATGTCACCCCGCTGTGTTGCTTCTGGGCTGAACCGTGCAGGTCTATAGCTCACCTCTGTGCAGCTGAGAAACAAACGGGCACAGTCGCACACACAAACAAGAGGGGTCATTTCCACTGCTGCTGAAGCTTGCATTTCGATGAAGGCACTGCATTTGAATGGGTCGACTGCTGTTTGCCCCCCGGTCATGAGTATATGAGTTTACAAGAAGCGAAGATCTCTCACGTTGCAGTCACCATCTTTCTGGTGCGCTGTCTGTAATGCTGTAGGGGAGGTGATGATCGAGTGGTTAAGCAGTAGGCTTGAGACCAGAGGATCCTCTGTTCAAACCCCCGTCTGGCCAGAATATCACTAAGGGCCCTTGGGCATGATCCTTAATCCCCACACTGATTCCGGTGTGTAGTGAGCACCTTGCATTTCAGCACCCTGACATCTTTGTGTAAGTGTGGGTGAATGTGAGGCATTACTGTAAAGTGCTTTGAACTCTAGATGGAAAAGCACTAAATAAATGCCGGCCATTTACCATGTACAGCATCTCACCATTTTACACCCTCACCACACTAAAACACATAGCAGGCCTACTCGCGTGCCCATTTTAATACAATTAACATCTGCAGGAAACACCTGTGGATGTTCTACCAGCCTATAGTAGCCAGCATCCTCTTCTACACTGTGGTGTGCTGGGGGAGCAGCACATCCAAGAAGGACACATCCAAGCTGAACAAACTGATCAGGTGGGCTGGCTCCATGGTTGGCATGAAGCTGCACTCTCTGGTGATGTTGGCAGAGAAGAGAACACAGGACAAACTGCTGAACATTATGTGCAATGCCAGTCACCCTCTGCACATGGTCATCAGCAACCAGAGGAGGCTCTTCAGCCATTGACTGCTCCTTCGTAAGTGCAGGACCAACAGACTGAAAACCTCCTTTTGTCCCTCAGGCCATCAGACTGTACAACTCCTCACTCAGGGGGAGGAGGAGTAACAGGAAGACAGAGGACGGAAATGAGAATGAGAAGAACAGTAGTAGCCAGTAAACCAGTGTTGATCAGTATGTTTGGTATTTATATTGTGTATTGTATTTAGATTTATATTGGAAAACTGTATTTCTTTTTTCACTTTTGATAGTCTGTGTGCTTCTTACCCTGTGTGCTGCTATCCAATGCTGCTGGAACCTCAATTTCCCTGAGAGAGTCTTCCCAAGGGATCAGTAAAGTTCTATGTAATCTAATCTAATCTTATCTAATCTAATAGCAGCATTTTCAACAACAGTTCAAAACACAATGAAATCTAATTACAGAAACTGCATGTTTATAAATACATATGTTGTAACTCCATGCAATAATTTGAAGCTTGTTGCTACAGTGTTTTTCTCGGCAGCACCAAAAAATTATGTAATGAAAGCTGAAGGGATGAGATCAAACCGTCGACGAAGGGGATAGATGACAGATAATAAAGACAACAGAATTTAGATATTCTCTCCAAGATTTACTGCTTTTTCTCCATATAGATGTGACAAACAACAAGTCAAATATGGGAGCATGTGTGACACAAATGTATGAACTCGACCCCAAAATGCAGACACAGATTCAGAGCTTTGAGTAAAATGATAAGTGATTTATTTTACAAAGAGTGCAAAGGTCAAGGTGGCAAGCAGGAGTATTCTTGGGGGCTGGAGGTGAAGGCTTGACATGGCTGGCTGAGAAAAACACAGGAAACAAGCAAAGTTAACACCAGTCTCAAAACAATTCACACAAAACAGACTGATCTGAGAACTATGAACGAGAGCCAAGTGTACCGCAGGAAGTAAATCAATGAACTGGCGAGGAGTGGAAGAATGAGCCGATGTTTAAACTGCACAGGAGTGGAAGATAGATTGCAGGTGTGAGATGTCAAAAGGTCAGTCACACCCAGCCTGGACTCACAAAACAAACAGACATCCAGAGGGGAAGGAAACACGGCAGAGGATGCTAACAGAAAAGGTAAAATCTGACCAGCATGGATGGGGGCTACTGCCGCCAAATCCACTACATTATAGTACCGTCCTGGGAGCTGGATGGCAATCACCCAGGCAGACAACCATTCCATTCTCACTCTGAAAAGTAACCATCGACTTGCCACAGCCGGGTGAGATGGCGGTCTCTTGGCCTTCTCCTCTGGGGTCCTCAGCATTGAGGCAAGTCCAGAAAAATGTACCACATCATAGGTGATGCTTGCTCACAGGGCAAGTGATACACCTTATCTTACTCTCCCTATTTGACACAGTCATTTTAATGGTACCCAAAGATCCCCCAAAGAGATCTCTTGTGAAATCAAGTTTTGTACAGATAATGCCATGCCACATAATTTTTTTCTGCCATAAAATGTACATAATTTCAGTCTTGTAGTGCTCTTTATAATGTTCACAATATGTTGTGAAACTGAAACAAATAAAACTAAAATTAAATTAAATTAACATTTATCACTGTTCTGAATTAAAGCTACACTTTTGATAGTGTTAAACTATTTAAACTGTAATATTGCCTGATCATGCATACTGCACCTTATGTGTTTGCAGTGGTGGGCAAAAAGTTAGCTTCGTTAACAGATAATCAGCTAACTGAAAAGTTATCTTTTATAAAGCTAAACCGATAAACCACCCAAAAACTTATCGGAAGCTACAGCTAACCGATAACTTTCAGTATCGTCTTCAGTACACTTATAACTACTAACTAGCCGACTTTGAGTTTTACATGACAATCACTTCTGGTAGTATCAAAGATGACCACAGACCCAAACAATGAGTCAGCACTTCCGTCTTTGTGCATCCTGGCCATTGCTGGAAGCTCCTGTTTACTACATAACATACTATAGTGAAACAGTTGAGAGGAGCAACAAAGCTCAACTCTCTACTCAAGAAGAGTAGTCGCTGTGAGGCAGAGGTCTTGGAAAATAAAGCAGTGCTGACTTATGGTTTGTTTATATAAAAAATTAATACGGATAAAATAAATCCATTAATGTCAATTCTGTCATTTGTACAAAGTTAAAATATAACACCTATCTTTGAATTTTAAATAATGCACTAATTCTGAAGTTTTGTAACAAACACAGACAGATGCAAAAGGGATTATGGGTAAATGAGCCTCCACTAATACTAATTGGTTGACTCATTCATTCTATGTAAAAACCAACACGTTAATGTGACATGATGTGTGTGTTGGTATTTAAATGTGCTTTTGTAAAATGGCTTTTTATTTATGTTAAAAAAAAATAAGCCATTTGGAAAAGCCAACTAAGTCAATTTGTGATTTGAAAACTGTCTGATGTAACCGGGGTCAAAATGCATAGAACACTGCCATTTACTGGTGCCCAGCTGCTCAGCCGCTTACTCATAATCCTTTGCGTACCATTTTTTTTAAAACAACAAAATCCACAATGACAAATGTAAATGAACATTATACAACCAAAATGTATACTTTTATTTATTTAACTGCAGTAAGAGGCTGCAACAACTCTCAGGCGCACAAAGAATTATAATTTATGAATGGGATATCTCAAATAAGGGCGAATACTGCCATGAACACTACTGGCCAGTAGATGGCAGTGGAGACTGTAGAGCAAACAGGAAAATATTGGAAAAGCAACCTGAGCTTCTTTTGACATTTAAAACAAACACAATAACAAGTAACAATATCTATAAACCCAGAGAATATATTCATGAGAGTTTTGGGCACAATATACAAAGAATTTAATGCTGTTGTCCATGTGGAGCCTGATCAGAGCATCTCAAATGCACTTCTCCTGTCGTGACTGTACCCATAATACACTGGGGAGCATGTCCACACTAAAACCTTCAAAATTAGTGCAATACTTTAAAACTGATATTTTCATGTTATAAAACTTCAGAAGTGACGTTAATTTAAATAACATGTCCGAAATTAGTTTGGTTAAAATTTTAACCATAAGTTAAAACTGTATGCCTCTGGATGACTTGGGTGATTTTGGGAGTGAATTAGTATGGTGTTAGGAGCAATGATCTTGTGACAAGTTTGCCTCTGATTACAGAGGATAGAGTGGTTTCTCTCTAAATCAACTCTCCTCTGTTTACAGAGAACAGAGCTGTTCATCTGCTACAAAACAGGTATGTGCTAAAATCTTTGATATTAGATTTAACAAAAAGTTTTTTGTTTTTTTTGTCTATTAGAGCTTTATTTACTTCAGCTGAAAAAATGTTACCGATTTAAAAATTAGTGGACCAAAATTTATTGGAAGGCAATTGGTCCGATGATGGTTTTCAAAGTTAACTGAAAAGCTAATCCGATAATGAAAACATTATCTTAGATATTACAGTTAGCGGATTAGCAGAACTGTGCCCACCAATGTGTGTTTGGGAAAACATTAACGGCAGCCAACACGCTATCTGGACAGTCATTATCTGGAATACAGAGTGAAATGCCTGGAATAATCTGCTCGGTTTCATTGTTTGAGGAAATTTCTCAGACAGAACAGGTGCGTCACCCTCCAGAGGTAAATGGATTAAACAGCAGGTGGTAAGCAGACCGGTGACCCAGGTTTAGTCAAACTAGTGTTCTGGTATTAGCCAAAGTGTAATTCAAGAGCCTTCAAGGTTGTTTGATGGCCCAGAGAATGAGATCCAAGAGCTTGTGATGAGGTAGTCCTGAATATATGAAGACCAGACGAAGTCAGAGGAAGGAACCTCTGATGACACCACGACTGAAATGACTCTGGCAAATGACTGGGGCACACATCTGTGAATAACATGCAGTGACATCAGTGACCTCATAGACAATAAATATTTAAGTCTCGCTACTCCAACTAGAACTGATGAAACTTTTCACGATGATGAAACATCTTCAAGGAACAAGTCCAACTGACCCGACTCAACCTGCTTAGATAGATACCATGAGCTGGATGACTGAAAATCTCCACAGAGAACTCCAACAATAAGTTATCTGAAAAGCTCATCCACGAATGCAAATCTTCACTGATTAGCTGAACTACAACCATCACTGGTTGAGTTTCAGTCTGTCTTGTTTTTTAACCGTCACCAGTTCTGATGATAAAATGCCTGAAGCAATGGAATAATCTTGCCTGTATTGATGCAACAGGCAGCATCTTGTCCGCCTGTTTGCACTGTGCTGAAGAAAAACACTAAAGAGACCAGCAAAGAGGATTTCAAGGTATGAAAAATACCAATTAGACAAAGCTTAACTTCTTGCTCGTCTTGCTGAAAGGGATTAAAGCTTGAAGAGCCAAAACGTGAAAGTGGGTGAACACGAGTTGTGTGTTTGTGTCTGATTATCCAGTTAAATTAATCAGTACTTTATTATTACAAGGTTTTTTTTCCCACCCTATAAAAGTTCCTAAAAGTATCACAATCTCTCCACCGGAGCCCTTAATGTCCAATCTACTGTATACATAATTGCTCAAACTCATTAATAACCTTTTTAATATTGATTCATGCTATTTAAATGTGAGGGTTAAGATCTCGGCAGACCTCATTAACACTGGATGGGGTCAAACTAGTCCTGCGGTCCCACCGCAGTGTGCTTGATTACATTTTTAATGGAGTGTGGCTTTGATTTAACTGGCTGTTCTCACCATGTACAGTTTTCTCGGACTAGTCTGATTTGTTCTTGATACTTTAAAGGAGCAGCTCGTATTCTGAGAGTACACAGGCAGCACTGACTGATAGCAACGATGCTTTCAACCTGCTTCTTTGCAGAATTAGTTTGAGATATTCTTTGTTGCAAGGATCTTTAAATCCAAAGGATCTTATCTTCCACACCGCATAGGTGACACTGTTACTGTACAACTGAAGCAGTTGTGTTTTTCATGCCCAGTGCTCACATCATGTAAGGAGAAGTTATAGAGGGTGTTATGGTCTAAAATGGAGCAGTGGTTAGGTACAGGGTTGCAGCTTTGTTATGTTGTAACAGCAGAAAGCACCATAGTACACCAATTACACCATAGACAAGAAAAAAAAACAAACTCATTTTTTTGGCACACACTATTGTCAGGGATTGGGCCAGGTCAGAGCACTGAGCCCTTATTTTTCCCCTTTTCATGGTTTCCCATCTGCTGCGGCTTTGATTTATTAGTAATTATTTTCATCATGTTTTATTCTGTCTTGTTTTTCTTGTCACTTGGTTCTTGTTTTGATTCACTAGTTATATTATTTTCATCTTATGGTTATTCTCAGTTCTGTTTGCTTTGTCACTTTCTTTCCTTGTTACTTTAATACTTTGGCCATGTCTCAGTTCCATTATATCAGTCTGTGTTTTCATGGGTTAGCATTTAGTTATTGTTTGCCTATTTTTGCTGTTCTCATTTCTGTTTGCACTTTGTCAGGTTTTGATTCTTTTCTACTTAGAGTTCATGTCTGCCAGTTCCAGTTTAGTTTTGTCATGGTGTTTAATTTCTTATTATTCTCTGAGCTGTGTTTTCTAGTTTGTATCCGGTCTGCTTTTCTGTCCTGTTAAGTCTCTCGCCAGTTCATGTTTAGTCTAGTTCTCATGTTCATGTCTGATTCCTGTTCTTAGTTATATTATTCAGTTGTAGCTCAGTTTTGTTTTTGCCTCTTGTTTCCACTCCACATCCTGCACCTGCTTTCATGTCCTCGTCTCACGCCCAGTTATTTATGTTCACTTCACGTCCTGCACCTGCCATGTTTTTTCTTTCTTTAACTCTGTCTGCTTTGTGTTTTTCTTTCACTCACGCTCTGTGCACCTGTTCACATATCTTTGTCTTTTCTTCACTCCACCTTGTGTTGTCCTCCCTCACTGTCTTGCACAATGTAGTATATTTGTCCACTAGCCACGCCCCCTTCTTGATTGTTCCTCACGTGCACCTTGTTACACCTGTCTTATTTAGTCTCCACCCAGCCACCACACCCTTGCTCGTTTGTTGTCCTTGTGTTGTTGTTTGTTGTGCTCAGTGGTGGGCGTGTCCCTCTGTCTTTCCACTCCCATGGCCTGGATCTTTCCTTCACACCTGTTCATTTTCTGCTCATCACCTTCCTGTACAGTGGGGCCAAAAATATTTAGTCAGCCCCTGATTGTGCAAGTTCTCCTACTTAGAAAGTACACATCATAGGTACACTTCAACTATGAGAGACAAAATGAGAGAGAGAAAAAAAAAAATCCAGGAAATCACATTGTAGGATTTTAAAAGAATCTATTTGTAAATTGTGGTGGAAAATAAGTATTTGGTCACCCACAAACAAGCAAGATTTCTGGCTCTCACAGACCTGTAACTTCTTCTTTAAGAAGCTCTTCTGTCCTCCACCTGTTACCTGTATTAATGGTATCTGTTGGAACTCATTAACTGTATAAAAGACACCTGTCCACAGCCTCAAACAGTCAGACTCCAAACTCAACCATGGCCAAGACCAAAGAGCTGTCGAAGGACACCAGGAAGAAAATTGTAGATGTGCACCAGGCTGGGAAGAGTGAGTCTACAATAGTCTAGCAGGTTGGTGTGAATAAATCAACTGTGGGAGCAATTGTAAGAAAATGGAAGACATACAAAACCATTGATAATCTCCCTTGATCTGGGGCTCCAAGCAAGATGTCACCCCGTGGGGTCAAAATGATCATGAGAATGGTGAACAAAAATCCCAGAACTACACGGAGGGACCTGATGAATGACCTGCAGAGAGCTGGGACCAAAGTAACAAAGGCTACACACTACGTAGAGAGGAACTCAAATCCTGCAGTGCCAGGTGTGTCCCCCTGCTTAAGCCAGTACGTGTCCAGGCCCGTCTGAAGTTTGCCAGAGAGCATATGGATTATCCAGAAGAGGATTGGGAGAATATCATGTGGTCCAATGAAATCCAAATAGAACATTTTGGTAAAAACTCAACTTGTTGTGTTTGGAGGAAGACTAATGCTGAGTTGCATCCCAAGAACACCTACTGCGAAGCATGGGGGTGGAAACATCATGCTTCGGGGCTGTTTTTTCTGCAACGGGGACAGGACGACTGATCTGTGTTAAGGGAAGAATGAATGTGGCCATGTATCATTGAGATTTTAAGTCAAAACCTCCTTCTATCAGTGAGAGCATTGAAGACACAACATGGCTGGGTCTTCCAGCATGACAATGATACCCAAACACACCATTCGGGAAGCAACGAAGGAGTGGCTCCGTAAAAAGCATTTCAAGGTCCTGGAGTGGCCTAGCCAGTCTCCAGACCTCAACCCCATAGAAAATTTGTGGAGGGAATTGAAGGTCCATGTTGCCCAGCGACAGCCCCCAAAACATCACTGCTCTAGAGGAGATCTGCATGGAGGGAATGGGCCAAAATACCAACTACAATGTGTAGTTGGTATTCAATGTGCAAACCTGCTGAAGAACGTTTTACCTCTAAATACACTCAACAAAAATATAACGCAACATTTTTGGTTTTTGCTCCCATTTTGTATGAGATGAACTCAAAGATCTAAAACTTTTTCCACATACACAATATCACAATTTCCCTCAATATTGTTCACAAACCAGTCTAAATCCTGTGATAGTGAGCACTTCTTCTTTGCTAAGTCTAATCCATCCCACCGTGCACAGGTGTGCCTTAGACTGCCCCACATAAAAGGCCACTCTGAAAGGTGCAGTTTATCACACAGCACAATGCCAGCAGATTTGCAAGATTTGAGGGAGCATGCAATTGGCATGCTGACAGCAGGAATGTCAACCAGAGCTGTTGCCTCTGTATTGAATGTTCATTTCTCTACTACCAAGCCGTCTTCAAAGGCGTTTCAGAGAATTTGGCAGTACATCCAACCAGCCTCACAACCGCAGACCACGTGTAACCACACCAGCCCAGGACCTCCACATACCAGCATGTCCACCTCCAAGATCGGTCTGCGACCAGCCACTCGACAGCTGCTGAAACAATCGGTTTGCATACCAAAGAAATTCTGCACAACTGTCAGAAACCATCTCAGGGAAGCTCATCTGCATGCTGTGCGTCCTCATCGGGGTCTCGACCTGACTCCAGTTCATCGTCGTAACCAATTTGAGTGGGCAAATGCTCACATTCGCTGGCGTTTGGCACATTGGAGAGGTGTTCTCTTCACGGATGAATCCCGGTTCACACTGTTCAGGGCAAATGGCAGACAGCGTGTGTGGCATCATGTGGGTGAGCGGTTTTCTGATGTCAATGTTGTGGATCGAGTGGCCCATGGTGGCGGTGGGGTTATGGTATGGGCAGGCGTCTGTTATGGACGAAGAACACAGGTGCATTTTATTGATGGCATTTTGAATGCACAGAGATACCGTGACGAGCTCCTGCGCCCATTGTTGTGCCATACATCCAAGAAGATCACCTCATGTTGTAGCAGGATAATGCACGGCCACCATGTTGCAAGGATCTGTACACAATTCTTGGAAGCTGAAAATATCCCAGTTCTTGCATCGCCGGCATACTCACCGTGACATGTCACCCATTGAGCATGTTGGGATGCTCTGGACCGGCCGTATATGACAGCGTGTACCAGTTCCTGCCAAGATCCAGAAACTTCTGCACAGCCATTGAAGAGGAGTGGACCAACATTCCACAGGCCACAATTGACAACCTGATCAACTCTATGTGAAGGAGATGTGCCTGCACTGCATGAGGCAAATGATTGTCACACCAGATACTGACTGGTATCCCCCCCAATAAACAAAACTGCACCTTTCAGAGTGGCCTTTATTGTGGACAGTCTAAGGCACACCTGTGCACTAATCATGGTGTCTAATCAGCATCTTGATATGGCACACCTGTGGAGGTGGGGATGGATTATCTCAGCAAAGAAGTGCTCACTATCCACAGATGTAGACTGGTTTGTGAACAATAGTTGAGGGAAATGGTGATATTGTGTATGTGGAAAAAGTTTTAGATCTTTGAGTTCATCTCATACAAAATGGGAGCAAAACCAAAAGTGTTGCGTTTATATTTTGGTTGAATGTACTTATTTTCCCACCATAATTTTACAAATAATTCTTTAAAAATCCTACAATCGGATTTCCTGGATTTTTTTTTCTCATTTGTCTCTCATAGTTGAAGTGTACCTATGTTGAAAATTACAGACCTCTCTCATCTTTCTAAGTAGGAGAACTTGCACAATCAGTGGCTGACTAATACTTTTTTACCCCACTGTATTCATACCTCACCTTGTCCATCTGTTCCCTGCCAGATCGTTGTGCTCCATGCCTTCACTTCCACCCTTGTTCCTCGTGTCTTTCTCATCCTGCTTGCCTCTCAGTGTTTTCATGACCACCTGTTTTGCCACTGTTGACTACTGTTGCTTATTCTGGACTGCGTTTTTGTGTACTGAACCACTGCTTATTACTCCAGTAACCTTTTGAACAACTCCACCCTATGTCTGAGCCTAGCAATTGTGTCCAGCCATTTTGTGTTAGGAAGCCTGATAATCGCTGTGAAGTTTATGAAAACACCAAGGTTTTGTTAAAGTTTTACTATGGTTATGCTACAATTAGGCTGTAATTTCTTTTATACCCATCACATGATACTAGAAAATTCATTTATGCAATTAATTTAGTTTATACGTATAGCACCAAATGAAAACAAAAGCTGCCTCAAAGCGCTTCACACGCAAGTAGGTCTAACCTTACCAACCCCTAGAGCAAGCACACAGGCAACAGTTGCCTGATGCATTACATCACCAGACTGGATGCTACATCACATTGCTAGTGCAGCAGATGAATCAGTTTTAATCAGGAAACATACTTCAGTTCGCCAAGAAGCAGGAGATTTTTGCACAGCTTCTCCTCAGGCTAAGTCTACAGATGTACTGGATAGCCGTCAAAGAATTTCAAGATGGCCACCTTTTTGCAAGATGGCCACCAATCAGTTTTTATCACACGTTATGTGCTTCTGGTCATGTGTTTTATGAATTTTTGTTGGTTTATATAGCCTATGCAATGTCAATGGGCAGGAGCATGATGTTTTTTGCTAAGATTTATTTTAGCATATATGACAAAAGATGGCAGTCAATATGGCAGCCAAAATCTCCTTTGTCGTTTCTCATATTTCAGTCAGAAACAAAAAATACTCTTTCATAAAAGTTTGTTGAATGTGAGAATGTTCTATGTAAGTCAGTTGTAACCATGCCTTTGTGGCTATTAATTCACGTCTATGGACAATTTAGGTGGTGGTGTTAGTGGTATATGTAGTTTGAAGGAGTGAATGTCAGCACACATCAGGGCACCCTGGTGACTTCACTGCTGTGAAACTCAGCATGGGGTTCAGCGTCAGCTAATCCTGCTTACTAATGCTTCACCTAGCTTAACCTAACTACATATGGTAGAATAGTACTAGTTTTTAGTGTAATTTAGCTTAGTTTATTTATTTTATGATTCCTTAACAAACCTGAAGTATTTTTCTGCTTATCTGCTGCACTATCCTGGACAACCTTGATTTCACATGCTGGTTTATCTTGGTAATGGACCTCCAGGAGTAATTTAGGTTCAAGTGAGAGCAGGGTGTAATTCTGGTGTGCTACATGATTTGACAAGTGACTTACAGGCAGTGAGCACCATGGTGATGCTGGCCACTATATGCAAAAACTGGAAAAGGCTAAGGGGTTGCCACGTTTCAGCTGGAAATTGTTGAATAAGTTGTCTGCCTGGGTGATTGACATCTAGGACTCAAGGTTATTTCATTGTGGCTAAAAGCAGCCAAATTTCACCTTGTACCCTACTTTGCCCCACCCCTACTCATATAGGGGTGGGGACCAAGCAGTAAAGTGCAGTTGTTTCAGTGCGAAAGGTTCCCAATTCAAGGCCACCCAAGCCCATTCTCTGTGTAATTTGGATTTATGTCAGAAAGATCATCATGAGTAAAACTTGTGCCAGATCAGCATGCAGATCCACCTCAGATCTGCTGTGGAGAAGCTGAAGGGAACTTACTTACTCTACTTTGCACTCAGATTACTCGCTGTGCAAATAGTAAAAGGACGTTTGACATGCCACCAATGCGCTTGCGCGTTGTACTTTACACTGTGTGCAACAGGATGGGTGAACCTAGGCTCCTACGTGCGTGTGTGTCTGTCTGTGTGTGTCTCCATTTTTCATACCTTCTTGTGTTGTTATTTAGCGTCCCCCTTTCTGGGCTTCTTTCTGTCTTGTTCTTGTCCTGTTCTATCACTTCTCCCTCTTGTCCCACCTCTCTCCCACCCTTCCCCTCCTGTCTCACTTTCTGTCTTTTATTCTTTCATTTTGTCTTTTTTTGTTAGTGTGTCTGCCCACTGGTGCAGAAATGGTACTTGAGAAGAATCAGCGGAGTCGGGTGGATATAATCCTGCCGAGCACGTTAAAGCTGCAGTATTTCCCATCAGCCCCAAAGTGCCTCAGTGCCCCCCCCCCCCTTTTTTTGTCTTCCTTCCATGTCAGTCCTTCTTTTATCCTCACAGTACCGCTGCCACAGTCTCCGGCATCACCACTTGCCTCCATCGCTGATCCCTCACAGGACTTTCAAGACTCCCATAAATCATTTCTCCCTCACAGACTCCTCCTGAGTTCAGACCAGTTTGCTTAAATGAATAATCAGCCTATCCCCTCCTGCATCCTCCCACCATCACCTAATTAGAAGCTCACAAAGCATTTCAGTAGACATTCGTCGTCTTTAAAATGCTCCCCTGCAGGGCATCACCACATTTTCCCACATCAAGTTTTTTTTTTTTTTTGAACCATGAAAACATTCAGACGTCACCTGTGCTTGCACCGCTGTGGTGGACACATTCAGCTGAATTAATTACTATTTTGTTCCCAACATTAATTAAACGGGACCCCGTGGCACTGTTGTGAGGGTTTAGTGAAATCGTAACAAGTCTGCTGTCAGCCGCATTTATGTGTGCAGTCAGTAAAAACGGAACAAAAAACACCTGACGTGTTCATTTCCAGTGCTGATGTGGTCGTATGAACATCCGATGCCGACAGGAAAGTGGGGAAGTTGTATTTGAAGCAGTTTCAAGACTTTTTCCACTGACAGACTGAAAAAAGGCACAGCCATAAATAAAAGCCGCCTGGCAAAAAGAAAAAAAAAAAGAAAAAGAAAAAAAACAAAGACAGAAAAAAAAAATGAGAACATATCCAAAATTTAAGATGACAGTTTATTTCATACCTTCTCAAGCTCATTCTTCAATTGGTTGTGGAATTAAGAACAGTCACGTAATGGCACAAACCCATAAATAGTGCAGCAGATAACTGCAACAATCCTTCAAATGGTAATACAAGCATCAGATTTGACATGAATGTTCTTCATAAATCAGTGTTTGAGAAAAAAAGTGCCAGCCACTTGAAAATCCAAAATGGTGGCCAGGTTGGGGTCAATGAAGAATTACACAAGCGTCACAATTTAAAAATGCTCCAATCATATTGAAAGCTATACCACATTATGTGTCTGATCACAAAGATTCCAAAAAGATATAGTTTGGACTGTCTATGACTGAATGTTATGGAGTTATGGGTAAAAACATTGTACAGAGTCAAAAGTTAAAGTGCTCCAGTTTTGGTAAAAAGTGATGCAAATTATTGGTCAAACTAATAGAATAGAATAGTTTGACTGTGATGAATGCTTGGTCTCCAAAGTAAAGGTCAAACAATGTCGACATACATTGGATTCTATGGCATGTGACATATGTTACCCTGTAACATGACAACTAAGCATGACACATGGTGCAAACTATTCCTTTAAAAAAAAAAAACTATTAACTCAACCAATAATGTGCATCACATTTTACAAAAATTGGAGCAACTTTATCTTTTTACCCCTGTACTGAAATTGATCTTTGTCACATTCTTTCTGTTTTTACCCCACAACTCCAGAACATTCAGTCATAGATACTCCAAACTATACCTTTTTAGAATCTTTGTGATCAGACACATAATGTGGTATAGCTTTCAATATGATTGGAGCATTTTTAAATTTTGTTTAACCCTCTGGGGCCCAAGGGCATTTTTTGGACATTTCACTCGCCTGGCATAAATGTTTTAATATTGCTGTTAACAGCTTTCCCTGCATCCCATAATCAAGTTTTATGTCTCTTTTTTTCAGGATAACCTGTGCTTTCAGAGTATGTATGTTTTTGTTGTGTTTTATAAGTGTAATAAAGGTTTACAATCAAAAATAAGCAAGGAAAAAATAAAGCAAAAAATAATTTTCCACACACATTTATTCAAACACCCAGCAAACTATAATAAACAACTGTTTTGACACTTTATAAAGGTAATTTGAGGTCTTGTGTGAAAGACTGAACAACAAAAAGGTTTAAACAATAAACACAAATGCACATTTTGAACAATATATACAAAATAGTCTATGCATTTTGTTGTCCATTGATATGGTAAACAGTGCTTTACACAGAGAAAGCAACAGAGTTATCCAGTAACATTCACATGCAAACTAGTGGAGCAATCCTGATAGTTACACACTCTTTGTTTGAGCATGTGAGATTGTCATCAGAGGCTCTCAGTGTGCTCCTGCTTTCACCGATCGCTGTGCATAATGGCGCAGGGTGCACTGAGTATGTACTAATAGTATGTACTCATTGGAGCACCCAGGGGGCTTTTCAAACGGGCCAACTAGTAACATATCACTCCTGAAAATGATCGTTGGCTTTTCAGGTGAGGTAAATCTGCCCTACGATTGGATTTGGAAAACCATGTGACGGTGAACCAATCCGATTGGACATTCACATTGCGCACAGTCATCACACAACGTCTATGATAAGTACAAAGATGGCCGATGGCTGGCTCGAAAGTCTGCGGAGTTAACTTTTTAGCAAAAAAAAAAAGTAAGTTTCTATCTCATATAATTAAAAAGTTATTTATAATTTAGTAAAGCTTGGTCTTAGCCGTCGTATACGATGGCGTCGGCCCCAGAGGGTTAATTCTTCATTGACCCCTCCCTTTCAAGAGGCCAGCACTTTTTTTTTCTCAAACACTGATTTATGAAAAACATTTATGCCAAATCTGATGCTTGTATCACCAAGTGAACAATTCTGTCCAAAAGTCATACTTATCTGCTCCACTTAAGGTGGCACTTCTGGGGTCATATGCTTTTTTTCCTTGCATTTCATGTGCTAAAGTCTGGTCAGATATGGGAACATGTAGCTGAAACATCGCCACACCCATCCCCATCACTGAAATGTGGAACCTGGATGGCATCCACCCAGGCAGAAAACCTGTCCTTCACCATCTTCACAAAATAACCACCTACCTCCCACAGCCAGGTGAAATGTGGACATCTCCTTGCCTTCTTTAACTGCTGACATCTTCAACACTGAGGGTCCTGCATGCTGATTGTGCCCGAGAAAACATGCCACAATGCCAAAATGTCACAGCAGATGCTCCCTCACCAGGCAAGTGATATTCATTTGCTTAAGGCGCTTTTCCACCAGGCGGTCCCAGTTCAACTCAACTGGCTCTACTCACAGATGGTACCAGGTGCTTCCTTTTCCATGGCCAATTGTATTTATCCTCACTTGTCATAGCAATGCCATGTGAAACACACAAAAGAAGAATGCAACACACACTAATCAGTGAATACCTGAGCTTTGGCTTATAGTACAGTGCAGACAACTTGCCTCATGCTATTTTAAAAAGGGAAAATTTATTCAATATGTCATTGTTTTGTGTCTTGTACATGATAATGCAGTGATAGTGACTGTTATCTCTGACCAATCAGGAACTGACAGTCTTTTCACCTCTCTTTTTAGTATTGCCTCGGCTTGCTTGAAACTATGCCAGAGATAATACCAAGGAACAGGGTTCCAGGTACTAAATACCAGGTTTGGCCAATGGAAAACCAAAAAAAAGGCAGGTAGAATCAAGTTGAAATAAGAAGCTTCTCGTTTGATGCAAAGCCATTCCAGTGGTACCCAAGGACTCCCCAAAGACATTTCATACCAAAGACATCTTGTCATTGCCTTGGTCATTGTGAGCATCCAAGTCTCCCACCCATGCAATAAGACAGGAAGCATCAGGGCATAAGACTTGGACCCTTGTGCAAAGATATCATCATTGCCAAACACCTCTGTGGAGCGACCTCATGACTCCATAAACACTTTCCAAGCACCTCTTGATCTTCGTGGTTGAAGATCCAGAAATTCAAATGTCACTGCAGACATACTGAATGTGTTGACCACTTTCATCACATACAGATACACCAAGTCCAGAAAGTCACTGAAAGCTTGGATCTTAGTCTTCATCCAGAACAATTGGAAACCCCAAACTTTTGATTCTGCTGTGCTGCAATCAGAGTATCCACTAATTACACAAAGATCACAGCATCATCTGCAAAGTAAAGGTCGGTCAACATACTCAATACATACTCAATTCATACACAATACATACTCACTCTATGTGCTGTATATCTGCCGTTAACTGATATCCGCAACTGACGGGGATTTGTGGCTTGGCAGCGGACCGGGACAGTGTGTAAAACAGATATATATCGTGCCTATCACATCCACATCACAAATTAAAATATGTTGTAGTGACTGCATACAAATTGGCCACGAATAAAGCGTTTTTATTACTTCTGCTTTGCAGCTGATTTGCGGACAATCTGTGGATGCGTAACAAACACGTCACGTAAACCCAAAGTACTATATGTGGCAGAAAGCGAAATACCTGCCAGTCAGTGCCGGTCCAGCTGTGTAAATCCACAAAGATGTAGCTGCTGCAATCGGGTCTCCTCTAGGACTTTTATTTAACACCAACAAAAGGAAGAGTTGCTGTTTAGCCACAACTCACGCTGAAGTCTATTTTCTGTGACACTCTCAAAAAAAAAAACACCGTCTCACACCCCGAGCGGCTTCCCCCCTCCCTAAACTCATGAACAGTTAACCCTCGCATGACAACATGAACATTAACTCTGTGATCAACTTGTCCAAGTCCAACAAATGCTCCAGAGGCTGTATTGTTGGTGTGAATAGTGATGCCGACGGCCCGAATGAGCTTATTTTATGACCGCAATGCAGATGCTGTGCGTGATGCATTCATAATACACTCGTAATACTGCCGTGATAATTGCAATGCATCAGATCCGTTTCCTCACTACATACGTTATATAACCGTGATTGTTATCATATATTCACTATATAGTATTATTAATATATCCGTAATTCATACTGGGACATTTGTCATTTTTGGCCATTTTTGTCGCGGACGACAACGAACACCCGCACTTTGTGTACTCAATTCATGCGCAATTGATCCTCTCCCCAGTGGGACAGGGGCCTAACATCCAGTCCATGCAACCACTGAACACTATTGGAGCAAGAAACATCCCTAAAATACCAGAGTTCACTGGGAAAAATTCAAAGATTCTGTCATAGCTCACAGTACCTGCATATAGGATGCCTGTGATGTTCCACAACATCTGGAGGATCACACAAATTCTCACGTCTCAACCGTGCACTTGCCTTGATTTAAATCACAAGCAGAACCGTGAATGCTGGGTAATCTGCAGACGCTGTCGAGACAACAAACAGGGCAGAATTACAACAGGAACAACAGCGTTGACCGCCAGGGCGATGAACGCAGAGCTGCTGGGAGCTGATACCTGCAGCCAAATGGCAGCATTTGTGATGCTGCTGCTACAGGTCCAACAAACATCACCTTGCTGCAGTCGGCTTTGCCATTGTGTTTGGGCAGATCGGGTTATCAGAAGATATGACGAGAGACAACCTCAAAACAGTGCCACGCTTTAAGAGCAGTGTTGTAATCACAGGTGGTGCCCTTTAACAGGAAGCTCCGCGGCATCTCGAGCCACTCGACTGCTCCTCAGCGTAATAAGATTTGTCACTCGCATTAGCACGAGCCCACTCAAACACATCGGGAACTCCTATAAAAGGAAGTGCGCTAATTTTACAGCGATTAGCGGCGTGGTGTGAACAACTCCTGTAATCACAGCATGACAGTTGTTGTGTGTAAGTCCAACAGTTCTTAATTGGCTAAAACAGCAAATCCTGCTGATACAGAGTCTGCAAAATGCCAGAGAAAAGAAAATCTAATTTGCGCGCATGAATTATGCATGCTCACAATTTAATACATTTCAAGCTGCTCAGATATTAATTAATTCTTTTTTTTTTTTGCTGCATAATTGATAATGAGTTTGACTTGCCTCATGCTGGAAAGAGAAGGTTACACTTTTTAATGTTTCTTTTCTTAATCATGTATGTTGTAAAGTCAGTGCCATCCAGAATATTAGATGAAATGTTTGTCAGTTCTGCGTGGACATTTATGAAATGAGCCGTAAGCCATGCTGTCAGCAAGCTGACAGACAAAAAGTGCAGGGCAGCAGTCGGCAAGTGACAACTAAGAGCTTCGGGAGTCATAAAGGAGCATGTTGGAAGCATGGATCAGGCTCCCTGCGAGACACTGATAATTTCTTTGTCACTCTAAATGGCACCGATGGGGTTGTGCGACACAGATTGTGAGCACTTAGTGGACGTCCACATCAGGATGCCAGAACGGTCCCTTTAGAAACATGCTACATTATAAAAGGCGAGGAGGACATCAACGGCACTGCAATCTAAGGGAAAACAGCCACTGTTGTCCATTAGGCCAAACTGTTATGATCACATGCAACTGGCCCTGAGGCACTTTTTGAGATGGATCATGCTTTAGTGTCATACCTGATGATGCACCATAATGTAAGAAGTACGCTTCATGTCTCTGAGTAATCGCTGTTTTGACATGAAGTCATTCAAGTGGGTCCCCAAGGATTCTCTGCAAAGAGCCTCTGCCATCGTGGAGCATTCATTCATTCTCTATACCTGCTTACTCCAATCAAGGGTCAGTGGGGGGTGGAGCCTATCCCAGCCGTCACAGGGTCAGAGGCAGAGTACATTCTGGAAAGGACACCAGTCGTTCATACTAGCACGCACACCTACAGTCAATGTAGAGATTCAGATTCACCTAACCTGCACGTCTTTGGATGTGGGAGGAAGCCGGAACCCACGCAAACACTGCAAACACGGGGAGAACATGCAGACTCCACACAGAGAGGACCAGGTGGGAATCGATCCCATGACCGTCTCGCTGTGACGCAACAGTGCTAACCACTAAGCCCACCATGCTATCCGTGACAATGACAATATTGTGTAAATTTTGTGACAGAATTTAAAATGGCAAAATAAAAGAAAAGAAGAGGCACACTCCTTGCTGTGAGGTAACAGAGTGAACCACTAAGCTGCTGTCCGCCTTATCGTGTAGCAGATTAAAAAAGTTCAGAGCATCAAACTTTGCATGCTTTGCTGATAGGACACTAATTCATTAAAAATAATAATACAGTGGTCCCTCACTATAACGCGGTTCACCTTTCGCGGCCTCGCAGTTTCGTGGATTTTTTTTTTTGTGCAATTTTGCATGCTGCTGCTTCTTCTTTTTTTTTTTTAACAGCGCATTGTGTTCTGTGTCCTTATCTGGCGGGCCGGTCGCGGCACAGGTCTACATCACCGCGATTGCTCTCACTGCCTCCGATGCGCTTACCGAGTCTGCGGGCTCGGTAAGCGCGACTTCTTGCGGGAAAATCCGGAGCGCTGCATGGTCTGGTAACCGCAGCCGCAGAGCTCCATGGCCACTGAGAGAGGTTTGTATCTTTTTAATGACTTGGATTCTTTGTGGGGCCCGCATCTGTCCTGCAATGTAACACCGGAGGCAGTGAGCGAAGGGAGAGGACACGCATTGTGTTCTGCGTGTGCCTGTTTATAATCTTCTCGCCCAGAAGAAAAAAGAGCGCCAACAACTACCCATAACTGTGTTCTTCACTCGGAAAAAGACACCTGCACCGAGGTGTCACTCAGTGGAAAAAGACGCAACAGCGGAGCGGCGCCAGGATGAAGAGACACGGTCAGATGAACTGTGAAATACTGGTCAGTCACTATTAATAATTTCTTATGTGTCCAACCTCGTAGGTTGATCGTTAAAATTAAATTCATTAGTTCTAAAAGCCATCATAATTATTTATAGGAAAATGTTCTATTTTTATTTCTCAAACAAATGTTTGGGCCTGAAAACAGGTTTTGATCTTTGGTTTCATTCTATAATACTGGACTTATTTTTCTACTAAGGTTTGAACTTTGAGAGTGTTTACACAGGAGAGAAAAGTGAGAAAATGTGTGTAGTGAGGGGTTTTACAGCCTTAAGACATCTATAATAATTGTAAAAAATCACACTGACTACTTTGTGGATTTCGCCTATTGTGGGTTATTTTTAGAACGTAACTCCCGCGAGGGACCACTGTAATAATAATAAAAAAATAGTCACCTGAAAATTCAATATGGTTGCAACATTTCTAGATTGCTCTACTCGTGTCATGATTTTAAAGTTTTCACAATATCTTTTGATTGAATAGTCTAATTTTATGACACCGGCATCTGTTAATGTTTTGACCCCTCTGAATCTGATTTAGCCAACATATATATATATATATATATATATATATATATATACCTCTTTGTGGACCCAGAGGTTAGAGTTGGATATGTATTGAGTATGAGTACCAGTACTCTGAAACAAAAGTGCTCCCTCTCCTACCAAACACCACCACTCAATAGATATTTCAAGCCATAAATATATAATATCAACCGATGTAACATTAAGTGTTTTGCACAACTTGGTATTAAAACAGCACTCTTTGACTGATCTAAGAATTTGGACAGTGCAGTGGCTTGGTGGTTAGCACTGTTGCCTAACAGCAAGAAGGTTATGGGCTCACTTCCCACCTATGGCCTTTCTGTGTGGAATTTGCATGTTCTCTCTGTGTTTGTGTGGGTTCCCTCCGGCTTCCTCCCACAGCCAAAGACATGCAGCTTAGGTGAATTGGAAATTTTAAATTGTCATAGGTTTACGTGCGGGTGCGAATGTGTTTGTCTGTCGATATGTGGCCCTGCGACAGACCGCTGTCCTATCCAGGGTGTACTCTGCCTCACGCCCTATGACTGCTGAGATAGGCTCCATCCCCCCTGTGACCATTAATTGGAATAAGCAGGTATAGAAAATGGATGAATGGAATTGAGATTTTGTGATGTTGCAGCTTCAATTCTCCCTATAATGTCCTTCCTGTGCATCCATGTTTCTGTAGTAAAATAATTTCTTCCACTCCAATTCTGACTGTTGTTGAGGTTAAATCAGCATCCGGTTTGTTGCGGCCTATTGGAGGAAATGATACATCCGGTTTACTGTTTGCTGTACAATGCCGACATGTGACTTATACAACAACAGTTCTCTCACACTGACATTCATCTCTTGGAACATTGTCCGTCTGTGTTTATGGGCACTATGCTGATATCTGGCACCAGAAGCTCTTATACCTGGGCCTTCTCTCCGAACAACTGTAGCTGAAACTCTGTGCTGCTGTATTTCACCTTCTGCTGATTTTGAGGGGTGACATTTCTAAAAGATGTGTTAAATGATTTTTTTTTTAATGATGGCAGTGTCAACAGAACATCACATCACTACATGAGGATTTTGGTAACTGAACAAGCAGCACTGCAGAAACTGTTCATTCTTCTCAGTGTCCTCCTAATTATCAAATTTGTCACTTTTACCACCTGCAACACCATTTTTTAATCTACGAGATACAGAAGATGATTCTATCTCTCGCTGAGTGCTTGCTCATGCTTGGTGTCCCTCGCGGCATTCGTACGTGCGGGTGACCTTCAGGTTGGACGAGCAGAAGCAGTACCAGCTGTGATCGAGGCTCTTGACAGGTGGTGAACAGCACTTCACATCATAAAATCAGGTAAGGGAATGCAGCTTCCATTAAGGTAGAAAATCACACGATCAATGAGCCAGAGAATTGGCTGACCTTTCCTTTTTTTTCCTTTTCCACCATCATTTGTGTAGCTTCTAATAGAAATTGTGCTATGGGAGATTAAACCGTGATATGTGGTCAACCCTTGTTATGGATTTTAACAGATGTAAAGACATGCTGCTCAAGATGGGCAGTTGAGTGAGTGAGTGTGTGTGTGTGTGTGTGTGTGTGTGTGTGTGTGTGTGTGTGTGTGTGTGTGTGTGTGTGTGTGTGTGTGTGTGTGTGTGTGTGTGTGTGTGTGTGTGTGTATGTCTGCTTATATTAAGAATCTCCAGCCAAAACAGACTTTTGCCATTTTGTTGTTAAGTTTGACAAGCTGTTTTACTTGTGAAGTAATAAAGTAATTTTGAACCGGTTGGCTCTGGCCTGCAGTCAATACGACAGAATTGCCAAATGAGTCTGGATGAAATGGGCCCACCCACTTTCCAACTTCCTAGTCAGATCAGCACTGATGTGATCAAATCAAATCAAATTTATTAATTTATATAGGGCCATTTCACGATAAAAATGCCTCAAGGCACTTCACACAGCACAACACAAAAAATACAATAAAAATAATTAAAAGATTAAAACATGATAAAAAAGCTATGCATAAAAAGTACAAATAATAAAATCTATAATATACATAATAATATAACATACAAAATGCTAATGATAAAACTGGGAAAATAGGTGGGTCTTATCTGATGTCTGTAATAGGTGATACTGAAGACCCTAGTGCAGAGAACCATGATTAAAGAAGGTAAAATTGATTCAGTTTGTGCTAGAAGTAGTAATTACCAGTGATTTTTCACAGCAGACAAAGGGTTTGGTGATATTTCAGGCAGAGGTCAGGCACATAAGTGATCAGTCCAACACAGCAACAGTCTTTCAGAGGAAAGAGGAGAAGGATTATTCAAAAACAGGCTATGGTCAGTATGCAAACATATACCTTAGATAGTTGACAAAAACATGAGAGGTCAACATATCAGCAAGGTTCAAAAACAGAGAAAACACCAGGAAGAAAAGGCATTGGAGTGTTACTGCATATTCTGTGCATGGTGCAAACCACAACATAAATGTGCAAGTAAACATATACTGGGGTGGTGGTCCCTCTGTTTAAGAAGGGGGACCGGAGGGTGTGTTCCAACTATAGGGGGATCACACTCCTCAGCCTCCCCGGTAAGGTCTATTCCAGAGTACTGGAGAGGAGAATTCGACCAATGGTCGAATCTCGGATTCAGGAGGAGCAGTGTGGTTTTCGTCCTGTTCACGGCACACTGGACCAGCTCTACACGCTCCATCGGGTGCTCGAGGGTTCATGGGAGTTTGCCCAACCAGTCCACATGTGTTTTGTGGATCTGGAGAAGGCGTTCGACCGTGTCCCTCAGGGCACCCTGTGGGGAGTGCTCCGGGAGTACGGGGTCCGGGGTCCTTTGTTAAGGGCTATCCGGTCCCTGTACGACTGCAGCAGGAGCTTGGTTCGCATTGCCGGTAGTAAGTCAAACCTGTTTCCAGTGCACGTTGGCCTCCGCCAGGGCTGCCCTTTGTCACCGGTTCTGTTCATTATTTTTATGGATAGAATTTCTAGGCGCAGCCAGGGTGTAGAGGGGGTCTGGTTTGGGAACCACAGAATCTCGTCTCTGCTGTTTGCGGACGATGTGGTTCTGTTGGCTTCGTCAAATCAGGACATTCAGCGTGCACTGGGGCGGTTTGCAGCCGAGTGTGAAACGTCCGGGATGAAAATCAGCACCTCCAAATCCGAGGCCATGGTTCTCAACCGGAAAAGGTGCTTTGCCCTCTTCAGGTCAGTGGAGTGTCCTTGCCTCAAATGGAGGAGTTTAAGTATCTTGGGGTCTTGTTCACAAGTGAGGGATGGATGGAGCGTGAGATCGATAGATGGATCGGTGCAGCATCTGCAGTGATGCAGTCTCTGTATCGGACCGTCGTGGTGAAGAGAGAGCTGAGTAGGGGGGCAAAGCTCTCGATTTACCGATCGATCTATGTTCTGATCCTCACCTGTGGTCATGAGATTTGGCTCATGACCGAAAGAACGAGATTGCGAGTACAAGCGGCCGAGATGAGTTTCCTCCGCAGGGTGGCTGGGCGCTCCCTTAGAGATAGGGTGAGGAGCTCGGTCACTCGGGAGGAGCTCGGAGTCAAGCCGCTGCTCCTCCACGTCGAAAGGAGTCAGTTGAGGTGGCTCGGGCATCTTTTCCGGATGCCCTCTGGACGCCTCGCTGGAGAGGTGTTCCGGGCACTTCCCACTGGGAGGAGGCCCCGGGGAAGACCCAGGACACGCTGGAGAGACTACATCTCTCGGCTGGTTTGGGAACGCCTTGGGGTTCCCCCAGAGGAGCTGGGGGAGGTGTGTGTGGATCGGGAGGTCTGGTCGGCTTTGCTTGAGCTGGTGCCCCCGCGACCCGACTCCGGATAAAGGGGAAGAAAATGGATGGATGGATAATAATAATAACAATAATAATAATAATAACAATAGTAATAATAATAATGATAAGAATGCAAAATGTACAAAAAAAAGTTAAATAAATTTGAAAAATTAAAAATAAAAATCTGCCATGTTGTAGTTCACTTCCACACCCTGCTGAAAATGTCAAACCACATATTCAACATTTTATTAAAAAACAGGTGTCTCTGTGGATAGGGTTTGAGTCCAGGTCTGTGCTTCAGGCTATGTCCTTGACCGAAACACTTCATTTGCATCAGTCCATTACACTCAGCCATAAATGGACAGTGGCCTTGGCTGGGAAAGTAAACTGTGCTGGACTGTTGTTCAAGTCTCACAAACATACAGTGAGACAGGTCACACCAGGACCCTAAAGACTTTAAAGTATCAGCTTTGCCAAACACTTCTGTTCAGTGGCTTCATTACTGTGTGTGCTCGGTGTTTTCCATTCTTAAAGGCTGAGGACCCAGTCAACACCAGTGCTGAGATAACTCTTTCACTGCACACATACACACATCTAATGATGTATCCAGGAAGTAACTGATAGTCTCAACATCTAGTTTACGCAAGCAAGGAACAAGGTTGGAGGCAGAACACATCCCTGATGTGTGTGAGTTTTTCCTTGGAAAAATTTTGGGTTTATGCCCTCATTCCATACAGGACATCATGTGCAGACACCACCATTCCAAATGTTAAATGGACTGCATATCTACAGCATATTTTATATAATGCACACACTCAAAGTGCTTTACAATGATGCCTCACATTAACACATCAGTAGCATGAGCTAACTGCCTCCATTGTGAGAATGGGATTTATAATGGGCTTAAAATTTATAAACTTGTGGTCAGTGGTGGGTACAGATAACCAAAAAATTAACTTTGATAACAGATAAGATAACTGAAAAGCTATCTTTGCTAAAGATAAACCACCCAAAAATGTATCGGAAGTTACAGATAACCAATAAATTCCGGTGTTGTCTGAGATATTTGCTGTTACTAAAGAGCTAAAATTTATTTTTAACACGATCGCTTTTGAAAGCATCAAAAGCGGTAAAAGACCTAAACAGTAAGCAAGAATGTTTAACTATGCTGCCCTCTGCAGGAAACAGCACAGACAAATCTTGAGAGTACCTACGAAATCAACTTTATTAATCATAATCATTTTTCTTTCAACATTCTGCCCCTGCTGGAAGCTTTTGTTTACAACAGCACTCCCACCACAGAGACACACCAAGAGCAGCCATAAAACCAGTTCCCTATCAATTTCAACACTTCGGTCAGGCGGAGGTCTTGAAAAAAAGTCATACTAACTTATGGTTTTTTGAAAATACTAATAGAATAACTCCATTAATGTCAATTCTGTCATTTGTACAAAGTTAAAATAGAACATATATCTTTTAATGTTGAATAAGGCACTAATTCTGAGGTTTTGTAACAAACACAGACCGCAAAGCATTCTGGGTAAAAGTGCTAAACAGTGATTGGTTCAGTAATCCATTATGTAAACCAACACGTTAATGTGACGTGTGTTGTGTGTTGGTTTAAAGATAAATGTGCTTTTGTAAAATATTCCATTTTTATTTGTAAAAACAGGCATTTTTACGGAGCCCTGGAAGTGTCATCGCAATTGCATGTTTTAAAACTTTTATGATGTTGTAAAACATGCACTCAATATTAGTAAGTAAGTACATTTATTTATATAGTGCCTTTCACAGACATAAGGCCATGTACACACGTTGGGTATTTGTAAAACCGAATATCTTACCCTTTCAGTTTGGGGAAAAAACTTCATCCACACTATGTCGTTCAAACATCGAACCGTATAAATGTGTTGTAATTAGTCTGCCAAACCTTTGGGTGGTGGTACTCATTAAAATTCTATCCAATCAGGAGCCTTATTCTCTTGTCGTCACTTCCACAAAAACTAAAAACATGGCGCCAACCTCGTTCGTGTGGACCGATAAGGAGTCGGAATTACTTCTAACCGTAGTTTTAGAATACAAAGTTAACAAATATATGCACACAAAAAGCGCCTGGACAATGGACAATACCAACACTTTGAGAGTAGCCATGTACCCAGATGTTTAATACTGCCATGAACACTCCTGGCCAGCAGATGGCAGTAGCAGCCTTGAAAAAATGTCAAATAAAATTCCAGATAATCCTCGTCTGCTACATTTAAGATGTGTGGAATTTAACAAACACAAATACACTAACGTCTATAAACCCAGAGAATATATTCACGAGAGTTTTAGGCACTAGAGGTTAATGCTGTTATCTGTGGACCCTGAACAGAGTGTCTGAAATGCATTTGTCCTGTGGTGAACATCTGAGATTACCTTATGCTACCCATAATGCATTGCTGCCTGGTACAGCATGTGCTCACAAAACCTTAAAAATTAGCACATTACTTTAAAACAAAACATATATCTGATATTTTCACTTTATAAACTTCAGACATGACAATAATTTTAAATAACTTGTCTAAAATGAGTGGTTAAAATTGAACCATAAGTTAAACATGTATGCCTCTGGATGACTTGGTGACATTGCGATTATATTAGTATGATGTTAAAGGAAATGACTTCCTTTTTTTTTGCTCACCAGTTCTCCTTTGCTTCCAGAGGATAGAGCAACATGCTTATTAGGAAACTTTTAACAGGTAGGTCTCCACAGCTTTAACAGTTTTAAAAATGTTTTTCACTGTTCAGCTTAGTTTAATACGTTATCAGTCTAAAAGTTATTGGACGGTAATTCATCAGAAGATAATTACTCTGATGATGGTTTTTAAATTTATCTAAAAAGATAATCTGATAATGAAAACATTATCTTCGATAATTATCTGTTATCGGATTATCGGAAGTGTGCCCACCACTGCTTATGGTGGTTGAGGAGCTGAGCGCACCTCACAGCAGTGATTCAATATGGACTTAATCGTTCACGTGTCACGAAAGCCCGCTAGCTTCATATCACACAATGCTAACGGGTGCCACATAATGCCATGCTATCAATCTAATGTTAGCATGGAAAGTCACGTGTATCATATAATGCGATGCTAATGGGCATCACATAATGCAATGCTAACAGGCTAACATTAGTATGAGCCGAGTGTCTCCTCTATGAACAACAGGATTGCCAATGTGCTTAAAAAGAACATACTTGGAATTATTATTTTGCTGAGAAAAATCTTACTGCACATTTTCACGTAATTTTACTTGCCTGAAAAAATGAAAATGTAATGATGCGTGGTTTTTGAGTTTTCACCAGACAGAATAACTAACCAAGTAACTAACAGACACACTGACATGGGGCTAACAAAATTATGGTGCACACACACACACACACACACACACCGGAATGCTGAGGATGAACTTGGAAAACCAGTGTTGTTCCCGTCCCTTTCCCACTAAGTGCTGCTTGCCATCATTTTCTTTGCTTACTGGCCTGCTTCTGTTCCATGTGCCTTTGTGATCAAATGGAATTCTCAGAATCGTGATCATGACTCAGCATTTCCCACATATTTGTCCATCCACAGCAGCACTTTATAACACTGCCGCTGATACGCGGCATCCACTGAGAGCGAGCGCGTGATGGAAGAGACAGCCTGCTGGCAGGAGGAAGTTGGCCCACCTTGGATGATCGTAGCAGATTGATTCGCCGTACTTGGTCAGCCTCTCGGCCATCTGTCGGAATTATGCAAGTCTGGCGTGTGGACATCCCCCTTCCCTCACTGAAGCCCCAGTCTGGGCCTGGCCTAAACATCCTTCAGGTGGCCGCTCTGCATGCCATCCTCACTGAACCGATGCCCAATTACACTTTGCCTGATGCGTTCACTGCCCAAAACAAAATGCAGATTGATTCACAGTTGTAGAGCAACGCAGTCAGAATTAAAGCTCCAACACACCGCGGCATCAAATTCTTTAATCTGCGTAACGACAGCAGTCACACTGACGGATGAGAACTGAATCAAAAGTAGCACTGTATATGTAACTGAAGCAAAATATCTGATATGAAATAAATCTCATCTGGCATGTTTGCACTGCTCTGAAAAAGATCATGGCCCCTTATAACAGTTAAAAACATTTATTACTTTATTTTGACATACATTTTCTAAAGCAGGTCAGAAAATAAAGCACACGCTGTTCAGAGCTTCATAAGGGGAGCTGTCCGTGGTGCTGATCACTCATACAGCCCAGATTAAAGCACTGAGAATCCTGACTGACTACAAAAAGCTGCAAGTGTTCAAAACATAAACAGGACACATGGTGATGTCATGATGCCTGTTTTTATGCACTCAAAAAATATTTAGGCATACTTGTAAGATTTATGCATTTTAATTGCATGTACTAAGAGATTCCTGTATTGGGATTGCACAGTTTTAACACAAACTAATAAACTTAATTTGATACATATTTATCAGTTAAACTGGTTCATAAAAATCTGATACAAATTTGATTTATTTCAAATGAATACACACATTTGGCTGTATTGTTTTTCAGCCACACTGAGTTTATTAGTAGCCTGCTATTACCTAAATCTTATTCTTAATTGTTACATTCACACTTGCCAGTTGCTTGGGTGCCCTTGATGTTGGTCCTTAATCCTCATGTTGTTCCCGCTGTGCAGTCCAGCACTTTGCATGACTCGCCCATGTGTGTGTGTGTGTGTGTGTGTGTGGTGACATTGTGACTGTAAAGCATTTTGAGCATCTGCCTCAGGTGCAAAAGCACCATATAATTAAAGTCCATTTAGCATTTCAGTTGCTTTTGGGAAATGGAGACCAGGTCTGTGTCACATGCGAGCAAACTAATAAATCTTAAATATTAAAAGAAACAAAGAAAGAAAAACACTCAGGTGACTTTAGACGGTGATGTGAATCTACAGTTCCAGTTGGAAGTAAATGGATTGCATTTTATAGCATTTTTCCATTAAGATCAGACGCTCTAACCGCTTTACAGGAACACACACACACACACACACACGCACACACACACACTGATGTCAGGTTGCTCACTACACACCGAGAGCAACTTTGGGATTAAGGACCTTGCTCAAGGCCATCACCTCCCCAAAAGTGTGCATACACTCATCATGGTCATTTTGGGCTGTCAATGTGTCCTTGAACTGTTCTTTTTCCAGGCTCAAACTATCGTTCAGCATATAGCATAAATGACTTTAAAAAAGCAAGAACTGGGTCCACAAGTTTGAATTTATTTTGGATCTTCTTGCATCCACACGGAGTCAGAATTATATATACAGGCTCAAATATATACATACATTCATTTAAATCTTTGAATAAATGGTTCTGGAGGTTTTACAATGTATTTAAATGTGACAACAAGGCTTATTAATGCCTCGTTGGTGATCGTGATTGACTACAACTGGTGGTTTCTCTTTGCCAGCTTAAAAAGGATGTGTTTGACAGCAGTCACTGGACTGACTAATATTCACAACAATTAGAAAGTCCAAGGAACTCACTGACATTCTAAGTAGGAGAATTGTAGATTTACACAAGTTGGGAAGGTTTCTTGGAGCCATTTCTAACCAACTGCAGATTCCAAGATGATTGCGTCAACAACTGTACGTAAGTATAAGTTAGTTGGATGTGTTGCCACCTTCTCAGCGTCTGAAAGAAGTCTTAAATGGTCACCATCAGATGAGACAAAATTGGTTAGGATCCTCAGGAACAAGCCAGGAACCACCAAAGCTCAGGCCTGTCATGAACTGGAAACCACTGGAACAACAGATATAAATACAGTATGTAGGTACAGTCGTCGCTTTGACTGGCTGTAAATTTACTGAATATTTCTTATTGCTCAGTTCAGTCTTTGACAAATGAAATAACTGTTGCACAAATCATCAATTTTTTCCTTTGCCTTCTATTTGTAGCCATTAGCAGGCAAACGCTACATAATAATCCTAAGAATTGGCTGAGAAAAAAAAAGACAGCTTTTGCTTAACCTTCAACTTTATCATAGTTTTTGGTTCGAGGCACGGTAAAAAAAAAATTATCTCCATTGCCGTTGTAGCTCCTCCATACTTGAAGAATTCATCTTCATGTTCTGAGGAGTCATAAAAGAACTGTGCTTAACTCTAATGTGGATCCTGTCAATAAGTGATTAAATACTTTGCCATATGTTCACCATCCATTAGTCTTGTGCATGTGTGTGTGTGTCACCTTTTATCACCCCATACATCAACCATCCTCATCACTAACACCACTTTTAGTTCAGGCTCAATCATTTTGTAGTTAAAATCCAGGCTAAGGCAATTTAGAGCCCATTTAGCTTTAGATCACTGAGCTGATGGGTGGCCTAGCACTCTTGTGAACTTGGTTTTGAATTAATAAGCCCCTCAGAAACATTTTCAGTGGCTCATGACATTAAATGTTAAACACAGAGTGTTGAGACAGCCACTCTGGCAGGAATGTGCTAATGACGTCCATATTGATTACTCGGTTTTGCTCAAACACTTCTCCAGGTCGTTTAGTTGGCAGAGACAATGAGTCAGAGAGGGGAAAGGCCAGGACCTCATTCCCCAAAGGCATCTCAAAGCTAAGAAGATCAAGCCTTCTGAAGATCAAGAGGCTTTCCCCAAAGGCATCTTCATTTAAGAAGCTTGTAAAACTGTTGATTAATAAGTGCTTCGTCAAACCTAAGTGCATTTTAAGGCCCTGCAGAGGGAAACCAAAACTATGTGATTCATTAATTGTTTCTTTATTTAGATACTTTTTATAATGTGTGTACATTTATGTGAGCGGCGTTTGATTTCCAAAATGTGGGCTGGTGGAATGTGTCCCCCTGGTGGAATGTGAAGGTACTACAGGTGCAAATTGACCAGGAAAAAAAAACAAAAAACGAGAAATTGATGTTACTGCCTGAAATGAAATAAAACTGTCAGAATACATAACATAAGTGTCAGAATAACTTTTGAATTTATTATTATTGTTATTCTGGGTCTTTTAGTGAAGCTTAGGACTAGTGGCCGGCTATCACCTTAGTATTTCCTGTTTTTCTTGTTGTTTAATGCTGGCAAATTATATTGTATCTCTAGTCTTTCTGATGCCTGATTCTGTTTTTATCTCTCTCTTTAAGGTGCAGCTCTATCCAGAGATGGGTGTGGTAATTGTGCTGGAGACCCCCCTGTCCTTTGCACCAACTACTTTTCTGGTATATTCGTTTTGTAAATTGTACTGTAATTTATGCCTGTAGCATGGCCCAAGCAGAGGGTCACCCCTATGAGTCTGGTCTGCTTGAGGTTTCTTCCTCAGAGGGAGTTTTTCCTTACCACTGTTGCTCTGGGGGTTAGTAAGGTTAGACCTTACTTGTGTGAAGTGCCTTGAGGCAACTCTGTTGTGATTTGGTGCTACATAAATGTAATAAATGGAAATTGAATTGAAAATTATTATTATTATTATTATTATTATTATTATTATTATTATTATTATTATTGTTGTTGTTGTTGTTGTTAATTATATCATTATTAATAATAATGTGTTTTTTGCAGCGTTCATATAATCCATTCTTTTCTGAAAAAATTCTCTTGGACAGCAACATTTGGTTTCTGTTGAGATGATGAGGCAGTGAGCTGTCAGGTTTTTTTTAAACCGTTTTAATATTGCGCTTTTATGTACTTATTGCCTCACCCGCAGCATGTTCACAGTAGGCATGTCAATCTTTCATTATCTCATGATTCCATTTCAATTCATGGATTCACTATTTGATTCAAAAATCGATTTTCAACTCTAAATTCGATTTTTGGTTCTAAATCAATTCAGTGCATAGAGCTGCTCATTTCAGGATCTACTCAAGTGTGGCAAAAAGGAGGTGTGTTAAAGATTGTGCAGTTTTATATTTGAAAAAGTCAATGTCAACAAAAGTAAATGTATAAATGAAGGTACTCATTTTCTCCAAAGCTGTAGAGATGCTGGTCCTTTGAAATGAAACAAGCAATGGATGTCTTTATTGGAAGTTTATACTTTATTGGAAGTCTATACTGGAAGTTTGATGAAGTGCCGGTCAGCTCCTAGTGCAGCTGTTCGGCTTCTTTGCATATCGCATATCGCATGTGGTCGTATCAAGCTCCTTCTTCCCCGGATATTATGAAATCCAAAGTGTGCCTAAATGTTTGTTTTTAATTTGTTGCTGCTCCATGGTAACAAAAAGGACACGAGACAACAAGTCTATATTTACTGCAGTGAGGAGAAACTGAATGAAAATGGAGATGTCATTTTAAAAATTGATTTTTGAAAGTTTTGAACTGATTGTGAATCACTAAGGATAAGAATTGCGATTCTGTCATTAAAAAAATAAAAATTCTAGGCTCAGATAAATTCAGATTACTGCCAGTTAGCAGTTCACAGTATGAAGTCATTGTGTGGTTTAGTTCCAGATGATTTATATGATGGAAATCCAGTAACAGCGGAAGTAAACAAACATGCTCGTCAACATCAGCTGAGGAGAAGTTCTGCAACACATCTAAGGGGCCAGAGCGGTAAAAGAAGTGAGCGCCACTGGCTACCAGGTGAAATACGACTCAGGCTCATGAGTTTTACAACGACTTGATTAGCACACGTTATCTGCAGAGGTCCTTAATCACCCTGCAGAAAATCTTTGAGAGCTTAAAGCAGCAATTACAGTAAAGTCAATCGATAATGATGGGTTTTAGAGCAGACCAAATGACTTGAAATGGATTTTAAAAAGTGGCTTAAATAATGCACAGGCTGAGATGTATAATTACAGCTGAGTGCCAGCTGCTGTTTAACCAAATGTATGTAAAAAGAAACGGCTCCCTGCCTTCGTTTAGGAGCACAAGAGGAAAAAATGAGACAGAGCGTACGACTGAGGTCGACCTCTCTTATGCAGAGCCGAGGTCGGCAAAAGCCAAACTGTCCATGCAAATTAAAGACAATGAAAAGCCAACATGTCCATTTCTGGGAGCTTCCTCACTGGACGTGACACGCGGACCAGGGCGCTGTCTTTTCGACTGTGCCAGGTCAGGTTGATGCTCTGGATCCAGCCAGGCCAACGTCAGGTTGTTCATCCTGATCAGCCTCTGCTGCTTCCAGGTTAGAACGAGCTCAGCACGACTGCAGTGCGCGTGCACACACACACACACACACACACACACACACACACACACACACACACACCTGACAGTACGTGCATATACATACATAAACTAAATATTTCGTATTCTTGTTTATGTGATACAAAAGTCATTTATTTAGAACAGACTGACAGAAAACCCTTTAAAATCGCAGGAAAAATGAGACGCAGTATCAAGGTTTGACATTTTCAGGTCCAACAATAATCATAAACAACACTCAAATATTTCCATAAACAGGATTTTAGTTCAAGTTATACAATTTGAAAATTTTGTATAAATGAATTGGTGCAGCACAGTGGCTTAGTGGTTAGCACGGTTGCCTCACAGCAAGAAGGTCATGGGATCACATCCCAGCTGATCCTTCCTGTGTGGAGTTTGCATGTTCTCCCCACGTTCACGTAGGTTCCTTCTAGGTGGTCCGGCTTCCTCCCGCTTCCAAAGACATGCAGGTTAGGTAAACTGAAGAGTCCAAATTGTTCAGGTGTGAATGTTTTTGCCTGTCTTCAGATGGCCCTGCAATAGATTGGCATCCTGTCCAGGGTGTACCCAGCCTCACGCCCTATGACTGCTGGGACCCACCCACCCCATGACCCTTGATTGGAGTAAATGGGTATAGAAAAATAGAAAATGAATGACACCAAAAGTGGGCAGGTTCCCACTGATGCCCATTTTAAAATACGCAACTTTAGAGCAGAAATAAACATGTTTACATCCTGGTATAAAAATGCATTTTCTCTCTTTAGCTACTATCCCCTCCATGACAACTGTATGGAGATATTTTTTTCTAACTTCTTAGTTTAAGATGTTTTAAGACATAAAGTTATACATAACTAGGGGCATGATCACTCTGAGTGACAGCTCGCTGGGCCGAGTGCTGACTGTCAGAGCGTCTGCAGCTCAAAGAGCGCTAGCTGTTGTGGAGCGATGTGTCTGTGTCTTACAGATATCTGTAAGAACATGTCTTGTAGTGTGGTGAAATGTTTCAAATGGATCATCAAAGATGTCTGCGCTGCAGTATTTGTGCTGAGTGAAATTCTTTTGACATTTTGAAGGCCAAGGTCAAAGGCCAAGGTCAATCAGAAAGCGTCTCCCTAAGAGGAACAATATGAGCCAAATTGGAAGTTTCTATGGTGAGTAGTTCCGAAGTCATGGCTGATGATGTCATTTTCACTTTTTGCCTGATGTTGACCTTGAAACTTGAGCTATGACCTTGAAAAATTAACTATCCCTATTCTAGGATTATTTGGACCGTATATCCAAATTTTATTATGATAGATGCAGAACTGTGCCCGTGAGACTGTTAACTAACCAACAATCGAACAAACAAACACAGGCAATCACATAACGTCTGTCTAACTTCGTTGGCGGAGGTCACAAGAGATGCACGGCGTTTAGTGCAGCAGATAAGTGAATATTTACTGAGGGATCCTTCAAATGGTGATGCAAGCACCAAATTTGGCAAACATACTCCTTAGACATTACTCTTTTAAAAATGTATGCATCATGTATCATGCTTAGTTATCATGTTACAGGGCAGCATATGTCACATGTCGTAGAATCCAATGGATGCTGATATTGTTTAACCTTTACTTTGCAAACCAAGCACGCAACACAGTCAAAACTATTCCATTTATTAATACTATTAGCTCAACCAGTAATTTGCACCACTTTTTACCAAAATTGGAGCAACTTTAACTTTTGACCCCTGTACAAACTGAAATTGAATTCAGTGTTCTTGCTGTTTTTATCCCATAACTCCAGACCATTCATTTACAGATAGTCCAAACTATACCTTTTTGGAATCTTTATGATCAGACAAATAATATGGAATGCCTTTCAATATGATTGGAGCATTTTAAAATTTTGACCCATATGTAATACTTCAATTGACCCCATCTTGGCCGCCTATTGAAAGTTCACGTGGGTACCCGGCATTTTTAAAAGAGTAATGTCTAAGGAGTATGTGTGCCAAATTTGGTGCTTGCATCACCATTTGAAGCATTTTATTCAGTTATCTGCTGCACTAGTTCCAGGTATCACACATTTGTTTCGCAGCTCTGCTTCACTTGCATCACCAGCGAGGATGAGACGACTCGTCACTTATTCCTCTCACGGTGACTCATTACTTTTTCCTGCTGCTATTTCATTCCCTCTCTATCAGCTGTGCTCACGAACCACATCTTCTGTTCTATCAGCGAAATGAAAGCGCTCCCCTCGTTCCTGCGTCCATGGATGCTGAAGAAGCTCGGAGGGAAGAGACCACAGTAAACATCATCTCACCTCAGACCCTCATAATGCGGATGAGGTGATAGAGTTAGCCGGCGTGCCAAGAATCTCCACATCAGCGACACGTCAACATCCCGCTCAACCGGAGCAAAGAGGATGGAAGAGGTGAATAAAATATGAACGTCACCGAGTTTGGGCACCCGACCAGAGCTGAGATCAAAAGATCGGCTTCCTAATGGCTTTAGCAGTGACAAATTATACATAATGACATTGAACCTTGTTTTAACACTATAAACACCACAGGCTTCATGTTACCTTTAAACTGATCACACTGTGATTTTAAAAACGTGCATTATTTTTCTGGAAATGTTGGTTCATAAATGGAGCAAACCTTTGCTGCAAGGGTCATTTATCGTATCCTTGTATTTGTTCGATTGACCTGTTTCCATAAACGTAAAGCAAAGATATGTGATATAATTAAGCTGGAACTGACAAAAACCTATAGACATCTAAAGGATGGTTTTAGGACAGTGAAATATTTTGGGGACCAAATTAGCTCCCTGGGGGGGCGCACACAAACCAGAGAATATTTTCTTTTGTTTTCTCCTCATTAAATATATATATATATATATATATATATATATATATATATATATATATATATATATATATATATATATATATATATATATATATATATATATATATTCAGCAATGTTTTCAGAATTTTGTAGCTGTTGGCCTAAAGATACTAACAGCTACTGCAATCCAACTGTTAACCTCAGTGACCTTCACCCAAATAATTGATCTCTGGCCCTTGACCTTTGCCAAAATGAATTCTTTAAGGGCAATTTCAGGGTTTCACAGTCACATCAAGTTTGAAATCAACCAGCCCAATGACCTGGGAGGAACAGGTCAACAGACAGACATGACCTTGACATTTGGCAAATTTGACCTCACGAGAACAGTTCTGGAACTTACAATCTTTGACCTCATTTATTTTGACTCCAATGACTGACTTTTGGTAAATTTGCCTTTGCTGAGAAATTCTTTAACCTACCTCCAAATGTGTGCCAAGTTTGCTACAAATCATAGTGGAAAACTGACATTTGAACTTTGACCCCTGTGACCTTGATGCCAATGATTGACCTTTGGCAAATTCGCTGTCACCTGGGCACTTCCAGAAGCCACCTGTGCGTTTGTGCCAATTTGGTGGGCATCAGAGTAAAAAAAAAAAAACAAGAAAGAAAAATCAAAATTTTGACCTTGTGACCTAAATAGTGACCTTGATGTTTGACAAAACAAGGGAAGCGCTTGTTGGTGATGCAGCTGCTGTGTTGTCAGTGTGAAAAGCCGTAAAAGGCTTTGGAAAATCTTTTACAAATAATAAAATACTGCAAAATTTTGCAACTCACAGCTCTGTTCCCTGTGTGATAGTGGATCTTTGTCAAAGTACAGACTTTAACAGTTCATACTAAAGGGCTTTTCAGAAGGCTGAGACCCAGTAAAGCTAATATTTCCTGCTCACGGTGGTTTCAGTGTTGTTGTTGTTGTGAACACTCTCAGTGACTCAGCTGAGTACTGAAAATTTAATTCCTCATGAGCAAACACTTCAATGATTCATCGCTCTCATTCAGCGTCACCCTGAAGGTTACCTGCTGCTGTCAGTCACTCCTTTATTTGATCCCGCCTCCTAAATCACATGGCCACACACCTGACTGTAATTCCCACTTAGCCTGCTGTCTTCTTTTGGTCGTTCCCGTGTGCCACAGATCTCCACATCTAGAGCGAGATTTGAACTCAGGACCTTCTTGCTGTACCACTACATTCTCCAAACAGTGTGGCGACTAAACTCTTCAGCTGTTATTCTGTGCGCGTGCTCTCGATTGCACCACTCGTAAATTCTTCATGGACATTAATAAGCAGCAGTGGCCTTGGTGGCCACCAGACCTAGAGTTTGGAAACCAAATCGACTGAAAAGCAGGGTCATTTCAAGCTACATGTAACTTCACCACATATGTTTCTACACATTGCAATATGCAGGTGATAAAATTGTTTTAGCAGGCTTAAGTATATACCTTACGCCTGCAAATCAAACTTGTTTTTTCTGTTGATCTGTTACTTCAACATTAACCCAATTTTACCCTGTTTATTCTTCTTATATGCCCTTTTAATTTGGAGATGTCTGAGATGATGGCTGGCATTTTGTTTGAGTTACTGTGCAAAAAAGCTGCAGGGGATAGAATTATCTGTCATTTTAAAGGGTATGAGAATTATCTGTCATTTTAAAGGGTATGTGCTGAGGCATGGATGAGGTATGGCTGTCAGGAGGAAATCCTTAAATATTATCTCTCAAAACCTACCAGAAAAAGTTAAAATGTTGTTTGTTTTGTTAAAGCATATGTTTGCTGCTTATAAAATGGGATCAGTCACATTTCATTGAAGCTGATTTGCTTTTGTAGATGACATTTACAATCTTACTATCACACGATACAAATCACCAAGGCTGTTTTCTAACTGTGAAGGTCCATTTTATGCATACAAGCCCGATAATTCTAAAATTATTCTTTGTTTATTTTGGATACGTCAGTTTTGGTGACAAACCTCCAGTGTTAATCTGTAAAAGTTCAGTTGATTTCACGTACAGTTTCTAGGTTTATTTTCCCCCAAAGCATCATTAAAAAGTACCCCGATCTATTTCCTTCTGGAAGCTGCATTATTTTCTATTATTTTGGTTTTGTTTTTGAGAAAAGCCATAACAAACTTATTTATCGGCTCCTGCAGATTGGAATAAATTACCACACTACATTACACAATGAGCAACTGCTTACATTTAAGAAACAAATAAAAACACAACTACAGCAGGAATAAATAAATGATCATGCTTTCTATTTATTGTATTATTCATCTTTTATTTGGCTTGTTTTTCTTATCTGTGATGCTGTCAACTCATGTTGACAATTTAAATTTGGTTTAATCTTTTGGATTCTTTGTTTTATTGTAAATATTTTCCTTTATATACATTTTCTTATATTAATATTTGGCTGATTTGTTACAGTAGGAGGCAGGAGCTAACGGGCATTTAATACATAAATAAACCTGTGGAGAATATTTTCCATCTATTAGACACCGTGGTTGTGCTTGTGTCCCATTTTACATATGTGGGAAGTTCATCATTAAAAAACAAAAACAAAAAAACAAACAAACAAAACAAAATGCATGTCTAAAGAATATAAAGAACTCAGCACCTATGGTGGTACAGTCATATTCACAGTGCATTAAGTATTGACATTTTGTCAGAGCTCTTTGGCATTACTATATACTAGGTAATAGCACTTTTGGGCAACTTTTTAGTGCAACAGCAATCTGATGTTTGACCCTTATGATCTTGACCTTCACTCCAATGAACATCTGAGGCAGATCTTGTCAGGGCAGTTCTGCAATCCACCTGTGCATGTGCCACATTTGGTGTAAATTGGGTTGAAAATCAAATTCCTTGAACTTTGCCAAAATAAATTCTAAACGGGTACTTTTGTGGTCAACCTTCAATGACATGCCAAGCTTGGTAGAAATCAGCAGGACCTGAGAAGAGTAGGTGAACAGTTGTACAGGCAGACATGACCTTGCCCTCATTATTGATCTTTGGCAAATTTGTTCTCCCTTGGACAATTCCAGAACCCACCTCCATAGGTGTGTTTCAGGTTATGGGCAAATCAGAGTGGAAAATGTACATTTTGACCTTTGTCCACAGTGACATTGACCTTTGCCAATACAAATTGTTGTAGGGCAATTCCAGGCTCGACCATCATCCCAATTCTAGGTTTGTTAGAAATTGGGCCATGCACCCGAGAGAAGTGGGGAACAAACATTTTTCAAATTATTTTTGGATTTGAATTATCGAGAAAACCAATCCTGAGCTTTTCTATTACCATTGTCATATTTAAAAAAGACGGGGCTGGGTGGGTGGGGGGGCAAATCCATTGCCATTGGTTATTATGATAACCTTTAGCCACTTGGCTAATCTTACAGCTCTCATAATGCACACAATCAGTTATTATGCAATATATTATTCTAATAATATACTGCATAATAAAAGAAAATAAAACATGGCTACGATGTACTCATTTACAAATCAGAAGTCCTCCAGAATTAATGTAAAGTAATTTTACATACCTAATTACAACTACACTGAAGGGTACCATTTAGATGTGTATGTAAAATTAATGTCAGGTGAGACTGTGATGCTGTGATGCATTGAACATGGCAGGGGCCTAGAACACATCCCTGAGGGACTCATGGGAAATCATATGATTTACTGGCATTTCTTTGTAATAATAGAAATGCCAATATGAAAACACTCGTCTTTGGCCAAATTCCACAGACTGTCATAATTTTTTGTGATGTTATGGTTGTTGAAACCTTGACTGGGGACAGTTAAAAAAAAGAAAAAGAAAACAAAAGAAACAAATTGTAGCAGTGCACATGCTATGGTGTGCGTACAGCATATGATCTTTTCTCATGGTCATACCTGTCAATAAATGCCTCTTATAGAAAACAAAACAAAACAAAACAAAAAATAAACAAACAAACAAACACCTGTTTAATGTATTATGAGCTTTTTCATTTGGGATTTTTGTGCATTGTTGCAGTATAAATTTGTTTTATATAATACATAATATTACTATAATTAGCAAACTTTTTTTGTTAATTATAGTATTTATTTATTTATTTTTTTGGTATATACACAAGTCATGCCTGAGTATAAGTTGCAAGGTCTCCCGAAGTACCCCCCCCAAAAAACAAACAAACAACAAAATACTTGACTTACGTATATTACAGAAATTGCAATAAATAATTTTTAGTGAACACACTCAATACATTAATTGCCCTGCATGTTTGTACCTGAGACAAAATTTATCCTTTACTCAAATGTATTTTTGTAGTTACTATTAGCCACAAACACAAATAATGCCTCTCACTCAATGAGTCATTATTTTTCTTTCTCACTTTGGACTCCTCCCTGTGTGCACCACACATGGGACAGATGTGCTGCTCAGCGCCAACTCCCCCCCCACTGCACAGAGCAGATAGCAGTGCACACCGTAACCTATAGGCTTGTTCTGCAATATGTTACTGTTTAAAACTGATCACATCGTGATGGGGCAGCATTTCATCGGGTCATCATGTGCTGTATCTGCAGCTTAACTTTTCTTCCTCATGTGGCTTGAATTCCGTGTTTCTCCATGCTTATTTCAGTTCTACATGAGCTGCTCACATGCAGAACATATAGAAACTTATCATCAACTGTGTCAGTATCACAGATTTTTATCACAGGGAGTATTTGTACTGGTATATGACACAACGCTACTCCGCCTACATCTTGCATACCAATCACAGTACCAAATTTAGGACCAACTTGCTAACGGAGAACAATCAGTAAAACCTATCATTCATGAGATAACACATAAATAATAAAGCCTGAATAACTGCGCATCATCACTGCTACAAAATTGAATGAAATGATAGTTAAGGATTGTCGTTGTGTGTTGGGGGGTTTGGCTGGATGTTTTTGTGTTGTTTTCTTTTCTTTGCTCTCCAGGTGGTATGCAAACTGGTTTTTGTCTGTGGAGAAGGTGCTGGCAGAAGAGTCCTTCACCCTCATCAGCATTATTAGCTGCACCTGTGGAGGATGCTCATGTGTAAACTTAAAGACTTTCAGCTGAAGCAGATAATGAGATGGCGTTCTGCATTTAAGCCATGAGTGGTTCAAGCAGAATTGCCGGGAACTCGACCTTGTGACGTTCGTTTGTGAGACGCTGAGGACCGCGCCAGGGTTTGACACATCGTGCCTGTGAAGGAGGACGGGTGAGGGACACATGCTGTCAGCACACATCAGAGGTGATTATTGTCTGAATGATCGTTAATAGTAATTTGGTATTTTGTTACGCAGTGTATCTGAACATTGATGAGAATTGTGCAGTTTGCTTCTCACTGCCGTGGCGTACGGACTGATGATCCTCCACCTGTTGTGAGAAGCTGCTCATTTACATAAAGCTTAAATTCAGACCTGAATGTGTTGCTGATGGTGTGTGCCTCTGAGGGATATTTGCTGTAGCTCTGTTGACTTACCTCACCTTTTCCATCCTTCATAGAGTCAGTTTGTCGTGTCCACCTGGGGGGTGTTTGGCGGTGAATCTGAGTCCAGAAGCGCTGAGGCTTCGATCCTTTTGGGCGCTGGAGAGCGCGCCGTCCTTCACTCCACCAGACAAACCACATATTTATGTTGTACACTAATTATTGCACTAGAGGGGGAAATAAAATCGTTTTGTTTGTGGAACTACTTTCTGGTTATTTAGCGCTGGGTTCGGACAGACGTTGGTCCGCTCCTCAACCTGTGTCTGCACATAACAGTCGTGGGGCATTTGCTTACTAATAGCTACAAAATAGGCAAAACTCGAATCCTTCAACAGAACCAAGAGAAAGGAAGTGTGCTGAGATGTAACACCAGGAATTCTCAGCTGATAACTGACCAATTTAGCCCTTTCACACCGGTGCAAACGTAGAGTTGCATTGTGAAGGACAAGACAGCAAAAATTCAAGCATGTTCTCAAGCAATCAGTCATCTGTTCAAGCAGGTTTAAACTGATGGATGTTTCCACACTTCATTTTCCTCATCCGAGTGTATTTCTACCATAATGGGTCAAGGTTTTCCATTTAAGGCTGCACCACTTGCTCTTCTAGGAAAAGTAGAAGGAAAAACCTTATTTCTCTCATTTTGTTTCTTTTTACCTACCGCAATTCTTTGATTGACACTTTTCTCCCACATCCTACATTTCCATCTGCTTTCTCGACCTCTGATTTCCCCCCATTGCCCTTCATGTCGCATTTCTTCTCCCTCATGTTCATGATTTGACTTGGCTGTGGTGACAGTGATGGAAGGAACTGCCACAGGAGGCTGTTCTGCCTCATTTCTAAAGCTGAAATCTTAATCCTGAACATAGGAGGAACACATTTAACTGAAATGTCTGGAATGGTTGGAGACTTTCTACAAAATTCCTTTTTTTAAAGGATGATAGTGATAATTTTCACCAAGTGGCAATCTCCAGCACTGGAAAAATAGTTAGTGCATGACATCCCAAAAGCTGGAGTTTCTTAAATGGCCTCTTGAGTGTAGCTCAAAGGCAGGCAGTCTCCATAGAACCCCATATTGAAATGTACAACTTTACAGAAGAAATAAATTCTAATAGTATAATAATAATAATAATAATAATAGGAAAATGTTTTGGTTTTGAAAACTAGTTCCCCATTCATAACTGTTTAAGCTATTTAGTTATGAAGAATTGTGGGAGTGGTCACTTTGAGTGACAGATGGTGTGTGTGTGTCTAGTCCATCTATTGCTTTTACAAAAAATCAGTGATAACCGGGTTTGTTATTTGGTCAGTTGCATGAACTGACCATCTAAGAAGTCTGTGCTCCAGTATTTCCACTGAGTGAAGTTTTAGTATGATTTGTTTGTAAGTAAGCACCAATTGGCAGGTATTGATGGCAGATATCAATGACATTAGTAATATGTCAACCATAGTTTTTAATACCTGCACCCAAACCACTCATTATAAGAGCCACCAAACAACCAGTCCAGAGAAATGTGTTAAACACCCATCCCTAGGTTATTTGGTTTGTTAGCTTTGTAACTTTGAGATAGGTGGGTATATCTGGACTTTATTCAGCCCACCCAGGTCACAAGAGTCTTACCTAGGGTCCCTTTATTGAGAGAGTAGTGTCAACTTAGAACATGGCGTCATTTTGGGGCCAAATGTGCTGAACTGCTGAATGAACCTTTTATGTTTTCAACTTTTTTATCATTTAACACATACAGCAATACATACTACAGGTACAGGTGCGCTCAAATTAAGTATAAAAATAGTTAAGCTATCAAATTTGCATACATTTACAATTGATGATGATTTATTTAATTAATTTAAATCCTGGCTTTTGTAACTCTGTGTCATGACACCAACGTGCGTGACCGTTTTAAAGTTATCTGTCGCTCGATAATCATTTATTCTGGATTAATTTGACCCTCAACAAACTTTTCTTTCTACAATCATCACCTCCAATTCAAAGATAAGCTGTACAATTTCTTGTTTTTTTCAACTCTGTGCTGTAAATTTGTGGACTTTTCTGCCAAATGCATGTGATCCCGAAATGTAATCAGTGTGCACACTGCAAAAACAATTAAAATATGAGAGGAAAGAGTGAAAGCAGAAAAGTGTCAAATCACAGCCTTTTGCTGTGTCTGATTTAACAGGTGCACGTCAGGCTCTCAGGTCCGAGTCTGAGCACGGTGTGAAAAAAATAAACGGTCGGGCTTTTAATCACAGCAATGACTCTAGTTCCACATGTGAGGGGTTTTTAATGGAAATACATCGTGATTGGACGGGACATTTTATCCGATGTGAGAGAAAAATGTGTTCTACAAAATCCATTATACAAGGTCTATTAGAAAAGAAACCGACCTTTTTATTTTTTTCAAAAACCATATGGATTTGAATCACGTGATTGCGTCAGACAAGCTTGAACCCTCGTGTGCATGCGTGAGTTTTTCCACGCCTGTCGGTTGCGTCATTCGGCTGTGGGCAGAGCTTTGAGTGAGGAGTGGTCCAGCCCCCTCGGCAGATTTTCATTGTCAGGAAATGGCGGAATGATTTGGGCTTTTTTTCCATCAGAATTTTTTCAGAAACTGTAGAGACTGGCAGCTGGAAACCATTCGAAAAATTTATCTGGCTTTCGGTGAAAATTTTACGGGCTTCACAGAGAATAAGGAGTGTTACTACAGCTTTAAGGATGGCTTTAAGGACGCTCGGCGCACCGCGCTCCGTGCCGCGCTCTGTGCCGCCATCGAGAGCCACAAACCACCGGATCATTTCTAAACGGATGGCTCTGTGGATCCGAGACCATTGTGTGCACTTTCTCTGGTTATCACAAGAGCTGGACATCAGCCATTTTCTGTCAGATTTCACTTTTAACAAGAGATTTTGTCATGGAAAGCCAAGCGGAGGCTTCGCGCGTCACGATCGATTTGCTGATGGAGCGAGACAAAACCACCTCCGTTTTGGTCTCACAGGACGGCTTTGAGATGGAGTTCAGACAGCTGTTGGTGGTTTTTCCAAATCGAGTGATTATCCGAGAAATTGTGGATGTGCCTGGTCATGCCAGAACATGTCCCATGAGGCTTCATCACGGCGTTGCTTTGCGCCATGCGGCATCGCCGCGACGCGCGGAATTCCTCCGCACGTCTGTCTCAATGTGCCAAAAAAGTGCTGATGTCCACGTCTTTTCACAATTCCTGTGCTAGTCAGACGACGTCCCGGATAAAACAGCGTCCAGTTTGGAAATGAACGGCAACATTCCCTGTTACAGGAGTTTTTGTCATGGAAAGAGGAGCGGAAAGCCAGATAAATTTTTCTAATGGTTTCCAGCTGCCAGTCTCTAACAGTTTCTGAAAAGATTCTGATGGAAAAAAAAGCCCAAATCATTCCGCCATTTCCTGGCAATGAAACGACGAGGGGGCTGGACCACTCCTCACTCAAAGCCTGCTCACAGGCGAATGACGCAACCGACAGGCATGGAAAAACTCACGCATGCGCATGAGGGTTCAAGCTTGTCTGACGCAATCACACGTGATTCAAATCCATATGGTTTTTGAAAAAAATAAAAAGGTCAGTTTCTTTTCTAATAGACCTCGTATACAGTGTTTATTACATGGAAAACAATACAAAAACTTTGGGGACTGTTTTGGTCCGGTAAGTGTGGATATATGGTTTACACAATAACAGTTAGGTGAGTTTTACTGTACATGGGACTGAACACTAAATTACTTTACTTTGGTTTGATGATGAAGTCACTTCCATCCCACACAGCTGACTTTATTTTCCCAATTTTTTCTTCTGTTGGGATCTGAAGGGCATCTGTACATCCTGGGATCGATTTGTGCTTCCAAATGCACAGCAACCCAGCATTTTCAACTAACAAATACATAAAATAGCTGGATTTACATGCAGATACATTAACAATGAATGCTATTTTGGCCCCAAGATGGCACCACGAGTCACATGACCATTTTTTTTTTGACTCGTCATGTCCCTACTCTTTGAATTAAGGGACTCTAGTCTTATCGACACCCCCCACCAAAACAACAAACAACAACTAAAAACATTATGGTTGGCAGGAAGTTGAGCGGAGTCGGGTCTGCAAGATGGGGACATGTAGACCCTCCCCATTTCAACTTCAAGCTGCTCTTCATAAAACTGATGGGTGATGTCACAGAGGGGTGACAATTTCTATAGTCTAAGGGTTTTGACACCTCATGCAGACAGTTCATCCAGCTTGAGTCCTTGTCCATACCTGAGGAAACAGGTCCTCCAGGGTTGCCCACAGCATAGATCTTATGTAGATCAATGTCTCTTTTCAGCAAAGTAACTTGACGCTGTTATAAACTCAAAGGTCCTCTTTAAGAGAATTCACACCTCTGCCAAAATAGTTCTGTCTGGCAGTTCTGTTGGAGACCTTTGACATTATTACAGCATCACCTGAACTGCTAATGCACAGATTTAACAAAAAAACAACAAACAAAACACAAAAAAAAAAACAAAAAACTGAAAGTCCGTCAAATTTTTGTGTAACACAGCAAACGACAATGCAAGTTAAGATGGTCTCGGCTTTCTTCTCTACTTTAATCTCCAATCAGTATTGTTTGCTAGTGAAAAGCAAAGTCAATGGATAAACTATACTTTTTTTTAGTAATTCTACTTTCTGTTCTCTTGAAAATAAAAAACAAAACAAAACAAAACATAAGTTCAGGCATGTAAAGCCACTCAGTGATCAGAAAATCAATCAAATCAGATAAGAATATTTAAACTGCATTTCTTGATGTGAGCCGGCACCTGTAGAAGGATATGTTTAGATATTGATCTGGTCTTGTCCAAATCCAGGCTGATTAAACCATGAATTTAAATCAGTTTATGTTACCACAAGCTCATCCGTTGATCCTGATAAGAGGTGCAAATTGACATTTTAAACTACACGAGGCGTGAAAATTGTGCATGAAGATTGCATCTTACTTTTGCTGGAGCATGTATCCTGAGCAGAGATCAGACTTGCATGCCGACCTTTTCAGAAGATTTGGAAAAACATAAAGCAACATAGAAAAGCCAAAGTTACTTACATCACAGAGGCCATGTTGTATTACCGGTACCTGTTTTAATAAAACAGTGTTTAAACTGGTCATGTGCCCTTTGATAAAACTGAGAGTGGGTTCATTTCTGGCCCTCTGAACTTTTTTGATGTAACCTTGTGTATACACTAACCAGATACTTTGTGAGCCCTGTCTAGTGGATGAACCCTCAGCATCGCACCAGCCACCACCGTCCCAAGACAAGGCCCTTGGTCTTGGTGCTTAACTGTGGTCTTGTTTTTTCCAGCAATGGGACAACAAATGGCTGTTTAGTGTGATACCTTTAAAGGACAATGAAGTTCTAAGTCTGTAGGATCCTGGTGCTTCTAGTCTTACTGTTTGGTTGAGAGAGTTGGATGTTAACCAGTGAGTTAAGGTGACAACTGGCTGTCTTTTGTACTTCGCCACTTCTGAGGAACTGTGGGTTCTGCTGGAATGACTTTGTTTCAAACAGTTACTTGGGGAGATTAAGATGAGTATAACACCAAACACAACATTCTGGCCTTCTGGAATGTTTCTGTAGGCATGGGCCATCAGACCGGTCCTTGAGTGTTGAGGACCTCAGCATCTGGAGAAGGACAAGGAGATGGCCACATTTCACCTGGCTGTGGCAGATACATGGTTACACTCAAGATGTGGTGATGGAGCAGTTGCCATCCAGGAGCCAAGATGGCTCTGCAATGTGGAGGATACAGCAAAATGCAGTACCAGCACATGCTGTCAGACCTGATTCAGATATTCGGCATGGTGCTGGAGACATGACTCAAAAATTCTGGTCCAAATTCAGCCCTTTGCCACCCCAGGAACTCAAACAGCATTTTAGGGGGTCTAACACCTAGTGTATATTTCTACTGTAGGGACTTCCACCAGAAGGTGATTCCCCCGTCTTGGGAGTGAGATAAAAACCTTGGCTGGGGCAGGTACTTCTGGGTTGTTCCTGTGAACGATTGCATCATCTGGCCAGTAGGTTGAGTTACAGTGGTGGAAATGTACCTATGGATGCAATCGCATTGCATGCTGTAACTACTGCAACATTACTCCACAAACCCTAGGATGAATTGTTGAGACAAGGCATATTCCCCGTTGTTGCTGTCAGGTCCTGACCCTACTGTGTGAATATTTGAGCACAACCACAGTTTCATAAGGCCAGGCAACATTTTTCCAATCTTCCACTTTCAAATAGGGCAGCACAGTCTCCTTTGAACTCTTGTGTGATATCGCAGGATTTGACCACATCTGGGGACAGCCTGGACAGACACATGAAATACTAATCCCCGGGTGGAGTGTGGGTGTTTTGACACAAACCATTCGGCCCGGCTAGGTAAACTTAAAAGCATACTTGCCATTGCTTAGCGGATGTGTCGGTTTAAGACGTGCCGGTTGAAGACGTGCTAGTTTAACACAAACCAGCCCTTCTGGCAGCAACATCCACACCACTTTACATCACCTTGCACTCTGATGCCTAGTTTGAACTTCAGCAGATGCTCTTGACCGTGTCTGCAGTGTTGCAGGGAAACATTCAAACCCCATTTCTGGTCGCCCTTCTGATTGACAGTTTAATGAAAAGTCTGACCACAGAAGCTGATTTTGGTCTTGAAACATAATCTTGCTTGTCAAGTCAGCACCCATCACTACTTTGTAGATGTCATTGCTTTGCACAAAAAACAACGGGACAGCTGTCCAGATCTGCTGCAGCAGCAGAACAGCTCAGTCTTATCATTAGTGCTCCCAAAACCAAGTGCATGACAGTCAAGAGCAATCCCCAGACACTGCTCTGTATCTACAGTGAACCCATTAAGCAGCTATTCAACTTCAAATACCTACAGTCAGTGGTGGTTTCCAGCTCAAGTGATGTCATTCATGGTTAGGCACTGACCAGGTGGTATCACACAAAATCAAAGTCTTCCAAACCTTTGACATTTTGTGCTACAGAATTAACGTCAACCTTTGTTGGACTGACATATATTGATGTATCAGTCTATTGATTTAAACTCCCTTAATAGACATAAGGGAGATGGAGTACAAGTTAAAAAAATAAAAAACAGCAAAATCAACACAGTGTCCTCCAACGTGACAAAACCAAGTATGCGTCTGTACTCTGATAATATGAGGAGCCATCACAGCTTGATGACATTCTTCTTGTAAAGAACGTGAGTGAGGGATGGGGGCAGTCCAGGCAGGCGGCTGACAAAGTTTGCAATAAATCCTATGCAAATGAGACTCCAGGTTATTACATCTCCCGATGCATGTAGTACGTGTGTGTGCATACACGGCTGTGTCAGTGGGCCTGCTGTGTAATGAGACTTGTAATGAGACTTGATCAAATTTTGGCACACTCACTGTGGTGCCAGCACACGGTCACACTGTCTGCCTGAAGTTAGAGTCCAACTGCAGCATTTTATCCAGTAGGATGAATCATAAAATATGGGGCAGCACATATTTAATGAATCTAGGACATTTCCATACTAGAGGCATCACCCACAGCAACAAGTTCAGCTGAGATGAACTGTGTAGTTTGGGTTTGAGAAAATATTAGTTAGAAACTGTGTTCGTTCGCAGGTTGTTCGCACAAAGCGCTGCTTGTTCAGTCTCAGTTTGCAGTGCAAAGTGGACCAATAAAAACACAAATTACCTGTGCATCACCTGTGCCGAGCAGGATGAGTGATCAGCCAGTGTGTTTGCTGTTTTTCATTTGTTTGCAGGATGACACACAACGAATGATCTCATTCCAATTAAACTTTCTGGAAAGGTGGGCCATGGGTTAAGGAAGAACCCCTGAAATTTTGATGGAGATTGGAATCAAAGAGGGCATCATGGGGGCTTAGTGGTTAGCACTGTTGCCTCACATCGAGAAGGTCGTGGGATCGATTCCTGCCCTTTCTGTGTGGAGTTTGCATGTTCTCCCCGTGTTTGCGTGTGTTCCATCTGGGTGCTCCGGCTTCCTCTCACCTCCAAAAACATGCAGATTAGGTGAATTGAAAATTTTTAATTGTCCATAGGTGTGTTGTTTGTCTATATGTGGCCCTACAATAGGGCAATGCAGTCTTGTTTGAACCCTGCGTGATATCGCGGGATTTGACCATTTATGGGGACAGCCGCTCCCTTTATTCACAGCAAAAATTCAAGGGAAGATGAGGCAAATGGGGGGCATCATGTCAGTAGGTGTTAGCCTACACAGCTAACCAGAGTAGGTGCGTTCTCTCGCCTGCAAAACCGCCTCAACACGTTTGAGCTCCGGGTCATAAACAAACTGCAACACAAGTCCACTTTCCCACCGCATTGTCACTTTGTCTTTGTATTTTCACTTTGTTTGCGTGTAATTTGATCAAAAGAGCCATGTTTCTGTCCCCATAAGTAGAGAAATTACATCATATGCATCATATTGTATCCATTTAGCGCCCGCCCTAAAAAGAGACCACGCTGCCCAATAGACTGGCGAACTGTCCTGGGTGTACCCTGCCTCACGCCTCATGACTGCTGGGACAGGCTCCTGCCCCTCGTGACTTTTAATTGGAGTAAGCAGGTATGGAAAATGGATGGATGGAATCAAAGAGTATTGTGATTTTGATCCATATTGCTGGACTTTAATCCTGGTTGATCAAAGGGAAAAATTCTAAAAAAGCTCATTGCTGACTTTCTGTGAAGGCTGTCAGTTGTCCAGGTGGTTTCCATAGTAGAGAAGCTTGAATCTTCGACTGGACTGGGTTGCTTGACGCGAGGACATTTCACTTCAAATCGCAGAAGTTTCATCAGCTAAAATTCTTGCTCTGGTAGTCTGACTTCTGTCTTGACTCTTGTAGAGAAGAACAAACAGAAGCCACAAAAGCTGGAGTTTTAAACCTAACCAGACTGCTCCTACCGAGAGGCAGACTGCTATTGGCTAGTGACTAAACAATTACTTTAATTAGCACCTATTGTGCTCTAGTTAGTACCCTCCTAATGACAGGCTAGCTGTCCCTCCTAATAAGGGGACTGATGCCTCGCCTAACGGCTCTCCTGATGACGTGAATGACTCATTACCATGAACAAAAGACTGAAACTGCTTTGACCTGAGTACCCCATTGTAAGCGTTAACCAACCCAGTCCAGTCGAAGATTCAAGCTTCTCTACTCATCGCTGACTTTTCACAAAATATGTATTTAAATGTAGGCAGGGGTGCTTTTGTCTTATTGTAATTTAGCATGGAATATGAAGATCAGTATATACATATATCATTCCATCATAAAAGTATCATCCCTGAATTGTATCATAGTCCATGTATACAAATATCAGCTTGTGTTATATGGGAGAGATGTGCTCTCCTCGTACAAAGTGTAAAAGTGCACATGAGGGATGAGGGATCTCTCAACTGATTTGAGCTGGCTTCTCTCACATTTGCAGTGCTTCTTTGATTTTTTTTTTTTTTTTGTCTTGCTGATGGAGTGTCCCACTTCAGCACCAGATTACAGAACACTCATCTATCATCCCCCTCTGTCGCTCTCTATGCAATGAAAGCTTAGCAGGCTTTTAATGTGACATTCGTTGTCAAGATCACTTGCAGGTGAGGTGAGTTGACGGATCACTGTCATAGATGCACCTCTTCAAATGACACATTGTGAGGTGGGGTGGAAAAAAGGGAGAGATTGTTGTAAAGACAAGATTAGTGAGTATAAAAAAAAGTTGTCTTTTGAACAGGCAGCACATTTGTCTGTCAAACAGCTACTTTTGGATAGATCCTGTAATGGAGTAATTAAACTTTCAGATTTTTACTTTCAAGGGTTTCCAAATCTGTTGCCAGGATAATTATTTACTGGCGTGTGCATATTTCCCAAACATGCTCAGGTTCACAAGAGGATAGTGATACAGGTCATGGTGGTGTTCCATCTGACTGACATGCATTGTTTACATCTGTCTATGAGAATACTGGAGCCACATGTGAAAACCAACAACAGGATTGCAGTGTTGCAGTACATGAGTCCAGTCTGCAGCTCAAGACCTGTCTTGAGACCACCTCTTCACTTACACAGTCTTGACTCAGAATCGAAAGCAGTTCTACTTGATCTTCACTTGGTCTTCAAATATCCTAAAGTCTTGGTCTTGGCTCATACTTGACCTTTTATGGTCTTGGTTTTGATTTGGACTTGATAAATAGGTGGCCTTGTCCCGAACCCTAATGTGAATGACCAATGGGGCAGAACAGGACAGAAAACCAGTTTGTACTGAGTAGGTCAGACTTAAAATTGGTTGGCACAATCTCGGGAGGAGCCCACTGTCCAACAGATCTTCAACTCACACCTCTTTTCTGGCACTGCTGTCAAAGTTGGGGGCATTGAACCAGAATGGGCAATGCTCAAAGCTTCCATTGCTGAAGCTCCAGCAGGTATCTATGGACTGAAGGTCTTAGATGACTCAAGGGGTGGCAACCCTCAAACATCATTGTGGACACCGGTGGTCTGGGAAGCCGTCTGACTGAAGCAGGAGTCTTTCTGGGATTTTATGGAACTCCTGCATTAAATTGGAGTGATCTCTATAGTAGGGGCAGAGCTGGAAGCTGATGGGAGATCATCATCAATTTCTCTGGTGGACGTCACTGGGGTAGTCAAACAACTGCGCAGTGTCAAAGCCCCGGGGTTTGATGAGATCCTTCCACAAATGCTGAAGGCTCTGGGTGTGGAGGAACTGTCTTGGATGAGACGTCTCTTCTTTGCGTTGAGGTCTGGGACAGTGCCAAAGCAGTGGCAAACTGGGGTGGTGGTCCCCATACTTCAAAAAAAGGGGACCAGAGAGTGTGTGCCAATTATAGGGGCATCACACTACTTGACCTCCCTGGTAAAGTCTACTCCAGGGCACTGGAAAGGAGGATTCAGCTGATAATCAAACCTCAGATTGAAGAGGAACAATGTGGGTTCCGTCTGGGCTGGGTTAGGGTTAGGGCTAACCTACTATTCAGGATTTTTTCAAATATCAACATTTCATCATTTTTAGTGATTATTTGTGCACATTTTTTGGTGTCACCTACACTTTAAAGTTTTTATTCAGTGAAGAAATTAAGCATTTGGATGTTGGTGAAGTACGTGATGCTCTAATGTTGGATTGCAATTTGTCCAAATTCTTTCACGCAGGTTATTAACAAGGTTGAATCGATTTCAAGACTCTGATCTTCTCTCTTTGACATCTCACTTATTTTCTGCATGGTGGTGGTGGTTGGGGAGGGTGCCAAGGGGTTTTAACAGGCGTGAAATGTTAATAGTTCTTTTGTATTGTTTAAGATTATTATGCAAATATATGCAGCTCAGCTTGCATGCACAAACAAATGCACGTGCACCAAAAACCAATCAAGGAACAGAATCCCCAGCAGATGCAATCCAAAACCAATCAGAACACATTATGCATGCACAGATACGCACCGGCCCAACTTTCCTTTTATATCCCTCAGGTGCTTTTTTCCAGTAAATACCCAGAACAAAGCGCCTTTTGGAGCAAGCTAACCCCCTTGCATTCACGGGACACATTTGTCATATAAAGTTTGTGCAGTGGATCAGCAAGAAACGTCGCTTTTATTTATAGCGCAGGATGAATGCACCAGCCCTGGCATTAGGTTTATTGAGGAAAGAATGTGCAGAAACCTCAGTTTTTGTATTTTGGGGTATTTTTTTCTAAAAATCTAAGGGACCTCGTAAGAGTCCGAGTCCGTGAGCCAATGTAATCTAATTTCACCAGCAATTTGTTCCTTGTGGAAGGAGAGTGAACCTTTCGGATTGCAGGCACTTGATGGCCTGGCAGTAGCGACTGGTGGCTGCTCTTACGTAGGTGACACAAGTGGCAGCCAGTTCTCTCGCCTGCCACGGGATTGGATTGGACGAGCGCCCCATGTTTGACAAGCTTTGGCACCTAATTCTCTATGCAGTGACACCGGGTGCCATTTGGCGCGGCAGCACAGAGCGGCTCTTGCGCTTCCTTGGCCTGTCAGTCTTCTTTCCTTTCAGTTGCTATTTCTGATTTTTCCAACTTTTGAGAGGATTGTGGCACCGCAGAGGCATCGCCTGGGTCGCAGAGTCTTTGGCGCGTCGTGGCGTGGCCGACTGTGCAAACAAACAGGCCAGCTGCCATGTTTCTGCAAACTGCTCGCCTCCACTCTGCAGCTTGTTTGTCGTTTTTGTGTGTTTTCCGCAGCAGTCGCCTGTCAGTCAGTCAGGCGGTTAGTGGTTGAGTAAGCGAGCGAGTCAGCTGGTTGTCAGATGCGTTCTTCGGGGTGAATGACAGAGAAGACCCTCACCTGTCATGTGTCATCAGAAACCAATACTAATGACTCAAAGATGCGGCAGCAGTATGTGTCAACTAAGTTGACCCACGCGCTGTCGCGTAGCTCCATTTCTGCAGACAGTCTCCCTCGACACGGGATGATTGACAGAGAGTTTTATCTGCTTTTGAAGACTGCAGCGGACGCTTGACTATATTTTGAGATGTTAATGAACAGTCAGTACATGGCCACATTTTCCTCCCCCTGCTGTCAGAATATGAGTCACGATCGCGGCACGCAGCAAAACAGCTGCAGTGTGACATAATGATTTACGAGCCATGACTTCATTGTCACTTTGCAAAGCCCGTGACTTATACTGTGTCACTGCTGAGCTGTGATTTTAATTTTTTTAAGGAGGTTCAAAGCAGCCCTCTGCAAATGCCGAACAACTTGTCACATGCAGTTAATCTGGAGTTTAATCAGAATCAAGCAACAGAACTCTTAATCAGATTGTTGTCTGATTAAGAGTTCTGTTGCTTGATCGTGATGGCAGCAAATTTTTTTGGAGATAATTATTTATTGTGTGTTTTTCATGCAAAGGTGTGTTGAGTTTTGCCACACTTCGGTGGGAGGTGATGGTCAAGTAATTGAACGGGTGGGCCAGTGACCAGAGGATCTTCTGATCAGATCCCCTTCAGCCTCAAAAAAATTATTTCAAAGGGCCTTTGGGCTCCCAGTGTGCAGCTGGACACCTTTCCATGGTATCAGTGGGTGAATGTGATGCGTTACTGCAAAGCACTATATAAATAACGTTCATTTACACTTTAGGACTAACCCTAACCCACTTACACCCTCACAGAAATATTTAACCCTAACTTTTACGATTTATGTAATTTTATTACATGACAAATTCCCATTTACGTTTTTTAGATAATTTTAATACAAACCTACCAAATAAACCTCACATGATGCATATTCATTACTATCCTATTTATTTTAAATGCATAATCCTCTGCTTTATGTATTTAGTATTAATAAAATATAATTACACTAAATCAATAATAATGACAGTATTTATCTAAAATACCTAAAGTATATTGTTTGAATTGCATAATAATTATGTTACCTATACAAGATAAATGGCGTAGGTAGCATAATTATTATGCAATTCAAACAATATACTTTATGTATTTTAAATAAATACTGTCATTATTATTGATTTAGAGTAATTGCATTTTATTAATACTACATAAAGTTGAGGATTATGCATTTCAAATGAATAGGATTGATTACAGTAATGAATATGCATCATGTAAGGTTTATTTGGTAGGTTTGTATTAAAATTATCTAAAAAAAAAAAAGTAAATGGGAATTTGTCATGTAATAAAATTACATAAATCTTAAAAGTTAGAGTTCAATATTTCTGTGAGTGCATCCTTTGTAGTGCAGTAGGCAACTGAAATATTTCACACAGTGGTACAAGCACCATATTTTGTGAAAATATTCAGAATTAGACTAAAATTTATTACCATGTAAGTTCTCACATACAAGGAATTTGATCTGGTGTTATTGGTGCATAAACAGCAATAAAAAGAAAAGGAAAACATGCTTCTGTAAGAAGTGAATGAGTCAAATGCACAAATGGCTAAACTATGTTTACTGTCAAATAGATGTAATGGAATGGGGCTGTGCAGACATGCAGATGAACAGGTAGGGATGATCAGTCTGTACTTTGTGGGAGTGGGGGGGGGGGGGCAGGGTCAATGGGGATCTCTGGCATGATTTATAAGACTAGCTGTGGACGGAAAGAAGCTGTTTTGGTGTCTTGAGGTTTTAGTCCTGATGGACCTCAGCCATCTGCCAGAGGGGAGGGTAACAAAAAGGTTGTGTCCTGGGTGAGAGGGATCGGCCACTATCTTCCTTGCTCGCCTCAGGGCCCTGGAGGTGTATTCCAAATCCACAGGCCACTTGAATTATCAAGATGGGAGTGGATGGGATAGCTGCCATTCCGGATTGTTGAATTGCACATAATCCCACCATGTGTACCAATTTAGATGACCTAGGTGTTCCAAAAGTAGATTTTTGACTAGTAAGTCCCTTCGGCTGCTCCCTTGTTTGCACTCGGGGTCGCCATGGCAAATCCAAGGTGGATCTGCATGTTGACTTGGCACAGGTTTTACGCCGGATGCCCTTCCTGACGCAATTCCACATTACATGGAGAAATGTGGCAGGGGTGGGATTTGAACCCGGAACATTCTGCACTGAAACCAAGCACATTAACCACTTGGCCACCACCCCTGCTATAATCCCACCATGTGTACCAATTTAGATGACCTAGGTGTTCCAAAAGTAGATTTTTGACTATGAGGAAGTAAATCCTGTACATGCCCTGAGGCCCACCAGTTTGGGTCTTATCTCCACATATCATGACTCTACAAGACCAATGGGCTGGTGCTTATGCCCAGAAAACGTAGTGTCAAGTGCCTCAGAGTCTGACTCGGGATGGGATGCCAACCCACCATGTACTTCCACAGCTAATTCTGGTACTCATTCACAGCTGTTTGAACTTTCCAATCCAGACCTGCATATTGGTAGGTAGCACACTTGTCATGCTGAAGTAATGCTGCTTGAGCTGAGAAATCTCTAGTGGTGTTCTACGGTTGGTTTCTACATAGGGTTTTGATTAGAAGATCCTCTGGTCACAATTGGATGATTTGATGCTATGCTACAAGTTATTTTTGTTGTTACTGTCATCATCATTTTACCATATATGCAGTGTATAGTTTGTTACTGTAGATTGTGTCTTTCATTAGTTGTTACTGTATTGTATACTGTATGTAACACTTTCTTTGTGTATTTTCAACATTTTAATGTATATGCATTGTCCACTATGTTGCTGTAGAATCCCAGTGCATTCTGGGAAAATATTACTGTAAATCTACATAGAGTGTCAATGTGGTGTGACAAATTTACCACAGACTTCCATCTTGAAAATAAGAATGACTGACTGTCTTGACTGTGTAACTTTCAATAAAAAAATGTATTTAATCATCAATATTAATGATCCTGCACAATTTAAGGATTATAATAATTACTTATCAGATTAAGATTATCATGTAAATGTCCATGTATTAAATTCTAAGTGATTAGATGGCCATAAAGTTCTCTTTGTTGGACGACCAAATCAGTCCAGATGCAGCTGCTCGATTCCTGACACATATCCACGAATGCTAACATATTATTCGAGGGCTACAATTACTTCACAGGCTCTCAGTCTAATACAGAATTTAAATTACAAATCTGCTTTTTTAAGGCACTCATTGTTTTGCCTGCATGGTACGACTCACTGATGACTGACCAAGCAAACCTCTTGCATCATGTCACAGCGGATTGTTGAACACACCTAGAATGAAATGTGCATTTGCTGAATAAATTATCAGTCACTGTGCCTGCAAAGAGGGTGAACATGAATAAAATGCAAGTACTAAAAGCTACGGTGTGGAGGATTTAGGGGTATTTATCATCAGAAATAAAATATGACATTCATGTCATGGAGAGGACAATTTCCGTTGTATGTATGAGGTCTGTTAGAAAACTATCTGACCTTTTTATTTTTTGCAAAAACTATATTAATTTGAATCATGTGCGCTTGCATCAGCCAAGCTTGAACCTTCGTGCGCATGCGTGAGTTTTTTCACGCCTGTCGGTTGCGTCATTCACCTGTGAGCACGCTTTGAGTGAGCAGTAGTCCAGCCCCCTCGTCGGATTTTTATTGTGAGGAAAATGTCTGAATGATTTAGAGCTGCATCAAATGTTTCCAGAAACTGTGAGAGACAGCCATGTGGAAACCATTCTGAAGATTCAGACGGCTTTCAGGGATGATTCTATGGGGATCACACAGATTAAGGAGTGTTACAACCGGTTTAAAGACGGCGCACAATGGCGGAGGGCGCGCCGCGCTCCGAGCGGCGATCAACAGGCTGAAACAACCAGATCATTTCCAAACTGAACGCTGTGTTGATCCGGGACGTTGTCTGACTGCTACAGAAATGGCAGAAGAGGTGGACATACCACTTTTTCGGCACATTCCACTGTTACAGGAGTTTTTGTCATGGAAAGAGGAGCGGAGGAATTCGCCACCGAGCCATTAATGGCGCGGGACAAAAGCACCTCCGTGTTTGTCTCACAGGACATGTTATAACATGCCCAGCTCTTGCACCATTCGGAAGATTCAGACAGCTTTCGGTGGCTTTTCAGTAGTGTGACTATCCGAGAAATTGTGGACGAGCTGGACATGCCACAACATGTCCTGTGAGCCTTCATCACGGCGTTGCTTTTGTCCCACGCCATTAGCGGCTCTGTCCCGACGCGAATTCCTCCGCACGTCTTTTCATGACAAAAACTCCTGTAACAGTGGAATGTGCCGAAAAAGTGGTATGTCCACCTCTTCTGCCATTTCTGTAGTAGTCAGATGACGTCCCGGATCAACACAGCATTCAGTTTGGAAATGATCTGGTCGTTTCAGCCTGTTGATCGCCGCTCGGAGCGCGGTGCGCCCTCCGCCATTGTGCGCCGTCTTTAAACCGGTTGTAACACTCCTTAATCTGTGTGATCCCCATAGAATCATCCCTGAAAGCCGTCTGAATCTTCAGAATGGTTTCCACATGGCTGTCTCTCACAGTTTCTGGAAACATTTGATGCAGCAAAGCTCCAAATCATTCAGACATTTTCCTCACAATAAAAATCCGACGAGGGGGCTGGACCACTGCTCGCTCAAAGCGTGCTCACAGGTGAATGACGCAACCGACAGGTGTGAAAAAACTCACCAATGCGCACGAAGGTTCAAGCTTGGCTGATGCAAGCGTACATGATTCAAATCCATATAGTTTTTGCCAAAAATAAAAAGGTCAGATAGTTTTCGAACAGACCTCGTATGTATGTATGTATATGTACAATGACAATGAAGACTCTATTCTATTCTATTCTATTCTATTCTATTCTATTCTATTCTATTCTATTCTATTCTATTTAGTGGAGCAGATAACTGTAACAATTGTTCATTTCTGGAAACAAGTGCCAACATTGGAACACATACTCCTCAAAAATTACTCTCTTGAAAAAACTGAGTATCCACTTGAATTTTCAGTAGGCGGCCACAAAGGTCAATTTCAGTTTGTACAGGGGTTAGAAGATAAAGTTGCTCCAATTTTGGTAAAAAGTGTTGCAAATTATTGGTTGAACTAATAGGATTAATAAATGAAATAGTTTTGACTGTATTGAATGCTTGGTCTGCAAGGTAAAGGTAGAGCAATGTCGACGTCCATTGGATTCTATGACATGTGAGATATGTTACCCTGTAACATGATAACTAAGCATGCCACATAGTGCCAACTATTCCTTTTTAAAACCCTATTAACTCAACCAATAATTTGCATCACATTTTACAATATTTAGAGCAACTTTAACATCTGACCCCTGTACAAACTAATGCTGACCTTTGTTACCATTCTTACTGTTTTTACCCCATAACTCCATAACATTCAGTCATAGATAGTCCAAACTATACCTTTTTGGTATCGTTGTGATCAGACAAATAATGTGGTATAGCTTTAAATATGATTGAAACATTTTGAAATTTTGAACCCTGTGTAATTCTTCAATTGACCCCTACCTGCCCACTTACTGAAAATTCAAGTGGATACTGTTTTTTCAAAAGAGTAATGTCTAAGGAGTATTTGTGCCAACTTTGGTGCTTGTTTCCAGATTTGAAGGATTCCTCTGTAAATATTCTGTTATCTGCTGCACTAATTACCATCTGATCATTAGCGTATAACTAACCGCAATAACAAATCAGTGTGAGCCCTTCATATCTACATGAGTTACAGTGTGATAGCCTTTATTGATTTGAATTACCGTGTTAGCATACTGGAAGAGGCAGATTCATTCACTCATTGCATTTTTTTGGGAATATGCGAGGGATTTTCATTGATAAGCAGGTCAGTGCTGTTTTTCCAACTTTGTCTTTTAGCTAAGACCAAACCCTATCTTTCTAGGATCGACCTCGAGAAGGTTATCCATGCCTTCATTACAAGTAGGTTAGATTATTGTAACTCTCTGGATGTTGGCTTGGACTAGACCTCTCTTAATCATCTCCAGCTCATCCAGAGAGTTACAATAATCTAACCTACTTGTAACGAAGGCATGGATAACCTTCTCGATGTCGATCCTGGAAAGATAGGGTTTGGTCTTAGCTAAAAGCGTGACCATATTATGCCAGTCTTGGCTCCCGGTCCAGTATTGTACTGAATTCAAATTTCTTTTATAATTATTCTCTAACTTTCCGAGGTTCTGCTCTGCTACACCCCAACCAGAGCCTTAAGGTCCTCTGACCAGAGGTGGGACGATGTTACTCTCAAGTCATGAATCAGCAAGTCTCAAGTCATTATGACCACCAATTGTTTGCAAGCTGACTTGAGACTTGACTTGGGATTTGTAGATTGATGACTTCACAGTGACTTTCTCCCACTAACTACCTGACTAACTGTTGCTGGAGGTGCCCAAAACAAGATTAAGGACTAGAGGTGACAGGGCTTTTGTGGCGGCTGCCCCCAGGCTTTGGAATAGTCTCTTTTGTATTAGATCATCCCTGACCCTTGAGACTTTTAAATCTTCTTTAAAAACTCACCTCTTTTCTGCAGCATTTCCCAAATGAGAGAGTGCATTTTTCTTTTCTTTTCTTTTTTTAAATTGTTGTTTTTAACTCTTAGTTATTTATTATTGGGCGTTACCTGGTGCCCATTTTTATTGTACAGCACTTTGGTGGACTGCCATCATTTTAAATGTGCTTCTGAAATAAAGTTTGAGTTGAGTTTTCCAAAGCAGACTTGAGGTTAAAAAACAAAACAAAAAAGCCTTAAGGTTTGATTAGATTCTATTATGGCACATATTTAGTTTTAAAGGACTCAGATTTGGAAAAAACATGACTGGAAGATGTTGTCACAAGCAGTAATGTTGGTCTTTTCTTCTCTACTTTGAGGCTTATGGTTCTGGTCCATGTGAAACCTTTGATGGGGTTCAGATGAATGTTTAAGATCACTTTTAATGACATTAGTTAAGTCTGCAAAGCATTTCTGCCTAAGTGGGAAAACGTATGTGGACATTACTGCACCGTTGGAGAAGCATTTGTGAGCATAAAGTGACACTAAGGAGGTTCGACCAACGTGTCAGTGTTTGACACACTGTAATTCCTGGTGCTGATGGAGACTTAAGCATTACACACACACACACACACACACACACACACACACACACACACACACACACACACACACACACACACACACACACACACACACACACACACACACACACACACACACACACTTACTGCACAAACTTCCCTCTCTTCTTTCTGCACTTTCTACCATAGTCAGCAATCTTCCAGACAATACTTTATTTTTTAAAATATATGAGCGAGTGACCTTTATCGCTGTCTCACTTTATTATACGTTCCTGTTAATTTCACACAATCACCATAATGAATCTAAACTGCTCTTTGCTGAAATTAGTTCTGATTTTAGAACGGTTGAAAAGAGGTGGTTAGTGGTGGTTCGGGAGCAGTCATCAAAATTCATTTAACTAATGAATGTCATTACTTTCAATTGCTTTTGCATGAATTTGTGCATTTGGTCTTTTGAGTAATCTGAAGTAAAAACAATATATGTTGAGATAAATCATTTTTTATGTTACTTTTTTCATATGTAACAACACTGACCTTACATTCTTCTGCCAATACTGAAAAAATGCTGGAGTTTTGCCTTTGAGCAGCTACATTATTGTAAAAAAAACTATAAAAAGAAACAAACTGGATGTTTATTTAAGGGTTAAAGTACTGCATTTCTGTAGCAGTTGTCCATTTGATACAGATGCAGGTACTTAAAGTGCTGTATAATTACTCACGCTTCAAGGTCTGAGTGCTGCCATGCAAGAAGCTCAACTGCTCACCACGAGGAACTTGGGAATTAAGAACTTGGCCAAGTTTAGTGGATTTCCTTGGTGGTGAGAAATCAAACGGAGGATCATCTGGTATCGATTCTGCCACTTTCCCCACCTACCTTATGTCAGGTGTATCTATTCCTGACATAAGGAAACAATATACCTGTACCAGATATATCTGTCAGAAACCAAATAAATTAGACGTATGGACATGGCCAAGAGGATCTCATGAAGTTCAAACCAATCACTGGAATGGGGAGCACAAGGTGATTTAAGTGACTTTGAATATGGCATAGTTTAATCAGCCAGAGCATTCTGTGTACTGGCCCCAAGCCCAGATAAATGAGGAGGACTGGGTTAGAAAGGATGCCCAGGGTGAATTGTGCCAAATCAAATATGTAGGTCAGAAACTGTTTATCTATATCAGATCACTCAAGACCCAGGTTAACAGTCTGCCATTAATACTGTTCTGCAGCCGGGTATCCCCAGAATGCTACTGTGAGAGAGAAGAAGGTGTGTCCAAAGCAGCTGGAAAGGAGGAAGGGAGGGAGTGTAGGTTAGACTTAGAAGTTTGAATGTTGGCACAATGACTGAAAAGAGAGAATGCCATATTTCATTCTGGTGTGTTATTCTGGTTTCTGAGGGGTTTTTTTTAGACTTTTATCTACTGCATAGTACATTCCTGTGTTTTATGACACTGGTATTTTTCCCCTATGTTATTCGTCCCCCGTGTTCCACTTGTTGTACTCTCTTCAGTGTGATTTGTTCCATGAACCTGCTTGAGATTATCTTGTGAATCTGTTCAGCATTGATTAAGCTTGTGCTCATTGATACATCTCCAACATGTCTTTGCTTCCTATTCACGAGTTTCTGGGCTCATGTCTTCTCTCTCTGGTCTCTGGCTCCCTCTGGTGTCCTTATGCTGCACTATACCCTATCACACATGTTTTGAATTAGATCAAGTAATCACAGCTGTTTTCAGTGTGTTAGTGGGCTAACTGTATTTACATTGCATGTGGATAGTATTCACAGCATGTTGCTTTTTCCACGTTTTGTTATGTTGCCATCTTATTCCAAAATGGATGAAATTCTTTTTCCCCTCAAAATTCTACACACAATGAATCATCCTTGAGATGTGTCTAAAGCTTATTTGGAGTCCACCTGGGGTAAATTCCGTTGATTGGACTGATGTGGAAAGGCACACACCTGTCTAAATATAAGGTTATAAGATGACAGTATGTATCAGAGCAGAAACCAAGCCTAAACTCAAAGGAAATGTCTGTAGACCTCTGAGACAGGATTGTCTCAAGGTGCAAATCTGGGGAAGGGTACAGAAACATTTATGCTGATTTGAAGGTTTCAATTACCACAGTGGCCTCCATTATCCATAAACGGAAGAAGTTCAGAACTTTTGCTGTCTGTCTAAACTGAGCAATGGAGGGAGAAGGGCCTTAAAATAGAATAGAACAGTATAGGGCCTTTACTGTCATTGTACATGTACTATACATAAATACAAAATTTGTCCTCTGCATTTAACCCATCCTAATTACAGTTGGACATGCCTGATGGCACAAGAGGTCAAACACAAATGCAGAGTTTAATGTCAGGGCTATCTTGGGTCAGCATACAAAAAGGCAGTCCAAAAATAGCAACAGTAACCGAAGCATAAGACAGAGACAGGATCCAAAAACAGGCAGATAGGTCGATACACAGTAAAGCAAAACAGGACTGTGAAACCCTAAGGACAAACGCTTGAAAATGGCACAAGGCACAACAATCTCACAAGTGAGAAAAAGGAGTGGCTAATACAGGGGATGAGATCAGGAGGAAATGCACCACAGGTGTGTGAGGAAAGTTCCAGAAAGGGGGCATGGCAAGCAGGAAGGGAGGACAAGAGGGACATGCCTGACATCAAGCACTCGACATTAGACAAGAGAAATCCCTCCACAAAACCCCAGTGCAAAAATACCCACAAACCACAAAAGAGAGAAAAAGAAACAGCAAACAATAAACCCCACAGATCAAATCATTAGACAATTAGACATAATCCAACCACAATAGCAGTGGGCAGCCACAGTCCAGCGCCCGGGGACCAACTCCAGATGTAGAGACGCTGCCGTGGTGCTAAATAAGCATGTTTTTGATTGTGGGAGGAAACTGGAGTGCCTGCAGGAAACCCACGCAGATACAGGGAGAACATGCAAACTCTACACAAAAATGAAGTGATCCCACGATTTTCTTGCTGTGAGGCACCAGTGGTAACCACTAAGTCACCGTGCTGGGAGGAAGATGATAAGAACCCCATGATCACTCTGTCAGAGCTCCCGCTTTCCTCTGTGGAGAAAGGAGAACCTTCCAGAAGGACAACTCTGCAGCAATCCACCAATCAGGCCTGTATGGTAGAGTGGCCAGACGGAAGCCACTCCTTAAATGGTAAATGAACTGCAGTTATATAGCGCTTTTCCATCTGCATCAGATGCTCAAAGCACTTTACAATAATGCCTCACATTCACCCCGATGTCAGGGTGCTGCCATACAAGGCGCCCACTACACACCGGACACCCAACTAGGGGATTAAGAACCTTGCCCAAGGGCCCTTAGTGATTTTACAGTCAGGCTGGGATTTGAATGAAGGCTCCTCTGGTCTCAAGCCCAATGCTTAACCACTAGACCATCACCTCCTTCGTAAAATGCACATGGCAGCCCACCTGGAGTTTGCCAAAAGGCACCTGAAGGACTCTCAGACCACGCACAGCAAAATCACCAGTGTTAACACAGTAACAGGAAGACAGAGGATGGATAAGAAAGGAACAGTAGTAGCCAGTAAACCAGTGGCGAGCAGTATTTCTGGTATTTTTATTTCTGTATTTCTATTTCTATTTGCAAATTGTTTTATACTTTCACGTTTGATATTCTGTGTGCTTCTTACCCTGTGTGCTGCCATACAATGCTGTTGTACCTCAATTTCCCAGAGGGAGTCTTCCCAAGGGATAATAAAGTTCTGTCTAATCTGATCTAATCCAATCTTGAGAGGTGCTGCAAAGAGGAATGGGCAAAACTGCTCAAAGATAGGTGCACCAAGATTGTGGCATCACATGCAAGAAGACTTGAGGCTGTAATTGCTGCCAAAGGTGCATCAACAAAGTATTGAGCAAAGGGTGTGAATATTTAAGTACAGGGTTTTTTTTTATATAAATTTGCAAAAACTTAAAAAAAATTATGTTGTTATTATGGGGTGTTGTGAGTAAAATTTTGAGGGGAACATAATGAATTTACTCCATTTTTGAATAAGGCTGTAAAAAGTGAAGTGCTGTGAATACTTTCCAGATGCGCTGTACCATCCTCCTTTTAACTTGAATGTGTGTTGGTGCTTCCTGGCTCCCGCATGGTCTAGTGATTTCCTACTTGACGTCCCTATAAATTTTACTCCTGTGTTTATCTCAACTCTTCCTTAGTATTTTTGGACACATCTGGACTCACTTCTGTTGTTAATAAATCACTTCATTATTGAACATCCGTGTCTTGGTGTGCCTGCAGTTGGGTTCAGTTCAGGTGGACCTGACAGGTTATATGGCAGAGAGGAGAAATGTAGATGTATTGTGTGTACAACAGAAGGCCATGGGGTGGAAGGAAGGAGAAATGGTGGAGTGTATTATACTAAGAGTGTGTCGCTGGAGAAATGATTTAAAGCTTTATTGTCATTTGTACAGAGTACAGTGGAACTCTTACCTGAATACCTTCTTCAGAGACAATTAACAAGCAGTCCAGCATTACAATAAGTTCAAGAAAGGTCATCAGAGGCCTGATGAATACTTACAGACACTTACAGACAATTTAAAGTTACCAGTTCACCTGGACTGCATGTTTTAGGATGCGGGAGGAAGCTGGAGTACCTGGAGGGAAGCCACGCAAACATGTGGAGAACATGCCCACAAGTGGGAATCGATCCCATGACCTTCTTGCTGTCAGGCAACAGTGCTAACCACTAAGCCACTGTACTGCCCTATCCAAGCATTGGAATAACAACAACAACAACAATAATAATAATAATAGTTATTGTTGCAGGGAATCAACATTTCACCCGTGAGCAAGTTTATTTCAGAAGTACTGGCTCGATTGTCACCAGACAGTATATGCATTGCACATAGTGACCCCAAAAAAACTATTATTTGGGGGTCAATGTTCAAGGTCACTTGAATGTAGTTTTTCAAAACATTGTGAGTGCAATAACATCTTTAACTGCCTGTCATTAAACTTATGGCTTTTCCCCAAAGAAACTGAACTTTCCCTGTACGATCTTTTTCTTCGTCATTTTCAAAAAATGTTACTTACACACGGCACCATCTCAAGAAATATCTGCATACACACGAAACCACTGAAAATGACTAAAAACGCTGTAGTACATATGCCAGGACTGTGTGTTGCGCTGTAATGCTACCACAAAAAAAAAAAAAAATGGAGAAGAAGATGTGGTGCACGTGCATAACAAAGCCAAACTTCTGCTTTGAGTCACACGAGATTATATCAAATAACAAGAGAATATCGACTGGGAATCGTGTCAAACCAAATATGCAGAAATATTTATAATGGACGTGTTTCAGGACACACGACAGAGAAAGCATGGCGTCTCACAGCGTCATAGGCCCGCCTGGCCTATGATGTCATCATTTCACAAAAACTCCATTTTGGTTATATGTACACATAAAAATGTAAACATGATGTTTTGAGATTTATCCACTGTGGGAACTGTTTTCAAAAGTACCATTTTTGGCGTCTGCAAACGCTGATTCTGTGTGGACAAAACGTTGATATGATACAAACTGTTTACAGGGCAGGCCCTCGGTATGTGTGTTAGCCTATTGAATTTTGGGGTCACAAGGTCAAAGGTCAAAGTCACTGAACTGTATTTTGTAAAAGCTTTGTGCAAAAATAAATAAAAAATTGTCACCTGTCCAAGCTAAGCTCATCAGTGTGTGCCGCCGTGGGTTAGTGCAGACTTTATTCTTGCTTTACCTTTGAAGTAACGGCTCCTATAATTACTGAAATAATCAGGGAAAAAAAGTCAACAGACACTATTGCAAATTCCAAAAAGAAAGCCTTATTCTGTATATGTCATCTTGTTCATTATGGGCCCATTTGGTCACGAGGTCTGACAGTAACAAGCTTCTTGTTTTTAGGGTTTATCAAACTTTACCGGAGAGTTGAGGGAAATATTTCCAAGGGGTCAGTGCTGGTCAGCCTCACAGAATTCTGCATCTCCAGGGAGAGCAGTGGCAGCAATGGCCCCTGCCGGCACACGCGGCTCTGAGGAAGACACGGAGTGAATGTGTATGTGCGTGGGCTTGTGTAGGCAGTTTTGTATGCAGGTTTCAGTGGTGTGAGTGCATGTGTATGGGCATGTGCATGTGTTTGCAGTGCTCACGGCTGTTTGTGCAAGTAAGGTGATGGAGGCAATTGAGCCAGTACCTGATGAAAGATCATAATAGTTGTGTTTTTTTGCATATTAACAGAAATGCTTAGCGAGCCAGGGGACACTTCAGAATTCTTACAGCAGCCGAGTGTTTGTTCTCAAATTCTAAAATCTTAAGTCTGACAGAGCCATTATTCGAAGCCTCTTGTACTTGTCCTTTTGAAAGATACTGCTGCCTCTTTGATATCTCGTGAATGTGGCCCTGGAGATATACAGACTTGGATTTCCAACAGGCTCCTCAGAGCCAGCTTGTAAAAATGCCATGTGGTGGGCGAGGGTACACGATGGCACACAGGCTTCTGAGAGTGGATTTTGGGAGTGGGATACACAGCACAGGTGCCATATACAGATTTGGAAACATGTGCAAACAGAGATGCAAAGAAGTTTTAAAAGTGTGCTTCATGAGGAATCCTGTGCATGGATGAATCATAAGGCATGTTCAATTTATCTGTTCATGTTACCTGACAAATGCCAGAAGTTGCAGCAGTTATTCAGCTGGAACTAACATTGGAGTAACTTTGCCTGCTGTGTGCACAACCTGAAGCCAGGCACACAAGTGTACACATCTATTGTAAAGAGTGTGAAAATGTACTCAGAACACCAGAGGCATCAGGTTTATAACTCTCCCATGCTGACACACCTCTGAGCTGGACTCCAGCTCTCTACCAGGCCAGCGGAGACCTCTGAGATACAGGTGACCGTCTACCGACTCAGCTTGACATACTAAGGACAACCGGCGCTACCGGAAAGGTCTGTTAATTGGTAATTTAGATTTTTTTTTGTTGTTGTTTATAATGTTATTTCAGATTGCCACACAAAACTCAAATACTAGGTGAGCTACAACCACTACCTGTGCACTCCCCCCCAGGACTAAACCAAACCAACTTTTTTAGGTGCCTTAGATGACCCCAAAACAGAATCAGGATGTTCCCAAAAATAAAAACTGGCCTCAAGCCAGTTATCCAAGATGGCCACCAAAATAGTTTATTTTTCAGTAAAACATCAATGATTTCTGTCATTATTAAATCTATTGTTTGTTCCTACTATGTATTTTAATGATAAGGGTCTATTGGCAGCCATTTGGACGCCATTTTGAATCTTAAACCCATGAATGAATTTAGTTTAGGCACAAATGAATTTGCGGTGACCTGCAATGGTCTTCCCATTGAATCTCTGTGATATTTAAGTTGTTTATATGTTGTTTAAAGGTGTTTTAGTGGAAAAACCCTATTTTGGCGGCTATCTTGGATGGCACTCCACCCCCCCCACCCCCCTACCCCCAGGGCTAAACCAAACCAACTTTTCTTAAGGTTCCTTAGATGACCCCAAAACACAATCAGGATGTTCCCAAAAATAAAAACTGGCCTCAAGATGGTGTCCAAGACGGCCTCCAAAATAGGCTTTTTTTTCACTAAAGCACCAATGATTTCTGTCATTATTAAGTCTATTGTTTGTTCCTACTATCTATTTTAATAACAAGGGTCTATTGGTGGCCATTTTGGACACCATTTTGAATCTTAAACCCATGAATGAATTTAGATTAGGCACAAATGAGTTTGCTGTGAACTGCAATGGTCTTCCCATTGAATCTCTGTGATATTTAAGTTGTTTATATGTTGTTTAAAGGTGTTTTAGTGGAAAACCTTATTTTGGCAGCCATCTTGGATAACTGGCTTGAGGCCAGTTTTTATTTTTGGGAACATCCTGATTGTGTTTTGGGGTCATCTAAGGAACCTAAAACAGTTGGTTTGGTTTAGTCCTGGGGGGAGTGCAAAGGTAGTGGTTGTACCTACCCAAATAAAAAGAAATAGTGGGGAAAAAAGAAAGAAATTTGATAAAAGTAAGGAATTTTCTTCAAACAATATTTCCCATGTGGTTTCCATGACAACAGTACTCTCATATATATCCCTCTACATCCTGCATGTCACTCCGCCAGGGTCATAGTCGCATTCTCTTCCCATTCCACTGTCGCATCATGACTTTTTGCTCACGTCATCTATTGTGAAGCGTGTTTTTAGATCACAGTTTGTCACATTTTTATGCTTGGCCAGAGCCCCTTTCTGTCACCATGCAACAATTTAGTTGGCCCCGTTGTGTCTGTTAGATGTGTTTATTAACAGCGGCGTCATTGCTCTCTGATGATGCACAGAGCTAGCTGCTTCACTTATGCATTTATTTATTTATGAGGGCATTTCACTGTGCATCACTTAAGCCGTGGTCACAACCCGCCATACTTGCATGTGCGTGCAGTCTACTTGCAAAAACGTGGGCTAAATTTGGAGATCCGTACGTCATAAATACTGCCTCAGTACGAATTTAGGAGCACGCAGACACGCCGTAGAGGTTTTAGTGCATGCAGAACTTTCGCTGCGGTCAGGCTGTGGATTCACCAGCAGTACAGATGACGCACGTTGTGAGTACTACCTCAGTACGGATTCAAAGCGGCACATTTTCATTCAATTACTATTGAATTATCCAAATATGTACGGAGGCAGTACGGATTACGGCACTCACCACATACTATGGAGGCCGACAGACTTTCATGCACAACGCAGCTTCTCACTTGAACTTGGACTTTATTTACAAACGTCAGCAACACACACTCCACAGCTTCAGTCTGTTAACTAGCTGTAACTTTTCGAGGCAAGTAAACACTCGTACAACTTACCGCTGCAGGCTGGACATGCTCATGCATCGCCGACGGCAAAAAACACATGCCGCTCCGGTCCCGCTCATAAAAAAGAAAAGCGACCCCACACACACACTGCTTTATTGTCAACTCTCTTTATCATTACACTCCTAGAGACGTGCGTTGAACGTACTCCCTCCCTCCTCTCGCTACTGCCTCCATACGTTTTCACAAAAACGTAGTGGCCGTGGCATCCGCAGAAAACGTACGGCAAAAAAAAAACGCACGTTGGGTTGTCACCGGGGCTATAGTGATGCAAAGGCGAAAGCCGACTTGTCACATATTAACGATCAAAATGTGACGAGTTGGGTGTAAGACTGTGTTGGCTGATCCAAATCTTTCTTAAACGCTAAACATGTAACATTGATTTTGAGGAATTTTGTTTAACAGTGTTTTACCTGTATGTGGGCCGACTCCTCATAGGTGCTTTTAATGATTTCAACCAAACTTGGTATCTTAAGGTTGACCTCAAAATTTCCCCCTTTCCCTTTTGTTAATCCAAAAAGGGAAAAATCTTAAATCATTTTGATTGAACAGGAAGTGTGTTACTATGTCCTTCACATGCACTTATAATTTTGACAACTACAGGGAAGACAACCCTCCTGTGATCTTTGGCTCCCCCTAAAAGTGGGCTTGGACCCCAGATTTGTTATCTTGGGGACTAAAGGTTAGAGCAGTGGGTTTGTGACTGGAGGATCCTCATTATAATTCCCCAAAATTTAGGTCCTTAATCCCTAATTCACTCCAAGTTGCCTTGTGTGGCAGCAGTTTGACATCACCGAGTGAATGGGTAAATGTGAGGCATCATTGTAAAACACTTATCTCTGTATAAGACAGAAAAATGCAATGTTAGTGAAATTCATTTGGAATTTTTACAATTTCCCAAATATGTTTCTGCCTCCTGCTGGATGGTTAGTAGATACCAGATGGATGGTAGATTAACAACAGGTGTGCACTTAGCTAACATTTGAGATCCCTAAGAGATCTGAAAGCAATGATAGGAAGCAGGTAGCTCAGGGTGATAAGGAGTCGGGTTCCCAATATCAAGACCTGAGTTTGATTCCCGGTCGTGCTTCTTATCTGTGCCCTTTGGCAAGACACTTTACCTATATTGGTCCAGTCCACCTAATGGTTACTGGACTTGGCTGGAAAAGCAACCTGCTAAATACACTCTTAATAACAGGAATTAAGTATTATAAATTGTTGTGTTTTTTTAATTTTTTTCCTCCAATGCTGTGTGCGTGACTTTCCACATGCTCACAATGTGTTCGTGCATGTGAACACAAGTGTGCACAAAACCATCGCCGCTGCTTCGTGCACACCTGTCCGACCGTGTGTCCTTCCCGACAGCAGGTGGAATATTTCGTGGTTCCCAAGTTTGTTTTTTGTTTGTGGATTTTCTTCCAGTTTCTGCATCTTTCGCTCAACTTTGCGTTGTGTGAAGGGGCCCTAACCCTCGCTTGGCTCAGTGAGGGTCAAGAATGCTGAAATATCACGGTAATAAAATGAAGCATCCTGTGCATTTATACCCAAACTGCCATTCTGGTTCCTCCTACTGTACCTAAATCCATCCACCCCAAACTTCTCTGACTATTTGATGCCCCTTTGACCCTGACATTTACCTGAAGTTTACCAATTTGCAAAACAAATATGAGGCAATAAATCATTCAAAGTCTGTGTTCCAAATGCTATTGTGTAAATGCTACATATTTGTGTCAAATATTACCTGGAGTTGTCAAAGTCAAAGTAAAATCTTTCACAAATGACATTTCAATCTGATTTATTGAATCTGTACATTTTGCGTTTTATTGAGTTGTCTGAATTGGACGGGTTTAAGAGCAAGAAAATGCTCAGTATAATCTCGAATCAGAAGAAGAGCGTGGAAGAGAGGACTAAAGAGGGGGATGTAAGAAGTAAAACGTCCCCACCTCGGCAACTCTGTGTGCAGGTGCCACCAACATTGCTGGTGTCAGCTTCTCCCTCTTTAGCACTTCTTTTCCTCCTGTCCAGCTTCCTCTCTTCTCCTTTTATCCTCCTGTTTTGCCCAGATCGCCTCCCCCTTTCAGTCTCTTTTCCTTTCTTCCACTCTATAATTACCAGCCACATTACTACCAGGTGTGCAGTGGTAATGATCTCACTCTGTTTAGTAACACAAGGACAGGCTCATCATTTCTAAAGTGCAGTAATTAGTGGCAGATTTAGGTTAGTTTTTGGGGTCGGTTACCGAGTGAATCTTTGAAAAAGAGGTACACTATGTGTATTTTCTATTTATTTAATTTCTTTTTCTGAGAGGAAAAAAATACAATTCTAAAACTTTTATTACACCCAAGCGTGGTAGTGCATGTGAGGTATCGTTTTCAGTGCTGTGCATCCATTATCATAACTCAAACACTTTTGCAGCAAATTTGGTGGAATGTGTGTGGGTGAGCTGAGGAAAAAGTGATATGATTTTAGGATCAGTTACAATTAAAGATCACAGTCCAAGGGCAAAATTTTGTCCCAATGCTGATATTTAGAATGTCAATTTCAAGGAACTGGATCCAAATATAATCATGGTTACTATTAAACAGTAATTTAGATTCACATGTCACCTTTTCATTGGTTAAATGACCCTTGGATACTGGTGACCCTGAAAGGTCAAACTCACTTAGAAAGGCTATTTTGAAGAACTGTAGAGAAGCTTGAATCTTCGACTGGACTGGGTTGCTTGACGTGAGGACGTTTCGCTTCAAATCGCAGAAGCTTCCTCAGCTAAAATTCTTGCTCTGGTGGTCTGACTTCTGTCTTGACTCTTGTAGAGAAGAATAATCAAGAAGTCACAAAAGCTGGAGTTTTAAACCTAACCAGACCCCTCCTACCGAGAGGCAGACTGCTATAGGCCAGTGACTAAAGAATAGCTCTAATTAGCACCTATTGTGCTCTAGTTAGCACCCTCCTAATGACAGGGCAGCTGTCCCTCCTAATGATGGGACGGACCCTCTCTTGATGGCTCCCTTGACGACTCTGCTGATGACGTGAATGACTCATTACCATGAACAAAAGACTGAAGCTGCTTTGACCTGAGTACCCCATTGTAAACAGGGGACAAAGCGTGTCTCAGACCCCCTCCCCGGTTAAGGCTGGGTTTCAAACGTTTCACAAAGAATGCCTCCTTGACCCCTCTCTCAAACCATTTCTTCTCTCTGGCTAATATTTTAACTTCCTTGTCCTCAAACGTGTGGTTAGTGTCTTTAAGGTGGAGATGAACTGCAGACTGAGGTCCACTGGCGCGCTCTCTGCGGTGCTGGTATAGCCTTTTGTGTAAAGGTTGCTTAGTCTCACCTATGTAGTGTTCATTACAGTTTTCCTGACATCTGATAGAATACACTACATTGCTCTGTTTGTAACTAGGGATCCTGTCCTTAGGGTGAACTAATTTAACCGGTTTAAAGCGAAACGTCTTTGCGTCAAGCAACCCAGTCCAGTCGAAGATTCAAGCTTCTCTACTATGGAAACCACCTGGACAACTGAGAGCCTACACAGAAACTTTGAAGAACTGGTTAAACTTACATCTATAGTTATTGTTAAACACTAAATATTATACAAGTAATGAATGTTTATGAGTTCAATGGTATGTTCCAGCTTACACTGAATTAAATATTCGTTCCAATGAAAGAATGTAAAAACATTCATTATTTGTTTTATATAACGGCTAAAATAGATCCTTGTCATTTGACATTTTATTAATTTATAAACAACAGAAAAGGGACTTACATTTTGGCCTTCCACTGCTGCTAAAGTCCAAATTGTGACGTGTAGTTCAGTGATGCTGTCCACTGACTTTGGACTTCCATTAAAAAAAAGAAAAAAAAAAAAGACTTTGTGTAGTTCCTCGGTCCAGCCAAAAATCATGTCAGCTTTTCATCTGAACATCTCTTCATGCATCCAGACGGCTTACAGCAGAGTGGATTTTGTGTGTGTGTGTGTTACAAGAATTAGCAGCATCAGTTAGCTCAATCAAATCGTATCGTTATTCCCCACTTGCACGCACACACACGCAATTGGGTCGGCGCTTGTGCGCATGTGTACATTTGTTGTGGAGCTGATGAAAAGTTATCCAGTCTGCCTCAATTTTTGTTTTTCGTGCTTTAGACCAGGCATCGTCTATTTCTGTTAGAAGGTTGCCAATTTCAGTGGAAAACCAAGGATTATTCCACCCCTTTATTTTAAATTTACATAAGGAAGTATGCTTATTCATTAGCTTCAAGAATTCATCATGAAAAAAATTGCCAGGCCAACTCAACATCATCAAGGAGAGAGATTTGGTTCCACCTGAACATGCAAGAAAGTCTGCTCATGAAAATGTTAAAAATGTCTTTGTGTTTAGTTTTGGGGAGTTTGCTGCAATCACACAATGGTTACTCAAATCATTCCCCCAGGATCAGAATACTTGTGGGGGGCATTTGTTATTTATTAGATCGAGGAGCAATGATCTAGAGGGATATTTAGTGTTGGGCCAAGTTGGACTGTCTATTAATTGACTTAGATTCATTGAGTCACAGATAGATTTCAGACTGTCTGAGTCTGAAGACAACCAATCAAGGTTTAGGTCCCCCACTAACACAAGCTCACCAGAGTTTACCCCTCAGACACAGTTATTTAAAGATCTTAGAGCCTCGCTGAGGGACTGTCCCTGTTGAAACTCAATGCCAAAAATTCAAGCGTTTTGCTCATAGATACTGATAAAAAGAGCATCACATGAAACATGTTTTTTATAAAAATGGCTACACAGCCACCTTTCTTGGGACAATCCCAATGGAAAACATTGTAACCATTAAGAGCAATATCATAATCAGCGACTGATTTACTCAACCAAATTTCAGACAACATGAGGATATCAGGTTCCGTTGTCTGTACCCAAATAGTATTGAGTATATGTTTGAATTACATTGAGTATATATGTACTCATATTGATTACATTCATTTTTTTTCTCAAACTTCAACACACAATACCCCATAATGACAAAGTGAAAACAGTTTTTCGTGTGACCGGGGCTCAACTTGTAATTTGAACACAATATGGATTAAACACAGTGGAAGGGTTGAATGTTAGTCAAAGATAAAGTGTTTTTGGATATAATTGACTAAATGTCAAGCCTACAGAGAACCAAATATTATCAATTAATCAAATAATACATTTGCACAAATCTGTGTCAAATAGTTGTTGCACTCCTGTGTGTCCATTCCCAGCTCACACACAGTGCAATTGCAACATTGCTGGAAGGTTGCAATCTGGTTGCTTTAGAAGTAACATTGTGTCCATGTTGCTACCAGGTGGACACAATGCTACTTCGAGAGCAACCAGATTGCAACTTCCCAGCAATGTTGCACTTACGTTCCATGCTAACTGGGATTTTGGTCATTTGTGGATTGTGTTTTGGGCAACATTAATAAAATATTGTTTTAATTCAGGCTGTTGGGGTCACGCTTGACCCCATCTGAGAAGAAAGAAAGTGGTTAACGGATCATCACTGTATATTTAGAATACTACAAGTCCTCCTCTGACCTTACAGATGTTCACTGTTGCTACTTAAGGGTGAGATTAAGATGATGTGGAGTTTGTCACTTAGATGCTTATCATTGTATTATTTTCAGTAGTAATTAAATTTCAATTATAGCAAATACATTTCTCAGGTCAACACATAAACTGTATATTGTTTAATCTTTATTCTTTGAGAGATACAGTATCACTTTCTACTGACGGGTGTGTCATGGTGGGCGGAGCTAATAAAACACCTGTCAGACAATATTAAAATTTTCAAGTGATGTTTGTCTGACTGACAGCTAAAATCCCCCCCCCCCCCCCCCCCCCCCCCCCCCCCCCAAAAAAAGCAAACCAAAAAAAACAAAAAATTACATGACACATAACTGGGTAAAAAAGTAGAACTGTAGAACTAAAAAACTTGTTTCTATATCCATCTACCCATCAATCTATTGAGCTATCTGTCTGTTTATCAATAAATATATCACGTATGGAAATCACAAGTCAGGTGGGGGAGTTTAAGTATCTCGGGGTCTTGTTCATGAGTGAGGGACGGATGGAGCGTGAGATCGATAGACGGCTCGGTGCAGCATCTGCAGTGATGCGGTCGCTGTATCGGACCGTCGTGGTGAAGAGAGAGCTGAGCAGGGGGGCAAAGCTCTCGATTTACCGATCGATCTACGTTCCGATCCTCACCTATGGTCATGAGATTTGGCTCATGACCGAAAGAATGAGATCGCGAGTACAAGCGGCCGAGATGAGTTTCCTCCGCAGGGTGGCTGGGTGCTCCCTTAGAGATAGGGTGAGGAGCTCGTTCACTCGGGAGGAGCTCGGAGTCGAGCCGCTGCTCCTCCACGTCAAAAGGAGTCAGTTGAGGTGGCTCGGGCATCTTTTAGTTTAACTGAAAATAAATCAATGACTGCTTGCGGATGCAACATGCACCTGAAGCTGTGACCTCTCACCCAGATGTCTGGGAACCATTTAAAAAAAAAAAAAAAACACTTTTTAGCCATGTGAGTTACTGAGGCAGGAGTTTGTTTCTCTTTTAAGTAAACTTGAAGACACTTGGAGCTATATTTTTATTTCTGGACACCTCACTGAATCATGGTATGGAACATTACAGCCGCCTCCTCACTTTTCACACATGGCTTAAGTCCACATGCACATTTCACAGAGCAGTTTGACTATATTGACTATTTTAATCTTCTTTTTTTTGTGGGGGGGGGGGCATGGTTGGGATCGAACGCCTGTTTGCACAGTAAGCGAATCCAAACATCAAACATTCTCCACTTAGGCACCACTGCTCCCTGTTTTTGACTGTGTGACCAGACTCGGGACATTGTTTTAGAACTGAGTAGAGTCAAAAACAATCTTGCTGATCACCAAAATGTAGGTGTGGATATTTGTGAGGTGAGTGGAATAGAGATCTCAGAACAGCCAAATGCAATCCAGACCTGCAGTAGGATGACACCAGTGACACTGACCACTGGACACAGCAGCCACAATTTAATTTAGACAGGAAATATACAAACCCAGATCTTGGTCCACTTCAGACTCATCTTCAATGATGACAGTCTAATAAGATTCCCTTATATGTGATGGAAAATGCTCCATTATTCCAAGTCACACAGCATCACTGGGGATGAAAATGATGATCAGTGGTAAATATCTGTTTAAAAAAATGAAAAAATATGGATGCAGATGGGGGTTAGTACCCAGACATCTTCAAATATGCTACAGCCACCAAAGATACAATGCAAAATGTGCAAGATGTAAGAAAACAGAAGCTTTATCAAATCAAATCAATTTTATTTATATAGCGCCAAATCACAACAGTTGCCCCAAGGCGCTTTATATTGCAAGGCAAAAGCCATACAATAATTACAGAAAAACCGGTCAAAACAACCCCCTGTGAGCAAGCACTTGGTGACAGTGGGAAGGAAAAACTCCCTTTTAACAGGAAGAAACCTCCAGCAGAACCAGGCTCAGGGAGGGGTAGTCTTCTGCTGGAACTGGTTGGGGCTGAGGGGAGAGAATCAGGAAAAAGACATGCTGTGGAAGACAGCAGAGATCAATCACTAAAGATTAAATGCAGAGTGGTGCATACAGAGCAAAAAGTGAAAGAAACACTCAGTGCATCATGGGAACCCCCCAGCAGTCTAAGTCTATAGCAGCATAACTAAGGGATGGTTCAGGGTCACCTGATCCAGCCCTAACTATAAGCTTTAGCAAAAAGGAAAGTTTTAAACCTAATCTTAAAAGTAGAGAGGGTGTCTGTCTCCCTGATCCGAATTGGGAGCTGGTTCCAGAGGAGAGGAGCCTGAAAGCTGAAGGCTCTGCCTCCCATTCTACTCTTAAAAACCCTAGGAACTACAAGTAAGCCTGCAGTCTGAGAGCGAAGCGCTCTATTGGGGTGATATGGTACTAAGAGGTCCCTAAGATAAGATGGGACCTGATTATTCAAAACCTTATAAGTAAGAAGAAGAATTTAAATTCTATTCTAGAATTAACAGGAAGCCAATGAAGAGAGGCCAATATGGGTGAAATATGCTCTCTCCTTCTAGTCCCCATCAGTACTCTAGCTGCAGCATTTTGAATTAACTGAAGGCTTTTCAGGGAACTTTTAGGACAACCTGATAATAATGAATTACAATAGTCCAGCCTAGAGGAAATAAATGCATGAATTAGTTTTTCAGCATCACTCTGAGACCAGACCTTTCTAATTTTAGAGATATTGCGTAAATGTAAAAAAGCAGTCCTACATATTTGCTTAATATGTGCATTGAAGGACATATCCTGATCAAAAATGACTCCAAGATTTCTCACAGTATTACCAGAGGTCAGGGTAATGCCATCCAGAGTAAGGATCTGGTTAGACACCATGTTTCTAAGATTTGTGGGGCCAAGTACAATAACTTCAGTTTTATCTGAATTTAAAAGCAGGAAATTAGAGGTCATCCATGTCTTTATGTCTGTAAGACATTCCTGCAGTTTAACTAACTGGTGTGTGTCCTCTGGCTTCATGGATAGATAAAGCTGGGTATCATCTGCGTAACAATGAAAATTTAAGCAATGCTTTCTAATAATACTGCCTAAAGGAAACATGTATAAAGTGAATAAAATTGGTCCTAGCACAGAACCTTGTGGAACTCCATAATTAACCTTAGTCTGTGAAGAAGACTCCCCATTTACATGAACAAATTGTAATCTATTAGATAAATATGATTCAAACCACCGCAGCGCAGTGCCTTTAATACCTATGGCATGCTCTAATCTCTGTAATAAAATTTTATGGTCAACAGTATCAAAAGCAGCACTGAGGTCTAACAGGACAAGCACAGAGATGAGTCCACTGTCTGAGGCCATAAGAATATCATTTGTAACCTTCACTAATGCTGTTTCTGTACTATGATGAATTCTAAAACCTGACTGAAACTCTTCAAATAGACCATTCCTCTGCAGATGATCAGTTAGCTGTTTTACAACTACCCTTTCAAGAATTTTTGTGAGAAAAGGAAGGTTGGAGATTGGCCTATAATTAGCTAAGATAGCTGGGTCAAGTGATGGCTTTTTAAGTAATGGTTTAATTTCTGCCACCTTAAAAGTCTGTGGTACATAGCCAACTAATAAAGATAGATTGATCATATTTAAGATCGATAAACATGTTGATGGTTTGGATGAAGTAACTAATGAAAATAACTCAGACAGAACAATCGGAGAGAAAGAGTCTAACCAAATACCAGCATTACTGAAAGCAGCCAAAGATAACGATATGTCTTTGGGATGGTTATGAGTAATTTTTTCTCTAATAGTTAAAATTTTATTAGCAAAGAAAGTCATGAAGTCATTACTAGTTAAAGTTACAGGAATGCTCGGCTCAATAGAGCTCTGACTCTTTGTCAGCCTGGCTACAGTGCTGAAAAGAAACCTGGGATTGTTCTTATTTTCTTCAATTAGTGATGAGTAGTAAGATGTCCTAGCTTTACGGAGGGTTTTTTATAGAGCAACAGACTCTTTTTCCAGGCTAAGTGAAGCTCTTCTAAATTAGTGAGACGCCATTTCCTCTCCAACTTACGGGTTATCTGCTTTAAGCTGCGAGTTTGTGAGTTATACCACGGAGTCAGGCACTTCTGATTTAAGGCTCTCTTTTTCAGAGGAGCTACAGCATCCAAAGTTGTGCTTAATGAGGATGTAAAACTATTGACAAGATAATCTATCTCACTCACAGAGTTTAGGTAGCTACTCTGCACTGTGTTGGTATATGGCATTGGAGAACATAACAAAGAAGGAATCATATCCTTAAACCTAGTTACAGCGCTTTCTGAAAGACGTCTACTGTAATGAAACTTATTCCCCACTGCTGGGTAGTCCATTAAAGTAAATGTAAATGTTATTAAGAAATGATCAGACAGAAGGGGGTTTTCAGGGAATACTGTTAAGTCTTCAATTTCCATACCATAAGTCAAAACAAGATCTAAAGTATGATTAAAGTGGTGGGTGGACTCATTTACATTTTGAGCAAAGCCAATTGAGTCTAATAATAGATTAAATGCAGTGTTGAGGCTATCATTCTCAGCATCTATGTGGATGTTAAAATCACCCACTATAATTATCTTATCTGAGCTAAGCACTAAGTCAGACAAAAGGTCTGAAAATTCACAGAGAAACTCACAGTAACGACCAGGTGGACGATAGATAACAACAAATGATCCTTTCGCAGGTTCATCTACGGAAACCTTGTTACGACTTTTACGTCCTCTAGATAGTCAAGTTTGATCATCTTCTTGACGCTCCGCCAGGGCCGTGTTCCGATCCCGGCGGGGCCGATCCGAGGACCTCACTAAACCATCCAATCGGTAGTAGCGACGGGCGGAGACTTTAGGAGACTGAGTTTAGCTCTAATTCATCAGGTCAGATCTGAAACACTGCACCCACCACATACGGAAGGCCTTGGGTTGTGGATAGCAATGATCAGTCTATCTCCACCTCTCGAACAAAACCATCCATCTGTCCCAACCAGATGAAACATGTCCATCCCCTTGGCCGGTGTCACCGACCAAACAGTCCCCCCTAAAAATCGGTCCCCCCCGCCTTCACTACGCATGCATTATTTATGTGCATCAGCCGCGATTCACTGATTATCACCTCGTTTCTACTTAAAACTGCACTCCAGTCATCATCTACGTAACTCAGTGACAAATAGCTGAAGCTTTTGTACAACAATCATTTCCACATAAATTCAACATTATTTCATAATAAAAGACAGAAGAAGTAATCAGAGCACAGCAGCCAGACAAGCTGCACCTCCGTCATTTCAAAGTGTCAGTAGCTACTCACCGATTGTCACCTTGTTTCTGCTTAAAACTGATTTTAGAATGTTTTAAGAGGTTGTTGGAGTGGATCTTTTACAACAGTCTCACACAATTGTAAACCCAAAACATTAACATGAAATTGTTTAACAGTTTACCTCGGTCACACCCCGCGCGTCCGTTGATGAGAAAGGGAAAGATGACCAGGACTCAGTGCAGTTCTCAGATTGACCTTGCCTTTAATCCAGAGAATAAGCCAAAGTAACAATAACAGAGAGCCTCTGGGTTCATGCTTAGTTTGCCCTAGCAATCAGGCTCTGAGCAGGAACTTTGTCTACCTCTCCCTGAACCCATATATACGTGGGCTGTCAATAAAGTAACGGTCCTTTTTATTTTTTTCAAAAACTGTATGGATTTCATTCATATGTTTTTACGTCAGACATGCTTGAACCCTCGTGCGCATGCGTGAGTTTTTCCACGCCTGTCGGTGACGTCATTCGCCTGTGAGCACGCCTTGTGGGAGGAGTCATCCAGCCCCTCGTCGGAATTCCTTTGTCTGAGAAGTTGCTGAGAGACTGGCGCTTTGTTTGATCAAAATTTTTTCTAAACCTGTGAGACACATCGAAGTGGACACGGTTCGAAAAATTAAGCTGGTTTTCAGTGAAAATTTTAACGGCTGATGAGAGATTTTGAGGTGATTCTGTCGCTTTAAGGACTTCCCACGGTGCGAGACGTCATGCAGCGCTCTCAGCCGCCGTCGTCAGCCTGTTCAAGCTGAAAACCTCCACATTTCAGGTTCTGTTGATCCAGGACGTCGTGAGAGAACAGAGAAGTTTCAGAAGAAGTCGGTTTCAGCATTTTATCCGGATATTCCACTGTTAAAGGAGATTTTTTTAATGAAAGACGTGCGGACGGGTCCGCGCGTCGGGACGCAGCCGCCGCGACGCTCCGCCACAGGAAAAACACCTCTGTTGAAAGCCTTAAGGACAAGTTGGAACATGTCCTGCCTGTTAAACAATTTCTCATATACTCACTCCACTGAAAGCCATCAAAAGCCGCCTGGATTTTACAAATGGTTATCAACACGGAGGTGTTTTTCCTGTGCCGCCGCACCGCGTCGGCTGCGTCCCAACGCGCGGACCCATCCGCACGTCTTTCATTAAAAAAAATCTCCTTTAACAGTGGAATATCCGGATAAAATGCTGAAACCGACTTCTTCTGAAACTTCTCTGTTCTCTCACGACGTCCTGGATCAATAGAGCCTGAAATGTGGAGGTTTTCAGCTTGAACAGGCTGATGACGCTGCCTGAGAGCGCAGCGCGACGTCTCGCACCGTGGGAAGTCCTTAAAGCGACAGTATCACCTCAAAATCTCTCATCAGCCGTTAAAATTTTCACTGAAAACCAGCTTAATTTTTCGAACCGTGTCCACTTCGATGTGTCTCACAGGTTTAGAAAAAATTTTGATCAAACAAAGCGCCAGTCTCTCAGCAACTTCTCAGACAAAGGAATTCCGACGAGGGGCTGGACGACTCCTCCCACAAGGAGTGCTCACAGGCGAATGACGTCACCGACAGGCGTGGAAAAACTCACGCATTCGCACGAGGGTTCAAGCATGTCTGACGTAAAAACATATGAATGAAATCCATATAGTTTTTGAAAAAAATAAAAAGGACCGTTACTTTATTGACAGCCCTCGTACTATCCGAGTTTCTGTCTAAACATTGTGCCACTACGCTAAGATGTTGTATTCCTTCTTAATTGGTCCACTTATTGTCCTGCGCGCAGTGCAATCTTGTGTGCTTGACATGTGATGTCCTTCAGGATAATTACCTAAAAAGGAGTTGTTTTGTGCATTCAGCTGTGTCTCATTCTAGCCACAAAATGTCTGACCCATTTATCAACTCCTGTCTACACAGTTTCTTGTTTTTTTCACACACACTCCGCAGGTGCACAGTAGTTACACAATAACAGCATTTACTGGCAGTTATAACAGATCACTTTAGGTTATGCTAATATAATGCTAATACAATGCAAACCACTTAACCCTCTGGGGCTAACGCTGTCGTATACGACGGCTAAGACCAAGCTTTATTAAATTATAAATAACTTTTTAATGATATGAGATAGAAACTTACTTTTTTTTGCTGAAAAGTTAACTCCTCGGACTTTTGAGCCAGCCATCGGCTATCTTTGTACTCCTCATAGAAGCTGTGTGATGACGTGCACAATGTGAGTGTCCAATTGGAATTGGTTCACCATCACACGGTTTTCCAAAATCCAATCGTAGGGCAGATTTACCTCACGTGAAAAGCCAAAGATCGTTTTCAGGAGTGATATGTTACTAGTTGGCCTGTTTGAATAGCCCCCTGGGTGCTCCAATGAGTACATCCATTGCACCCTGCGCCATTACACACAGCAATCAGTGAAAGCAGGAGCAGACAGAGAGCCTCTGATGACAATCTCACATGCTCAAACAAAGAGTGTGTAACTATCAGGATTGCTCCACTAGTTTACATGTGAATGTTACTTTCTCGGCATAAAGCACTTGTTTACCATATCAATGGAGTGAGGGGGAGGGCCTCTCCTCAGACTGTAAGGAGTCAAAGTGGGCCAAAGTTTGATGAAAGCTGCTTTAGGAGCAGCACAGAACACTCCCAAACACAGTAGAAGTAGAAGTTTATGTTGCAACCTTTGTGTAATAGCAGACAGAACCTGCTTTGAGGTGAAGACAAAAAAAACAAAACAAAAAAAATGCATAGACCATTTTGTATATATTGTTCAAAATGTGCATTTGTGTTTATTGTTTGAACCTTTTTGTTGTACAGTCTTTCACACAAGACCTCAAATTACCTTTATAAAGTGTGAAACAGTTGTTTATTATAGCTTGCTGTGTGTTTTGAATAAATGTGTGTGGAAAACTATTTTCTGCTTTATTTTTTCCTTCCTTATTTTTGACTGTAAAGCTTTATTACACTTATAAAACACAACAAAAGCATATATATTATGAAAGCACAGGTTGTCCTGAAAAAAGAGACATAAAACTTGATTATGGGATGCAGGGAGAGCTGTTAAACAGCAATAATAAAACATTTATGCCAGGCGAGTGAACTGCCCAAAATGCCTCAGATCCCAGAGGGTTATACACAGCAAACAGTGGATAATACAAGAACACAGTACACCATATTAATAAAATTTATAAGTAGTCGACATATAAACTAGAAACATAGCGTAAACAATAAACGTGTTCTTTTGCATAATATATTTTTCAAGGTTTTACTTTATCATCTGATGGTTATCACATTATTCCATTTGATCACTTTGGGTGAAGAGACTCTGTCTCAGACGTGCTGCTGTGGTTCCAAATGACAAATGCGCAGTGAAGGCAGGGCAAACCAATTTTTAGGGAGGGGGTCCTCAACACTAAAAGGCATGTGCATGTTGGATCATGACCAGAGAAATGTGCCACATGGCCAAAATACCATAGCTGACACTCCCTCACAGAGCAAGTGACACTCCTCATCTGAAACCTTTCATTTGACACAAAGTCATTCCAGTTGTATGATCTTCTGAAGACAGCAGCTAAAATATGGACAGATTTTGCTCTCAATGCAATTCCATCAGCAGAAAACCCAAACACAAAAGACATCTTGGACATTCTGTCTAACGGTCTGCATTGTGAGCAGTGGTGGGCACAGTTAACCAAAAACCATAACAATAACCATTAATCCGATAACTGAAAAGTTATCTTTTATGATGCTAAACCAATAAACTGCTAAAAATGTATCTTTATTACAGATAACCGATAACCAATAACTTTTAGTATTGATTTCGACGCGGCCACATCAGATTACACTGTCGGCTTCTGATAAACCAGTTTTACTTTGAGCACCGTGGGGGCTGCTGGGTAAATTCAAGGATCACAAACACAAAAAGAATGCATGAAACATGAATGAATAAAAAATAAAACCCCAAACACTGTCATCATCTTTCAAAAGCAGTAAAACACAGTATTAGAAGTCACAGTTTATCTCGGTATTATACTGTATACACCGTCATTTACAAACTAAAAACTGCTGCTTTTTTCACACGCTTTGAACGCTGCGGCTTAAAAGAACTAAAATACATCCATTGATGCATTGATTGGCAGAGTAAAAGACACATAGTAAATATAAATTATTACCTGTTAGTTTCAGTGGGATTCATTCAATTCTGAAGAAAATACTCCACATAAAGCATCCTGATTATCCAAAATGGTGTGTAAATGGTGAAGAAAGGTCCCTCACAGCTGTGCCGCGAGATCTCCTCTCTACCACCAAGTATTGGGGATTAAATTATCCCGTGACACAAAAAAATAAAATAAAATAAAGTTAAGATTAGTCCATTTTGTTTGTGTTGAACGGACGGTAACAGTGTAATGTCCAAATTGAACCTGAACTGCACTACCCACAATGCCCCCTGTGTGAACTGGCCAATCACATCTTGAGCTTAAAGATGACATCATCAGCAAGCGACAGCCAGTCTGCCATAAACCACTGATCTACACACGACAGGAATCAAAATATTTGATTTTAGGATTTACAAACGTTTTTGACTGTTAATTAATTGTAAATTATATTATGGGAAATGTGCAATGTTTTGTTGTTGTATTTATTGATTTTTCAGACAGGAATGTTTGCAGAGCACTTGAAGTCCAAGACAAATTTCCCTTTGGGGACAATAAAGTATATCGTATCGTACTGTATCGTATCGTATTGTATTAAACTTTGCTCACTTTACCAGCAAAAAAAAAAAAAAAATGTTAACAGACTGAAAGCTATCGGAACTAAATTTATCGAAAGATCATTGGTCCAACTGTTGGGAAAGTGTAGGGACACGGACCCACAACAGGGGGCGTAAATGAACGGACAATGGAGGAAGTCAAATATGAACACTTTACTGTTGTGAATAGCACAACTCCACACAGCAGATTACAGAATAGGTGCAACAATCAATTAACAAAGGTGTCGTGTGGGCAGGCTCGAGGATAGAAGACGTCTGTCCTGAGAAGAACCAGAACCACACGATTTCCTCCGCCACCGAACCTGGAAAATACTGGAGCCGCCAAGTTCCGAGTCCCCAGGTGGCCACAGTCTCCGCGTGTCGGATCTGGTACTGCTGGCGAGGAACAGAAACAATCAGATGTGGGTGTGCGAACACCCAGTAACACTTATGGTGGATATTCCACCTCCACCTCCGCAAATATGAACACAGTCTTTTACAGAACCTGAACAGTCACTTGTCTCACTGATCGTGAAGGGTGCGATCCGTCACCCTGCCGTTACCGACCAGCTCAGCCTCCCGCTGACACAAATGACTGAAACCTCCTGTACAAAGATCAGAAACACACAGTGCAGTACGGCACAGATTAAGGCTGAGAATGTTACCTCCGTAGGTAGAAGATATCTCGGCAACGAGGTGGAGATGACGTCCGGTCTTTATGGAGTGAGATGATGTAGAGTAGATGGGTGACAGCTGTCAAGAGATAATGAGTGACAGCTGTCACCCCCGGCTGTGTCCGTGGCGGCAGCGCCCTCTAGTGCCTGAAGCCCGCACTTCAGGCAGGGCGCCCTCTGGTGGTGGGCCAGCAGTACCTCCTCTTCTGGCGGCCCACACAACACCAATGATGGCTTTAAAACTTATCTGTAAAGCTAATCCACAAACAAAAACATTAGCATTGATAATTATCGGTTATCGGATTAGCTGAACGGTACCCACCACTGATTGTGAGGAAGCATTAACCCTGGCATTGTGTTAATCAAAGAGCACTACACCGTTCGTTCTCCCTTCTTTTGCAAACTGAGTCAGCAGCGGTGGTGTTGGTCCACTGCTCAGCTTCATTTGTAACATCAGCTGTGTGAGTGCACAGCTTGTTAGCAGCTCCAGGCCAGCAAGCAACGAGGACACAGCAGGACCACCGGCACCAACGGCCCGGCCTTAATGGTCATCATAGCAGGCAGGTCCAATACTGGTTGGACAGGGAGACAGACTGAGAGAGAGAGAAATAGAGAGATGGGCAGAAAAAGAGAGTAATGGAGAAAGAAGAGATAGACACAGCATGAGCTGTGTTTAACGATATTAAACACAAATGTGAAAAAATGGACACCCTGGGGTTTCCTGTCCATCATAACACTACTGGCCACAGAAAAGGAAGAAAAGACTGTTAAATGAATGTCAGTTAAAGGATATGAAACATTTACTGTAAACACTACAGCATCAGAAAAATAATACTATCATTTTAGAAACATTTCTCTGTTTGTGCTCTGTTCCTCCCACGTCCTTGGCACAAGTCCCACCAAACTTGGTATGTGGATGAAGGTCGAGCTCAGAACTGTTCAAGGTCATTGGGATCAAAGGCCAAGATTCATTGATTTGTCTGAAAATACTGGTTGTAAAAGTGCTGATTTATATTAACAATAATTTACATGTTTGTCCAGTGATGTCTAAGCTCTGGAAGCTCCAATGTCAGTAGAGTATGTTGGTTTTTGGGTCAAGTCTAGTCTGGGTGCATGCACTGGTGTTACCACAACCATGACACCATGCACCCGCCGTAGAGCCTGAATGGAAACCACCTGGGCATACAACCGGTCGATCCTTACCTCTCGAAAGTAACTGTTTAACTCTTAGCCTGCTTCAGCCACTAGGGTTCTTAAGACTCTTGCACCAACACGCTGGATCATGTATAGACAATGCAACTGGTACTTAGGGAGACTAAGAAGAGAAGTAACCACTTGTTTGACACAGTCATTCCAGCCCTACCCAAAGATCCTCCAAAGAGACCTGGTACCAGAGATATCCAGTCATTGCATTCAGTCACTGGTTGGTGTCCTAGGTTCACATCCATACACCAGGATCCTAAAGACTTCAGCTTTCATTCTCCTCCAAAAAAGTTAGCATCTACCAAACCCTCTGTCAAGTGACATCATGACTCCATAAGTTCTTCCCAGGTGGTTCTGGATTTCAAAGGCCAAGGACCCAGAAACATGAATGAATATCACTGACATGGTGAGTGAATGTCTTCAAGATGAACACAATCACCACATACTTCTGATGGCAGGCATGTGAGAGGCAAACACAGAAAAATTCTGAAACTGGCCGGGGGTCAAGGGGGCCCTGGTATGGGGCTGAAGGGTTTTAACTATCCTAATGCTCCCCAGAACCATTTTCTACAGTGAATTTGCAAACTACCTAGCTCATAATTAAATCTGACTTCAACAAATAAAAATGTGAAAAGAGCAGTGGGAAAATTTTTATTTAACTGTGGATCACACATAGGACATTTACACACTGCATCCAGCTCTAACCAGGGGGGTTCTTGCAATTCTCATATGATTTTAATAAGGGGATGTTTGCCCTGCTGTACATAATATAAAATGCATGTACACATGCACAGTATTCCATGACAAAGTTCTGAAAATACGAGGTCTATTAGAAAAGTATCCGACCTTATTATTTTTTTCAAAAACAATATGGATTTGAATCATGTGTGATTGTGTCAGACAAGCTTGAACCTTCGTGCGCATGCCTGATTTTTTTCACGCCTGTCGGTTGCGTCATTCGCCTGTGAGCAGGCTTTGAGTGAGGAGTGGTCCAGCCCCCTCGTCGTTGTTTCATTGCCGGGAATGGCGGAATGATTTGGGCTTTTTTTCCATCAGAAGTTTTTCAGAAACTGTTAGAGACTGGCAGCTGGAAACCATTAGAAAAATGTATCTGGCTTTCGGTGAAAATGTTACGGGCTTGGTAGAGAATAAGGAGTGTTACTGTCGCTTTAAGGACGGCCCCCAGCGGCTGTGGGGCGCGCCGCGCTCTGAAGCCGCCATCGACAGGCTGAACGACCATTTCATTTCTAAACGGATGGCTGTCTGGATCCGTGACCATCGTGCGCCATTTCTCTGGTTATCACAAGAGCTAGACCTCAACCATTTTCCGGCAGATTTCACTCTTAACAAGAGATTTTGTCATGGAAAGCCGAGCGGAGGCTTCGCACGTCACGATGGATTCGCTACTGGAGCGAGACAAAACCACCTCCGTTTTGGTCTCACAGGGCGGCTTTGAGATGGCGTTCAGACAGCTGTCGGTGGTTTTTCCATCGAGTGATTATCCGAGAAATTGTGGATGTGCCTGGACATGCCAGAACATGTCCTGTGAGGCTTCATCACAGCATTGCTTTGCGCCACGCGGCACCGCCGCGACGCACGTCTGTCTCAATGTGCCGAAAAAGTGCTGATGTCCACGTCTTTTCACAATTCCTGTGCTAGTCAGACGACATCCCGGATAAAGCACAGCGTCCAGTTTGGAAATGAATGGCACATTCCACTGTTACAGGAGTTTTTGTCATGGAAAGAGGAGCGGAGGCTTCACGCGTCGTGGCGGTGCCGCATGGCGCAAAATGGTTGATGTCCAGCTCTTGTGATAACCAGAGAAATGGCACACAATGGTCACGGATCCAGACAGCCATCTGTTTAGAATTGAAATGGTTGTTCAGCCTGTCGATGGCGGCTTCGGAGCGCGGCGCGCCCCACAGCCGCTGGGGGCCGTCCTTAAAGCGACAGTAACACTCCTTATTCTCTACCAAGCCCGTAACATTTTCACCGAAAGCCAGATAAATTTTTCTAATGGTTTCCAGCTGCCAGTCTCTAACAGTTTCTGAAAAAATTCTGATGGAAAAAAAGCCCAAATCATTCCACCATTTCCTGGCAATGAAACAACAACGAGGGGGCTGGACCACTCCTCACTCAAAGCCTGCTCACAGGCGAATGACGCAACCGACAGGCGTGAAAAAGCTCACGCATGCGCACGAAGGTTCAAGCTTGTCTGACGCAATCACACGTGATTCAAATCCATATGGTTTTTGAAAAAAATAATAAGGTCGGATACTTTTCTAATAGACCTCGTATATGAACAGATTTGTGAGAAAACTTGACTAAGTTCCATGAAAATACTTCTCACACAATTTAACCTGCTTTTAATATTCAAGATTGTCAATAGTTCCACCAAGTTATGGTACTTGTATGGTATGATCAATGTCATCCTAGGTTCATTATTTATTTGCCTCTGCATTCTGTGCTTAAGCTTTGTTATTGGACATAGCAGCATTTCTTTTTTCCTAAAATGTACATTACACACCAAGAAATGCAGAGTAAAACATTTTGCAGAAATGCACCTGCTAACTCGCCCAACGAGAAGGATAATTAGCAATAAAATGCACCAGCGACCACTAATTATTACCGCATGTGCGCGGATAGACTTACAGTCATGAATATTTTGATGTTGTGTTGCTAACTGGGATGTTAAATAATGTGCAACATGTCCTTTCAGCACTAACTTATTGGAATCGCTTTACTGCATAAGCATATCATGTCGTAATTTTTTTTTTTTAAACGACAATGGAGATTTTAACATTGTATTCTATGGAGAGTGATTCACTTTTGCAGACAACCTGAAGTGGCCATTCTGGGAATTACATGAGCTGGCACTTCTGTGTAGGCTTCATTTTCCAGCACTGGTGGTCACAGCTTGTTTATAATAGACAATGGCGCACGTTGTGTGCGCCCAGCGTGTCGTATCACGCTGTTTGTAGTTCGGATCAGATCCTTCACCAACAACTGAACAAACTGCAAATAAAAAACAGATTTGAAAATAAATTTGTACTCGGAACAGCCTGCAGACGCCGGAGAGGGCACAGCGGTGGTCAGAATTAGCTTGACTTGAAGAAGAGAGACACAAAGAAAATAACAAATAGCATCTGTTAAGAACATCTTTGAACTATTAGAGCTGAGGTCCAAATGCTCTCTGCACTTCAAAGTTTCTCTTTCATTACTCCCATTTGAACCTGGTCGACGAGACACTCCACCGGTGCCGCTTTTCAGTTCAGATCGCTTTCTGCCACCCACTCACGCTGCGGCATGTTGAGATGGAACCAAACCTGCCGTGAGTGCAGAATTTCAGAGGCTCCTGCCACATTTTCAGCTCAGTTTGGAGCAAACCTTTTAATTTCCTTCAGACAGCTTTAGTTTTAGAAAACCACAGTCGACAGGCACAAAGTCGCACATGCTCGGTGTTTTATGTAGAGCAAGAGTCGTGACTCATTTGTAATATCAACCGATTAGTACAAAAATGGAACAAGGACAATAGTTGACCTGATGGTGTGAAGAGTAAAAGTGAAAAACGACCCACCTGGGATCACTTGCAGCATCCAGGTGGATCCAACAATGGCTTCAAACTTAAACAAATTAAAGTCCTACTTGGAGATGGTGGTGTATGGTGCCGGCGTAAGGTTGAGCGGAGCAGCGACGAAATAAGAGACGTTAAATGGAACATCTCCCAGAGGTTTGGGCATTCCTATTTCCAGAGAACAACACAGACCTTAAAAGAAATAATGGGGAGGAAAAAAAAATTCTAACCACCATTAGGGGAGCAGAAAGTGGCTGCGGACAACGAGGAAACCATTTCCCTTTAGATCGCCGCTGTCCCTCAAAAGCCAATAGAGTGAATTCTGTCGATGAAAATAGTCTAGATTCTGTGCGGAGATGTCTGAGCAGGTGTCACTGAGAGGTTACAAACTGAAAAGGAGTTCTCAAGCCTTGGTTAGTTTATTGAGCTGAGTGAAATAAAATAGCCCACAGGTACACGGCAAAATGAGAATCAGAAACAGACAGCAGGTTTCTCCAGGAAACTATACAGTGTATATTCCACTGCAGGGCCTTTCTGCTGTGGTCGACCAACACATTTGCAGGCTTCTCTCCCTTATTTCCACTTCTTAAAAAAAGACCCTCCTCATCAAGCCTTAGAGAAACATTCAATCGGTGTCAACGGTGTTGGTTTTGGACCTATGCAGGTGTTTGTGCAGGGAAAATAACTGCAATATTGTGCAGAGCAGTAACTCAGTGGGATAAGGAGTTGGGCTACTAATTTGAAGACTTGGGTTTGATTCCTGGCCATGCTACATTTGTGTGTCCTTGGACAAGACACTTCCCCCTGCATTGTCCCAGTACACCCAGCTGTAAATGGATACCTGCCTTGGCTGACAAAGGACCTTGAGGTGTAGACTCATCCCCTTCATGCTATGAAATCTGGTTTAAACATGGGGTCTAATGGGACTCAGGGCCCGTCTGTCCGCACAAAGACAAGTTTAGTCGTATCCGCAAAAGTTTGGTATCATATTGGTGTTTTGTCTAGACGGAGCCCCGTAAATGCTACTTTTTGAAAAAGGGTTCCAGAGTGGATGAATCTCAAAACAGCACCTTTTGCGTTATCATGTTAACAACCAATATGCAACTTTTGTGAAACAATCATGTCATAGCCCACCTCTCTAACTTCTGAACGCAAGCTTTCTTTCTCTGTTGGATGTCTGAAATGCATCCATATGCTAGCGTATTTGGATTGGCACAATTCCCAGTCAAAATTACTTTTTGAAAACCACAAAGAAAAATATTAATTTCCATGTGGATACGGCCTCAGAACCAACAGAGAACTCACTTACCAAAACATTTTTTTTAAAGGGGGCGGGGCTTTTGTTTTCAATTCTAATCCAATTACATTTTTTCCGCAAATCTGACTGGTTAATCGTGTGAGATTTCAGACCTTATAATATTGGGGTAACAATGGCAAAATATTCAACCATTTCACATTTGGATGTATTACTCCGTGCCCTGACCGGTCGACAGGCCAGCCCTCCACGCAACTGCGCACGCATGCGCAATATTGTTGGGATGCGGAACTGTCGATTTATGCGTCAATACGCACAATTCGACAGAACGCTGGCCAGCAGAGGTGTCAAGTAACGAAGTACAAATACTTCGTTACTGTACTTAAGTACACTTTTTAGGTATCTATACTTTACTCCATTACTTATTTTCTGCCTACTTCTGACTTGTACTTATTACATTTTCACACAAGTATCTGTACTTTCTATTCCTTACATTTTTAAAACAAACAGCCTCGTTACTCTTGGCTTCAGCGCCGGCAGCGCACATCCACCGGCGCGGCTCCACCTGAAACCCGAGGCAACAGCGCAGTTCCACCGACGTGGCTTTACCGAGGTGCCAGCGCGGATTTATCTGACCATGGGTTTGAAGAAGGCACTGACGGCGGAGGAGGGAGATGATATCAAGAAGTCCCTGGACTTTTTGTCTGAGGAAATCTCTGTTGTTAAAATGCAGCAGAAATCCATTATGGAGCTGGTGGAAGAAGTGAAGGCTCTCCGGATCCAGAATGCCGAGAAAGACCGGCATCTGGTGCACCTGGAGAACCGTGTTGCGGAGTTGGAACAGTACACAAGGATGAACGACGTTATTATTACAGGAATTCATATTAAACCTCGATCCTACGCACAGGCGGTGTCAGAAGACAGCGGAGGGGAGGCCAGTGAGCAGGAGGCCAGCTCAGTGGAACAACAGGTGGCTGACTTCCTGCAATCTAAAGGTATTCAGATGGACTGTAATAACATTGAAGCGTGCCACCCCCTGCCCAGGAGAGAGGATGGAGACAAGCGAGCAGTTATAATGAGGTTTGTCAACAGAAAACATAAAATGGCATTGTTAAAACAGGGACAGAAACTCAAAGGAACAAACGTATTCATCAATGAACATCTGACCAAAAGAAACGCAGACATCGCCAGGAAAGCTCGTTTCTTAAAAAAGCAGGGAAAAATTCAACACACCAGAACAAGCGAAGGTTATGGTAATCAGGAACATCGAGGAACTGGACAAATACGACCAATAAGGTATGAGGACACAAACACATCACAACACCATGACACAGACCAGAGGAACCTATTCATCTACTACATCATCTACATCTGGAGACAAGAAGGATATAACTCACAGGATTGCTGATCATGGAAAACTAGAACTGAGAACATTTAAATACACAGACCACAATGTACTGGACTTGGAGCACAATATAGACCCGGACAATAATTTCTTCTCAAATACAATCAACAAAAATATAAACGCAACACTTTTGGTTTTGCTCCCATTTTGTATGAGATGAACTCAAAGATCTAAAACTTTTTCCACATATACAATATCACCATTTCCCTCAAATATTGTTCACAAACCAGTCTAAATCTGTGATAGTGAGCACTTCTCCTTTGCTGAGATAATCCATCCCACCTCACAGGTGTGCTATATCAAGATGCTGATTAGACACCATGATTAGTGCACAGGTGTGCCTTAGACTGCCCACAATAAAAGGCCACTCTGAAAGGTGCAGTTTTATCACACAGCACAATGCCACAGATGTCGCAAGATTTGAGGGAGCGTGCAATTGGCATGCTGACAGCAGGAATGTCAACCAGAGCTGTTGCTCGTGTATTGAATGTTCATTTCTCTACCATAAGCCGTCTCCAAAGGCGTTTCAGAGAATTTGGCAGTACATCCAACCAGCCTCACAACCGCAGACTACGTGTAACCACACCAGCCCAGGACCTCCACATCCAGCATGTTCACCTCCAAGATCGTCTGAGACCAGCCACTCGGACAGCTGCTGGAACAATCGGTTTGCATAACCAAAGAATTTCTGCACAAACTGTCAGAAACCGTCTCATGCTCGTCGTCCTCATCGGGGTCTCGACCTGACTCCAGTTCGTCGTCGTAACCGACTTGAGTGGGCAAATGCTCATATTCGCTGGCGTTTGGCACGTTGGAGAGGTGTTCTCTTCACTGATGAATCCCGGTTCACACTGTCCAGGGCAGATGGCAGACAACGTGTGTGACGTCGTGTGGGTGAACGGTTTTCTGATGTCAATGTTGTGGATCGAGTGGCCCATGGTGGCGGTGGGGTTATGGTATGGGCAGGTGTCTGTTATGGACAAAGAACACAGGTGCATTTTATTGATGGCATTTTGAATGCACAGAGATACCGTGACGAGATCCTGAGGCCCATTGTTGTGCCATACATCCAAGAACATCACCTCATGTTGCAGCAGGATAATGCACGGCCCCATGTTGCAAGGATCTGTACACAATTCTTGGAAGCTGAAAATGTCCCAGTTCTTGCATGGCCGGCATACTCACCGGACATGTCACCCATTGAGCATGTTTGGGATGCTCTGGACTGGTGTATACGACAGCGTGTACCAGTTCCTGCCAATATCCAGCAACTTCGCACAGCCATTGAAGAGGAGTGGACCAACATTCCACAGGCCACAATTGACAACCAGATCAACTCTATGTGTTGCACTGCATGAGGTAAATGGTGGTCACACCAGATACTGACTGGTATCCCCCCCAATAAAACAAAACTGCACCTTTCAGAGTGGCCTTTTATTGTGGGCAGTCTAAGGCACACCTGTGCACTAATCATGGTGTCTAATCAGCATCTTGATATGGCACACCTGTGAGGTGGGATGGATTATCTCAGCAAAGGAGAAGTGCTCACTATCACAGATTTAGACTGGTTTGTGAACAATATTTGAGGGAAATGGTGATATTGTGTATGTGGAAAAAGTTTTAGATCTTTGAGTTCATCTCATACAAAATGGGAGCAAAACCAAAAGTGTTGCGTTTATATTTTTGTTGAATGTATTAATGACAGTTGTTGCTATTATACAGATGAACAGTTTAATCGGATCATTAAAACGGATAACAAATTATCAATAATCCATTTCAACAGCAGAAGTCTGTATGCAAACTTTAACAACATTAAAGAATATTTAAGTCAATTTAAAAAAAATATTTAACATAATTGCTATATCAGAAACATGGATCAATGAAGATAAAGGAATGGATTTTGAACCGATTGAAGCAGTGGTTCGCAGATTGAAGCAATGCTTCGACCTATTGTTTCGTTTATTCTTTCTTTCTTTCGCTTAATTTTCCCCCGCTAAAACCCTAAAGAGCATACTTCTGTGAGTATTATTTACCTTTTCTATGTTAAACCGACCTATTATGGTCTTCTGAAACAGTTGATAGATGTATTTATAACTTAAAAACGGGAGCGACGCTAACGCGTTAGCATGTCTATGGCATTTTCAATGTTAAAAGTTAGCATGAAGCAGTTCCAGCTGTCTTCACGTTCGGGTGCATTTGTTTTCAAACTGGAATATTTCTTAAATTTATTTTTGTTGATATATTAATAATCTAATGATTATTATATACAATTTCAGAGAAAGAGACAAAAAGAACCTGAATAGAAACACAACAGAAAATAAAATATAAAAGCAACTAACAATGAACATACATACATACATACAGAAATAAATAAATGTTTCCTGTGAACACCTAGTGACTCTTCCACCTCCATTTCATCCCTGTTTTATTTAAGTTTAATGACAGTTTGTTTCGGTCAAACCATATTTTCAATGTGTTAATTTCTTCAGTGATTTCCTCCAGAACTATCTGCCAAACTAGAAAACTGCTACATCCTAGTAAGAGCAGAATACTACTGGAATGAATTTGAATAAGGAAAGTTGTATTTTTTTTCCCTTCACTAAATGGATGCTGCACTCACTGCAGTTTATTGTCTGGAATAGTCCCAGATTGCATTTCAGAGCTTCTAGAATTGAAACATTTTCATGCAGGTGGTGTTGGGGGTAATTTTGGGTTTTGGGTCTTGGGCCACATGTAGAACGAATCAGTTTTTAAATTAAGCTTTCAATTCATATAGTGGCATCTAACTTTTTTTTTTTTAAAGGTTACTTTATACTTTTATACTTTAAGTAGGTTTTGGAGCACATACTTTTTCACTTTTACTTGAGTAAAGAGGTCAAGTTGATACTTCAACTTTTACCAGAGTGTTTTTAAACTGCAGTATCTATACTTCTACTTAAGTAACAAATGTGTGTACTTTTGACACCACTGCTGGCCAGGCGCGCTGCTAACTGTTAGCACTGTTAGCTGAGAGCGAGAGAAAGTCGCATACTGACGCCACCGCCAAAATGAGTGAATTTAAGCTACCATACGAAAGTACTGATCCAGATTTTGATACAGAATTATTGTTTCACATTTGATGGATTTTCGCATTTGATGGATTACTCCACGGCCTGAGCGCTGTTGGAGCAACGGTGCCTCACAGTAAGCCTCGTCGACTAAATTAGCTACAGAAAAATAAACTGTGGAACTGATGGAACTGGATTAGAATGGGAATAACCCCCTTGTGTCTGATGATTTGCAGATGTTCATGCTGTTATACGGTCGCAAATATCCATTTTTTAAAAACTCCTTTTTACTGGCTCCACTAATGAGTTGCTGGTAAAGGTCAATTAGGTACTGTATAACCAGCATGAACGTCCGCAAATCATCAGACACAACAGGGTTATTCCCTAACTGTATTGATTTTCACTACAATGTGGCCAAGTGTCTAAGAATAAAAAAAAAAAAACAGTTGGATGTGGTATTACTTTCTGTAGCATTAGTGTGGTTGAGAACCAGTGCTAAATGGACTGCATTTATATAGCGCTTTCCCATCTGCGTCAGACGCTCAAAGCACTTTACGCATCAATGCCTCACATTCACCCCAATGTCAGGGTGCTGCCATACAAGACGCCCACTACACACCGCGACCAACTATGGGATTAAGGACCTTGCCCAAGGGCCTTTAGTGATTTTTCCGGTCAGGCTGGGATTTGAACTGAGGATCCACTGGTCTCAAGCCCAATGCTTAACACTAGACCATCACATCCCCGTGTTCCTTGATGTGGTTTGTCACCGTAAACTGTCTGCTGCCAGAAATGCCATTTGGCTTCCTGTGGTGGCAATCAGTTCTTCAGGCTCATATGCCATGTTTTGATTTTCTGGAGTTTGTTCAGGTGTGATTTTGATGGTAGTGGCCCCATGTCTGCTCGAATCATTGCAAGGAATATGGCACAGTGTTGTCTCTGTATTGCCTGGTATTTTTTGTTGCAGACAAATGGAAATTTCAGGGCTTTCTGGGCTAGAATTTCATGTAGAGGCTAACTGATATGGATTTTATGGGGCCCCCATACAGTAACAATATTAGGGAGTTTTAAAAAATGCAATGCAGATCGCTCAGCAACAGCAATATTTCTCAGCAATTGCATAACATAGATTTCTGGTTTACTGTGGCCCTGCCTGGCTGGCACCATAGCAACCAGATGTTTCTCATCACTGTAAAATACTCACTGATTGAAAATGAGCAGCAGATGTTCACTTTGCCTCTGCCTCTTGTAGCTAATGTGACCAAGGGGTGATGGGGTCCCAGCCATGCTTGTCAGTGCTGTATTTTCTTTAGCAATTTTTTACTTAGGTAAAATAAAGTTGTCATATGGGCAAAAGTAATGCCAATACCGTTATGTGTGTGACAGGTTCATATTGGCTGATATTATCAACCAAAGCATATAGTGGCCGGGCTCTAATTTCATGGTCCATGAGAAGAACATGATCAAGCACTGACCACCTTTGTTTGTTCACCTTCTTGGACAGTGGTTCACATTTCCATGTTTTGTTGGAGATCAGCAGCTGTGTCCTGTGACTGTGTGGAGGTGTTTGTGGTAACATACATCTAGTCTGCTGAGGATTGCCTTCAGCCTGGACCATCTGTTGTAGTTACAGAGGTGATTCCTTGATCATTTTGGTGACCTTCCATGAGCATCCAGCTGGAAGGAGACCCTGGGATAGATCCAGAACATACTGGATAGATTCTGATTTTGCAACACATTGAGACAACTTGGAAAGAGCAGTAATTAGTTAAAAGTTTTTATCATAAGATTTGTGATACTACCACTGATCTAGAATTGAGGCAGTGTTTCCAAGACATGCATGAGAATTAGAGCAACAGCAGCCAGACTTCATATATTTGACTTCACTTTCATTCACTGGTGGCTTTGTCTCTGTTCCCGACCGTGGCACACACTGTGCTCCTTGCTCTCTCTCCCTATCTCTGGCTCATTGCCTCGCTCCCCCCCGCTATGTTTCCAGTCTCTTGATTTTATAAGTTTGTTCAGTGTTGGAAAATTAAAACAGATGCTATATATGTTGGTCTGAATGCAGTTTTAAGGTTTTACGTGCACTAATAAAACAAACTTCTGATCGCTGCATATGTCTTTCTCTTCCCGACATCACACGTACCCGTCAGTCATCATTAACACCACACCTCCTACTAAGGCCACCTGCTGCTGCTGATGTATGACAGCTTGTCAAACATCATTATGTTGCACATAGCTTTAACAAAAACAGTCAGTGTGTTTAACAGTAAATTTGGGTACACAGTCATTTTAGCCTACTTTGGTGCACTTGATGTGCCCCCCTTTTAAAAAACACACTGCACATTTTTTTTTTTTTTTGAAGTACTCAGACAGGAATCACTTTGGAATGATGAAACAAATATTGTATACAATATTCATTACTTGCAGTATATTTATTTTTTAAATGAATTAGTTTATTCATTCATCATAATAGGGAGGGGTGTTATTTCAAACAATTTGGAAATCTATAAATGTTTGCATGGAATATGGAAATATACATGGAATAAACCAGGGGTGGGCAATCATGTGCCATAAAGGGCCAAGACACTGCAGGTTTTCCGTGCAACCAATCGCCTCAGCAGGTGATTTCATTAATGATCAGGTGTCTCAGCAGGTGATTTCATTGACAACCAGGTGTTTATGTTCAGAGCAGAAGCTCATCAGCAACCCACCTGCTGAGGTGATTGGTTACATGGAAAACCTGCAGTGTCTCGGCCCTCGATGCCCACCCCTGGAATAAACCATAGCATGATAAGTTTTGGGTCATTTGGTTCCAAAAACCCATATGGACGGAGCCAGTGAAGATATCGGGTTCAAAAATCGCCAAAAATATCGATGAAAATGTCATATCTTTGCACCTAGAGACTTGAAATTTGGCTCCAAATGTTGCTTGACCCCAAGTGTATATTCAACTTCTATAGTAACAATAAGCCTATCTGGTGTTTTTTAAGAGTAATTGACAAAAAAACAAATTTCAGTACATATGTTATGATCAATTGCAACAAACAAAATCTATGTAGTTTTTATTTCAGGAACATCAGTTGAGTATACCCTTACCAAAAAATAGTACTGATAAGTATATAAAAAGTAAACTAGAAGTATACTTGAAACATACTTGCATATACTACTTTTGGTAAGGGTAATCATCACGTGTAAAGAATGACGTGGCCACAATGAACTAATTATAAGCAACAGAGTAGTTTTCTACGTCAACAGCACATATACGACACACGCCTTACTTGAAATTTTCAAACGCTCCAGCCATATGGGTTTTTGAACCAAATGACCCCAAAATTATACTGTTATGGTTTATTCCATGTATATTTCCATATTCCATGCAAACATTTATAGATTTCCAAATTTTTTGAAATAACACCCCTCCCTAATCATAAAACAGTTCTTTATACCCATAACAAAGAATGAATAATAGATTTGCTAAACTGTGTTATTTTATTTGTCTTTGGCTTGTTTTCAGATATAATTACTGAATTTCTCTCAAATGATCTGGCAACATTGCCGTTATCGGCAATGTAGGGGTGAAAACACATTGGAAAAAAGGTGACAGTAGCAACAGCAACAAAAAAGAGCATTAATTAAAAATTTTATGGACAAAGCACATCAGTGAAGGATGCGGCCAATTCAGACACTGTATGCTGTGAATGTGCTGTAACATTTTCTGCACTTGAGGCGGATGAAGGGAACGATCTTGGCAGCTCCACAAACATTCAGAGACTTGACTCAGAGGATGAATTTCTTTCCAAGAAGTCTGGAAATCATTCATCTTGCTGCAACAATCAATCAATATAAACTGGAAGTAAGCTGCGAAAGAGAATACAGGCGGTTACGTTTAAAAGCCACAACAGATGACACAATGTGAATTTGTTAAAAGACAGCTATTGCACGGGGGTTATGACAGAGACTGAAGAACAATCCTTGACAGGTTCTAATGGGTGTCTTGAAAACACAGGGGATCTTCATTCCAGCCTGAAACCAGGTACTGTAGGTTGCTTGAGAATATGCTGATTTCACTGTTTCCCTGGGACAGATTCTGCTTGTACACTGTGACAGCTACATGTCAGAAGATGTGCTAGTGCCTGAAAAGACAAAAAGAAAAGTCAAGCCAAGTTTTTGCCAAGGAAGAGAGCAAGTCTGGAGAAATGCTTTGGGTGGCATCAATTCTTGGATCAATCAAACAGGAGCCGATCCATTTTTGTTGGAATTACTCAAATTAGTGAGGGCAGCAGACAGACATCACAGTGTGCTGTTTACACAAATGCCTTGAACGGGGTAGAGCAGACTCTTTTGGTGTATTCTCAAAGGGAATCAACAATGAAAAAAGGATCACAATGATGACAAACTTAGAAAACATGTTTGCTAATATTTTATAATATGGCTTTTAATATGATAACGGGCACTTTTGTGGCACTCTTAGTTTTGAGAAGACTAAAGAAGCATAGACATGAATATTTTCCCTGACTGCACCCAATAGGCCTCATATAATCTTGCTGGAATGGATTATGCACCACTGGGGTGAGGTTTTGAGTAAAGGACAGGGTGAGTGAGGGCTTTACAAAAATGCAACAAGAATTTTGATCAGTACTGAAGCCAACTTCGCATGTGTTGACATGCAGATACCAAATGGTTCCTTCCTCATGCTTACTGCAGTGACAGAGTGGCACTGTTTGATGCCAAAGTTCTGACTGTAAGCCTGTGTACTGTATTGTGAACAAAATCCTCCCTGAGGTTGTTTTAGTACACCGATCCCACTTCATCGCCTGTGATTTAATGCATTCAGCTTCACTAAGTAGTGTCAAAGAGCCTTTGGCAAGGCACACAACCAGAAGCCAAGAGCAGAGCCTGGAAGTTGACTATGTGAATAAAACTAGGTGTGATTTAATCTTTGCAGAAAAAGTCATATTTTGTACTTGTTGTATCACAGTGTATATACAGTACACACTGCAAATGTTTTTTGTACATTTGTTATAAAATGTATTTTTTCCAGAATATATTGTGGTTGTTGCTGTGACAGACTGGCATCCTGTCCAGGGTGTACCCCACCTCACGCCCTGTGACTGCTGGGATAGGCTCCAGCCCCCTCTGATCATTCACTGGGGTTGAAGATCTTGGTTCAGCGATGGCAACCATCCATGCAAGGAGACAGTTGGTCCACCTATATGTCCCGAGCCATTGATCCATCTCTGCCAGGTCATACATTGGCCTCTCTTTGACCTTTTCCAGTTGTTGAAGTCCTTAACACTGAGACACCTGTATGATGTTTCATGCTCAGAGAAAAACAAACCAATCCAAAATGTTGCAGCTAAACACAAGTGGTATGTCTCATCTGTGGTTCCCTAATAAAAAAATTGACACAAACTCATTTCAACTGTCCTCCGAAGAGACCTTTGCAAGTCATCTGGTTACTGTTTTAAACAACTAGTTAGTGTCAAAGCATCACAACCATGAAAAGAAGTAAGCCCCAGGACTCTGAAGACTTTGATCCAAACAATTCAGTCCAGGAACCTCTTGACTGCATAAACCGTATCCTACATCCCTCCTGAAGCGGTTTAGAATAATAATGGTGTTTATTATATGGCTGCGATGCTACACACTCTCTGATTGGCTGATTTCCGATTTGATATTTTTATTTTTAGTGCAGCAGATAACTGAAACAATCCTGCAAATGGTGATACAAGCATCAAAGTTGGCACAAATACTCCTTAGGCATTACTCTTTTGAAGTAACTGATTAGCCACCTGCATTTTCAATAGGCAGCCAGGTAGGGGTCAGTTGAAGAATTACACAGGGGTCAAAATTAAAAGATGCTCTAATTGTTATGTGTCGGACGCAGCTCGGAGAACCGACCAGCGTTTGAAGGACCCAGTATGAAATAAGCAGAGCACGGTACAAAGGCTAACTGAATTTAATACATAACAGTGATAATACAAAAAGGTGCGGCCTGGCGTGGTGCGCTCCCAGCAGCGCTAACGGTCCGGAGCCAGAAGCTGTTTCGGACCCAAGGACCCCGCCGACACCCCCCAGGTGGCCGCAACAACCGAGTCTGTGAAAGAAGGAACCATTATGTGAGTCCACACTCTACACACAGAACGCTTAAAGGTGTACAAACAGCAAACACTTCCTGGCTTGATTACTGATCAGCTTCCAACCTGCAGGCATGGAACATCCCGTTCACAAAACTCCACCGCAGTGGAAGCTGATACATGACTAACATACAGCTCAATACAATAAGGTGTGAGGGACACCACATTTACTGACTGTATAAATGTTAGTCACAAAATCCAACGTACCTCAGGAAGTGTGCTGACGAGCGTGAGACCTCACCCCCTCCTCTTTCACAGACCGTGCATCAAACCTGGACGTTTCTCAGCATCCGCTGCTGATGAGATGGCTCCCAAGACGACAATCTCACCCGTCTGGTCACAAGGTCGAGTCTCTGGCAAATACACACTGTGCACTCCAGTCTTAAATGCCAACATGCTCCAATCCATCCAGATGCACCTCAGCTGTGAGTCCTGACGAGTCGCAGGTGATCAGGGTGAGGTCCTGACAGCCTCAGCAACACAGCCACTCAGTCCCAAATGCACGCCACCTGGGAGGAAAACAAACAGACAAACAAACCGGCAGCCAGGCCCCCCCCAGCCATATAACACTAATCTCATTGAAAATTATATCACATTATTCACTTGATCATAGTGATTCCAAAAAGGTATAGTTTGGACCATCTGTAACTGAATGTTATGGAGTTATGGGGTTAAAAACAGCAAAAATGGTGACAAAGGTTTGGATAGGGGTCAAAACTTAAAGTTACTCCAATTTTGGTAAAAAAAAAAAAAAAAAAATGGTGCAAATTATTGGTTAATAGTATTTTATTATTATTTAGTATTTTAAAAGGAATAGTTTGCACTATCTGTCATGCTTAGTTATCATGTTATGGGGTAACATATGTCACATGTCATAGAATCCAATGGATGTCAAACTTGTTTGACCTTTACTTTGGAGACAAAGCACTCAACACATTCAAAACTATTCCATTTTTTAATCCTTTTATTTCAACCAATTATTTGCATCACTTTTTACTGTAGCTTTAAAGTTCCAAACTGTAATTTGTAGGTTCTCATTATGGAGCTCACAGACATTTCAAGTCTGTCGTCTGGAGGATAGTTAAGGACACCGTTTCATTGTCATGGTCTTGATCTCTGGATTGGGAACAGCGAGGCAGTTCTTTTGTACTGACAGCCGACAGCAATTTTTCTAAAGAGGGAGAATCGGATGTTGTAATGAGCCATCTTCCCCATATAGGCTCAGAGGAATGTGCTGAAGAGGTCGGAGCCTGGAAGGAGACACAGAGGTATGATGGGAGTTAAAAGACCAAAAGAAGAACAAGTATGCTATTCCTCTTTTTGATGTGGACTGATAACTGTTACTTTTACATTCACACACAGTCGTAACAACACTATAAAATGGCCAACGTGTTGGATATTTACTTTGCACTTCTGACAACCAGCGTTGCCAAATCTTGTGAGACAAACAAGCAATTTTCTGTGAAGAACTGTTCTGAGCATAGACATCAATGTTTATATTTGAGCACAAATACATTTTATGGACTTGAATCTCAAAACCCAATGAGCAGCCCACCACTAACTGCAACAAATTAATGATACTATTGCATCCTACTCAGGTGCCATATTTAACTGACTACAAAGCAAAAATACAAATATAAATCAGCAAATAAAAAACAGAACTATATTTATGGGAATGTAAGACAACTGCAGTAACGTCTCTTATTCTTCATCTTTTAAACCAGTATTATTAATTAACTGAAGCAGTGAACTTAAAAAAAGTAAAGAAACAAATACTGGCCATATTAAACAGTGTCAGAAATATTTATTTTTTGCATACATGTTTATGTACTTTTCTTATCTTACAAATGAACAGAATGAAAGCAAAAATGAGTTTTGTTGTTGTTGGTCAGTGGCTGACTTCAACTATTCAGGGTCACTACAGTACGTCCTGTACAGGGTTGCATTGGGACTGAACATACGTTTTCCGGATGCAACTACAAACAATATATATATTGGCATAAATGGCTAACTTTTTCTTATAGACTTAAAACTATATATATATATATATATATATATATATATATATATATATATATATATATATCCTCATCTGCCATGAGAACCCCCAGAACCAAAGGGCACCGCCATTTTGAATAGTCACATGTGCCTTAATGTGCCTTAGTCACATGTTGCCACGCCTGGGGTCGCCATGACGACTCCAGGCGCGGCAACGTCACTGCCGGATTGCTTCCGTGTCAGATCAGTATTCGCCTCATCCACCATGAGGACCAACCGATTAACTCTGTTCTAAAAAACGTTTTTTACCATCTGAGGCTTTTATCCAAGATTAAATCTATTCTATCTTTTAGTGATTTTGAACGAATGATTCATGCTTTTATTTCCACACATTTGGACTACTGCAATGCACTTTATTTCGGTGTTAACCAAGCTTCCCTGGCATGCTAGTTGGTCAAAAATGCTGCTTCTCGCCTTTTACCAGGCATTAGAAAACATGAACACATCACCCCGATCCTTGCTTCTCTTCACTGGCTTCCAGTCCATTTTAGAATACATTTTAAAATTTTATTGTTTGTTTTTAAAGCACTAATCATTGTTTTTAAAGCACTAATCCTTTTCTGTGGTGGCCCCTAAATTGTGTAACGAGCTACCATTCAAAATAAGGTTGCCCCCACCCTACCTACTTTTAAATCACATCTTAAAACTTATTTTTATTCATTGGCTTTTACTCAGCGTGAGAGTTGTGTGACCTCTGTTCTTGTGTGTATATCACTGTGCAGAACTTTGATAAACTTTTACGTTTTTTGAAATGTGCTATATAAATGAAGTGGATTGGATTGGATTGGATGAGGACCAGTGGTGTCAAAAGTACACACATTTGTTACTTAAGTAGACGTATAGATACTGCAGTTTAAAAACACTCTGGTAAAAGTTGAAGTATCAACTTGACCTCTTTACTCGAGTAAAAGTGAAAAAGTATGTACTCCAAAACCTACTTAAAGTATAAAAGTATAAAGTAACCTTTATGAATTGAAAGTTTAATTTAAAAACTGATTTGTTCTACATGTGGCCCAAGACCCAAAACCCAAAATTACCCCCCAACACCACCTGCACGAAAAAGTTTCAATTCTAGGAGCTCTGAAATGCAATCTGGGACTATTCCAGACAATAAACTTCAGTGAGTGCAGCATCCATTTAGTGAAGGGAAAAAAAAAAAACTTTCCTTATTCAGATTCATTCCAGTAGTATTCTGCTCTTACAAGGATGCAGCAGTTTTCTAGTTTGGCAGATAGTTCTGGAGGAAATCACTGAAGAAATTAACACATTGAACACATGGTTTGACCGAAACAAATTGTCATTAAATAAGACAGGGATGAAGTGGAGGTGTAAGAGTCACTAGGTGTTCACAGGAAACATTTATTTATGTATGTATGTTCATTGTTAGTTGCTTTTATATTTTCTGTTGTGTTTCTATTCAGGTTCTTTTTGCCTCTTTCTCTAAAATTGTATATAATAATCATTAGATTATTAATATATAAACAAAAATAAATTTAAGAAATATTACATTTTCAAAACAAATGCACCCGAACGTGATGAGAGCTGCTTAATGCTAACTTTTAACATTGAAAATGCCATAGACATGCTAACGCGTTAGCGTCGCTCCCGTTTTTAAGTTCTAAAATACATCTATCAACTGTTTCAGAAGACCATAACAGGTCGGTTTAACATAGAAAAGGTAAATAATACTCACAGAAGTATGCTCTTTAGGGTTTTAGCGGGGGAAAATTAAGCGAAAGAAAGAAAGAATAAACGAAACAATAGGTCGAAGCATTGCTTCAATCTGCGAACCACTGCTTGGATTGGTTCACAGCAAAGCCGTGCTGCAGAAAAGTTGATTACAGGCGCACATGACGTGAAATATATATATATATATATATATATATATATATATATATAAACATTAAACTGAAGCCAAGAGTAACGAGGCTGTTTGTTTTAAAAATGTAAGGAATAGAAAGTACAGATACTTGTGTGAAAATGTAATGAGTAGAAGTCAGAAGTAGGCAGAAAAATAAGTAAAGGAGTAAAGTATAGATACCTAAAAAGTGTACTTAAGTACAGTAACGAAGTATTTGTACTTCGTTACTTGACACCTCTGATGAGGACCCCTAAAACCAAATGTCACATGATGTGATCTAAACTAGCATGGGGGAAGAATTGATTCAGTCACGGCAAAAAAAAAAAAAAAAGATTTGGTCATGGGAACGTCACTTCCGGTTTGCTTCCGTGTCAGATCAGTCACCGGCATGACAATACACAGCTGTCGACGTGTTTTACTATAGAGATACACTGTGTATTTGGGAGTGGTACTTGCTCTTGATGTCCAGATTTAAGTAATTATTTGTTTTGAATTTAGTTATTTTTCTGTTGTTCAGGCCTTACAGTGGCCTTCAACTATTCAGAGGGCTTGGATGATATTGCCAGTGAGGGATATAAAACCAAATTAGCAGTAGCAGAACTGGCATCTTGTCTGTACCAACTCAAAGCTGGACAATGGAAAAATGATCCTACAAAATGGCCAGATGTTCACTACTGAGGCTGAAGACCTGCTACATCCTATGCATTTTGGGTTCAGGGCAAACCACTCAACAAAAACAGGTTTCTGCCACCTTGTTGAAAACACCTGGATAATGGAGTAGTAGTAGGCGGAACCTTTTTAGATTTACGAAAGGGACACAGTCAGTCACCCAGTTTTTCTCTCCAAATTAACTAAATTCAAACTGTCTTTGAATATCCTGACCTGGTTAAAATCTTATCTATCAGACCGTTCTCAATGTGTTTGCATTAATGACACCACTGTTGACATCGTGCTACCCCAAGGGTCCAATCTGGGCCCTTTGCTCTGGGGGAGAGATGCTGAGCAGGAAGCTTCTATACTGACTGAGGCCATGGGTAAAGTGGCAGCGTGGCTACAAGAGTCAAGCTTAAGTTTAAACATAAAGGAAACATCCACCATGTATTTGTAAAGCAAATCAAAAAAGTGTAACCTCCCAAATGTGCATGTAAATGGGGAACAAATTAAAAATGTAACAGAATACAAATACTTAGGCGGTACTTTAGATCCCTTGCTTACTTAAAAAAAAAACAAACAAACATGTAAAACAAATGTGTCAGAGACTTAAATCTAATATAGCAACTTTAAAACGTATCAGGAACTCTCTAACTTTTGAAGCAGCAAAAACCTATTTAATGCAATGATAATGTCCAGATTTTATTATTGTATCACATGCTGGTCACAAGGAAATAAAATTTAAAAAGTGGCTGTTGAATGGTCAGACCTGCCAGCATTGACTCTGAAGCTGGGTTTCTTTTTTTTCTGTGTAAGAAATGGATCAATGTTATTTCCATGTTTCCTTATATACATTCTACCCTGTTCTGTGATTTAGATGTGTAATAGTACAGCCTCTCGGAGGCATGGATTTTAACGTGACTTAAGATGTGTTGTAAATACCAGCAGAAATGAAATTGATTAGTATGGTGTAGAGAATGGTGAAGTGTTCTGTGGTAGATGAATGTATGTGATATGATCTGATTGTGACTGACTGTGATATGGTCTGACTTTGTGTGCCTGTGAAAGTGATTTATTGCCAGAGAGGAGTTTTAGAATATTGTGCTGTTTCACTGTTAATTTATTTGATGTGCCCAGGGACTGAGGATGGAAAGTAGCTATTTAGCTATAATCTGGTGCAGCTCATCTCTGTCTCGTTGAGCTTAATGATGCTGTACATTGTCCCTCAAATAAACTAATAAAGAATAAAGAATATCCTGATATTTATTCATACCTCATAGACACCAGGTATTTATGAAAGTAATTTGTACTTTTATATCATTTATGACATGTATGCATTGGAAATGGATGGAAATAGCTGTGGTGAATACCTACTTTAAAAAAAGAAACGAGGAGCCCAGGGTGAGATGTAAGAGTGGAGGAAGGAGCACACTAGCATCTTTGTAGGAAATGCAAGCTAAAAGAAACTGGAGATTGTAAGGTGGTAGCAGGAGAGAGTGTAGCAAGACAGCACAGGATGGTGGTTTATAGGATGATTTTAGAGGTGAAGAAGAAGAGGAGAGTGAGAGCTCAACAAAGGATCAGATGATGGAAGCTGAAGGAGAAAGACTGAGGTGTGAAATTCAGTGAGCAGGTGAGAGAGGCACTGGATGGAAATGAAGCAGTTCTGAGCAACTGGAAAAGTACTGTGGTGAGGGAGAGAGATAACTAGGATGGTACTAGGTGTGATATCTGGACAGTGAAAGGAAGACAAGGTGACATGGTGGTGACTTGAAAATATAAAAGAAAGCATAAGGAGAAAGAGGTAGACAAAAAGAATTGGGATAGTCAGAGAGATGAAGAAAGTAGACAAGAGTACAAGAAGATGTGGCATAAGGTGAAAAGAGAGGTAGCAAAAGCTAAGGAAAAGGCATTTAAAAGAACAAGGAGTTGAATAGTAAGGAAGGAGAAAAGGACTTGTACCGACTGGCCAGACAAAAGGACAGAGCTGGAAAGGATGTGCAGCAGGTTAGGGTGGTAAAAGATGCACATGGTATTATGCTGACAAGCGAGAAGAGTGTGTTGAGAAGGTAGAGGGAATATTTTGAGGAGCTGATGAATGAAGAAAAGGAGAGAGAAAAAATGCTGGATGATGTGGAAAGAATAAATCAGGAAGTGCCAGAGATTAGTAAGGATGAAGTGAGAGCAACTATGAGGAGGCTGAAGAGTGGAAAGTTTGTCCAGATGACATTCCAGAGGAGGCATGGAGCTGTCTAGGAGAGATGGCAGTGAAGTTTCTAACCAGATTGTTTAATAAAATCTTGGTAAGTGAGAAGATGCTTGAGGAGTTGAGACGAGATGTGCTGTTTCCTATTTTTAAGAACAATGGTGATGTGCAGAGTTGCACTAACTACAGAGGCATAAAGTTTATCAGTCACAGCATGAAGTTATGAGAAAGAGTAATAGAAGATAGGCTTAGAAAACAGGTGAAGATCTGTGAGCAGAAATATAGTTTCATGCTGAAAGAGCACTACAGATGCAATGTTTGCTCTGAGAATATTGATGGAGATGTATAGAGAAGGCCAGAAGGAGTTACACTGTGTATTTGTAGATTTAAAGAAATATTATGACGGGGTGCCAAGAGAAGAGTTGTGGTTTTGCATGAGGAAGTCTGGAGTGGCAAATAAGTATGTGAGGATGGTGCAGGACATGTACAAGGATAATGCGACAGTAGTGAGATGCGCAGTAGGTATGACAGACTCATTCAAGGTGGAGGTGGGATTACATAAAGGATCAGCTCTGAGTCCTTGTTCGCAGTGGTGATGGACAGGTTGACGGATGAGATCAGACAGGAGTCTCCATGGGCTATGATGTTTGTAGATGACATTGTGATCTGTAGTGAGAGTAGAGAGCAGGTTGAGCCTAGTCTGGAGAAGTGGAGATATGCTTTTGGAGAGAAGGGGAATGAAAGTCAGTAGGAGCAAGACTGAGTACATGTGTGTGAATGAGAGGGAGCCCAGTGGAATAGTGTGGTTACAAGGAGTAGAAGTGGTGAAAGTAGATGAGTTTAAATACTTGGGGTCAACTGTCCAAAGTAATGAAGAGTGTGGTCGAGAGGTGAAGAAGAGAGTGCAGGCGAGGTGGAGTGGGTGGAGAAAGGTGGCAGGAGTGATTTGTGACCGAAGAATATCTGCAAGAGAGAAGGGGAAAGTTTACAAGACAGTAGTGAGACTAGCTATGTTGTACGGCTTAGAGACAGTGGCACTAACAAAAAGACAGGACACAGAGCTGGAGGTGGCAGAGCTGAAGATCCTGAGATTCTCTTTAGGAGTGACGAGAATGGACATGATTAGGAATGAACATATCTGAGGGACAGCTCAGTTGGGACGGTTTGGAGACAAAGTCAGAGAGGCGAGATTGAGATGGTTTGGACATGTGCAGAGGAGGGACCCAGGGTATATAGGGAGAAGGATGCTGAGGGTGGAGCCACCAGGCAGGAGGAGAAGAGGGAGGCCAAAGAGGAGGTGAGATGGAAATGATTGATCTGCTGTGGCGACCCCTAATGGCACCAGCTGAAAGAAGTAGATGCATTGTGAATTGCTGGTCTGCCCCATGACGGGCCATGCTGTTGATTATTTCTCCCCAAAGTAATGTATGATACTAATCAATGTGATGCATAATCGTCTTGGTGTGACATCATTATGCTCATGAAATACTGGCCTGTGCCACTTTCTTTCTCACTTTATTGGTACAACCAGCTGCCTGGCATTGCCAAGGCATTTTAAAAAACAAAAACAGTGGCTAAAATGTAAAAAAACTCACATCTAATTAAACTGTCCTCTACTTAAACAATCCACCCAGCTCGATTATCATTGTCACCGAGCAGCTCAGTAAACATTAATCTGATGGTAGATACTATTTTTTGAGCCTGACGGCTTGTTGCATCACCTCCTGTACAACATCAAATGTAGAAATGACTGTTCAGCTTTTTTCAGCGGCACACTAAGAGGGAGAGGCACTGCACACACACACACCAATCTCCCCTGAGACTTTTTAATTTTGCCAACAATTTGAAAAGTGTTCAAAGAAACATAAAGCTGCATGGGAAGTCTTAAAAGATCATTAATTAATATTGGCAAATAGCATGAGGTCCTCTGAAGTGGCACAGTAATTCCACTTTTCATTTTACTCTTCAAATAATTTGCAATCACATAAATTGAGAATGATGAACTTGAACATTTGTTTATTTGAGTTATTGGAGTATGACTTGAATAATGATTTTTAATCAGTGAAATGGTCACGGCGTTGCCTTGGAGACTGTAACATTCCTGGGATTTGATTACAGGTTGAGTATGGTCTTGACAGAATAAATTGGCTAACACATTTAAAGATGAGTAATGAAAATAGAAAATATGGCCAGCTGTGGTACAGATCTGAATTTTTTTGATTGATTGATTGATTGATTTTTTAACACGCACTTTTAATTAAATGCATTTTGAAACAATTGCAACAGAACCTGTAAAAATTTAACACACAAACAAGAGTCAGTTCATGTTATTGTTTTCTCTATTAACAAATACGATCAAGTGGCGATACGATCAAGCTGTCACCTATACCCTCATTGCCTCAATTCAGATAATTGACTGTTTCAAAGTTTAGCATACATAAACAATCAAATGTATATGTGCGGTTGTTTTAATTGTGATGTGTGCCATTATTATGTTCAACTAGTTATAATTGTGGATTAATTGCTGTATTTTTGTCTGAGGTAATCAGGTGTGAAGAATGAATTGCCCTTTTAGGAATCAATAAAGTTGTTTGAATCTTGAGTCTTGAATCTTGAATTTTGAATCAAGGTGCTTCACACAAGAAAGGTCTAGAGCAAGCACACAGGTGACAGTGGTAAAGAAAAACTCTGTCTGATGATATTGAGGAAGAAACCTCAAGCAGACCAGACTCGAAAGGGTGACCCACTGCGTAGGCCATTCTAACAATTACAAGGTTTTTGCAAAGTTTTACAAAGCTGAAGAAACAGAAAACAGGAACTCAAACAACATAACAATATGAAGAAGATGAGAAGTTCACACAGGCGTCAGCACCACAGGCAGTGATCGTCCACACTGTCAGTGGGACTGTCCCCGCGACAGGATCACTTGCTAATACAGACAGAGTCCAGCCTCACAGTCCGGCTGGACTCCGTGTGCTCGAGCTGCCTCCCACGTCCAAAGACATGCAGGTTAGGGGGAATGGAAACTTTACATTGAGCATAGTCGTGCATGCGGGTATGTGTTTGTCTGTCTTTATGTGACCCTACAATAGACTGGCATCCTGTCCAGGGTGTAACCCGCCTCACACCCTATGACTGCTGGGATAGGCTCCAGCCCCCTACGACCCTTAATTGGACTGAGTGTGTGTGTTAACAACCTGGAGCACATGAACTCTTTTCTGTTGATGTTTTACAGCGTGCATGCCAAGGCTTTAGAATGCTTAGCACAGGTAAGAAATCCGGAAATAAATTTTAAAGGGAGTATTCCCAAAAAGAAAGCCGACATTCTGACCTAGTCCCGATATTTTACACTATATGAATCCAAAACTGTAGAAAAACACATACGTATTATATCAACAAAGTGTTTCAGAGGTGAGCAGAGGAAACAAACACCACGCTGCATTTACAGAGCGCGCTCCCCGATGGCCCAGGCATATCAGCCTCTCTAATCAATGAAGTTGTCGGGAGAGCATAGCCGCAGCTCTGGAGAGGAAATGAACAGACTTCAGGCACCTGCCAAGCCCACCATAAAGAAACACAACCTGTTAATTGTAACACCTTTAACACTGGAGGAAAGATAGAGTCAAGGCTTCCAGTAAATGTCTGCAAATTACCTTTTCTTTTTGTTCTTTGCCATCCAGCAACTCCGGCTGTACCGAGGTGTACGAGACCCTTTTGCATCCACATCACGGAAGTCAGTCTGTAGATTCTGTCAATTTAGCATTTTAACACCAGAAAAAAAAAAGTTTTGTTGTTTTTTCCAGTAGCAGGTATTGCAAATTTTCTGACAGACATGAGCACAATGATCACTTTTGATGGACATTACCTTGTTATGATGGAAAACTCCTGAGTGCTGCAGGACGGCGCAGCGCCAGGGGAGCACATTGGAATGTGCTGATTGGGCCAGTTGTGCAGAGAGACCACAATTCTCGGTGATGACGTCCACGTGTTGAGATTGTTACAACGTCAATAAACAGATTGGCTGTGGTGCAGGGGAATTGGGACCAAGCGCTGTATATTATTCTGCCTGTCTCGCCGTAATGATTTCTCTTGGTGATTGAGAGTAACCTTGAGTCCTACAGGGCCTCGCTTTATAAAAAGAAGAGGACATATCTCAGGTAAAAATGGGTCCTTTTGGGTTCACGCTGCAGTTATTGTCATATGACCACATCTCTCAGGATGCAAATTTGATTTGGAGTTTGTGAGCCCTGTAAAATTACTTATGAATATTGACATTGATTTTATGCCCTTGAGTGACTGCAGATATGGCACACGTGTGTTGGCTCAAGAGAGAGATGAAAAGCAAACACAATGATGGGCTCTTATCTCTGTTAATGGACAACTGTGGCCTTTCCTCAATGACACAACCTCATGGCCTGTTGTTTTTTTTAAATGCCATCCTGCTTTGACACAAATAGACAGCATGCTTTTAAGATTCATGCTGGAATGAAAAAAAAAACAACTTTTCAAGTTCTTATCTTTTGTAAGTGGTTGAACTAAACTGCCATATTTCACAACATGACTGAGGATGCTTTAAAAGGGCCTTTTTTTTATATTTACAAGGGGTGTGAGTCTCTCCTTTATAAAACAATCCCAGGCACATGGGCTAACAGCAGAAGACATACTTCATAGAAGACCAGACCCCTCCATGGGATGTTGAAGCAAGTGGATGAAATCAAGAAATCTTACCAATGGACACTAAACACTGGGCTGACAGAAGCTCTGATTATGACACAGTCAAAATGAATCCATTCACTTTTGATCCTCTGTGTGCTTCTTACCCTGTGTGCTGCTATACAATGCTGCTGGAACCTCAATTTCCCCGAGGGAGTCTTCTTAAGGGATCAATAAAGTGATATCTATTCTAATCTAATTTACTAATCTTATTTGATCAACAAATATTTTGCATCACTTTTTACCAAAATTGGAGCAACCCGTGTGGAAACTGAAATGGACCTTTCTCACCATTTTTGTGGTTTTTACCCTATAACACCATAACATTCAGCCATGTATAGTCCAAACTATACCTTCTTGTAATCTTCATAATAGGATGAAGAATGTGGTTTATTTTTCATTATGACTGGAGTTTATTTAAATCTTGACCCCTGTGTAGTCCTTCATTGACTCTATTTGCTATTGCTGCCACCCTGGGATGGCCACCATACATTTTCTGTCTGCCATGGCATACTGAGGCTGGACTGTGTTGTTTAGTGGTACTGATTAGGTCAAAATTAGTTTTGGGCTCATGTACTATTGTGGTGGTGGACAAGGAATAGGGAATGGCAGATGCAACATCAGAAAGAAAGATGATGAGAAGATCAAGAAGAACCAAGGGGGAAAGGAGAACTAGAAACTATGTAGACGTTAAAGGTCACAGTAGTCCAGGTGGCAGCAGGAGCTCACAGTGCTGTGACTCGTAAACTGCGAGACTGGATCCTGTAACTTCCAAGTAGAACATCTATGGTTTCTCTCCAGAACAGAGCTGTAATATGAACAGCTAAGGTCCTGCACAGGGACTTAATGTCCCAGATCCTGATTTTGCAGTAGAAACACACTGCCACCACCACATCCCAGAAACCCACACATGGCTGACTCTTCAGAAACATGGACACAGATTGGAGATATCTTCAGTAATTATGTTGGCCCATGGCAGAGAGATACACATTCAACATGAATGATGCTTTCAATAAAAAGGGTCTTTTTCTTTTAAAATGACTCATTTTTCATTCAATTGCATTTGCATGATAAAAGTAGTAGTTACTCCATCTGAAACATTAATGAAATACTAAAATGGATGTGAATTATAAATGGTTTGCCTTTTTAACTGTGCATACAGATTCCCCCAGTTTAATTTCACCTCTAATAACAGTGTACATTCCTCTGCATGTGTTCAACTAATTAAACCATTATGCAGTTTATTGTTGCTTTGTTACTGTTTTCACTCGGCAGTCTACCAACTCCCTTCATCCAATCCTCGAGCAGTTTGAAAATGACACAGGGATTAATTAAGGAGCATGACTGAAGTATTGAAAACATTTATTCAAAGTAATAAAGGGATCAAAAGTATGATGACTGATTCTGAATATTAATTTAAAAATTTAACATCGGAAATAAACATGGGATCTCGATCGCATGCTGTTTCAGCATATTTCAAATTATTTATTTTTTTGCTCAAGTCGAATGTAACAAATAATAAACTAATTGTTTATCAAGTTGAAATGTTCCTCACTTGTTTCCAATATATGTTTCCTTCTGCATCACACTTTTTCAGCTGGAAGGGATTATTTCTTTATTTCAAAAATCAATAGTCTTCTCGTTGTCTGACAAAAGCAGCAACAACCCGACCGGTGACATATTTGCCATTAAACTGGACCTTGAAGTCATCACCTCCCACGTGCACCCACATTTCCCTCTCTGGTAATGCCTCAAGTTGTGTTTTGTGACCCTTGGCCACTCTGACTCACAGCACGTCGTACATCATTTGTTCTAACACCTATGACAAACATGTGTCTGCTGCTTGCCAGATTAACCTTTAGCAGAAACATGCAGCTTTTCCTCATGGCCATTTCCATTTGCAGCAACACTGAGATGAATGAGAATAATTATTTACACAATTGTAGTGCTATTTTAATGCTTTGAATGCTACTGCATGTGCTCCATCTACATCAGCCATCTCTCTCTTTTGTATTGTTTAATTTCATTCAACACTTCTCCTCCAGTGTTCTCCATTTTGGTCTATGGGCCAAACAGGTTTTCCGTTTCACCTAAGGTGACTAAACAACACATAATCTTGTCTCTGTATATCATGGCTGACACAAAAAGTATGATGCCCATCCCAGTGTGAGAAGAACTCCTGTGAAGCCGAGTAAGGAATCAACGAGTCTAAGTTTGCAGTTGTCCTGGATCAAGACTAAGGGTCCTTTCACACATACTAACACGATAGAAGCAAAAACCGGAGAAAATCCGTGAACCAAATACTAAATGGGGAACCACGAAACATTCCACCTGCTATGGGGAGGGACGCATGGTCGGAGAGGCATGCACGATATCACAACAATGGTTTTGTGCACGCTTGTGTTTGGCGTACGATTGTCACATGATGGATTATGGAAATATATGAGCAATGAAAATGACATTTAGATATCTGTTTTTGTCTATTTTTGACTTGTATAAGTCACTTTCTTGTTTGTTAAAGGTGTGTCTTGTCAGGTGAAGTCTGGTGAGTCTGTCAGAAAGCTTTCTGCATGCTCAAAACTTTGTGAAGTGCTGTGGACCCACATTTGGTTTTTGTCCACTCAAAGCCTTAAATCAACCAGAGACCGACAGATTAGGTGATTTTTTTTTTGCCACCACACAAATGATTTCAATCCATACTAATCAGGAATCAGGAAGAAACCTCAAGCAGACCAGACTCAAAGGGGTGACCCACTGCTTAGGCCATTCTAACAATTACAAGGTTTTTGCAAAGTTTTACAAAGCTGAAGAAACAGAAAACAGGAACTCAAACAACATAATAATATAAAGAAGATGAGAAGTTCACACAGGCGTCAGCACCACAGGCAGTGATCGTCCACACTGTCAGTGGGACTGTCCCTGCGACAGGTCACTTGCTAATACAGATGGAGTCCAGCCTCACAGTCTGGCTGGACTCCGTGTGCCCCTGCTTCCTCCCACATCCAAAGACATGCAGGTTAGGGGGAATGGAAACTTTACATTGAGCATAGTCGTGCATGCGGGTATGTGTTTGTCTGTCTTTATGTGACCCTACAGTAGACTGGCATCCTGTCCAGGGAGCAACCCGCCTCACACCCTATGACTGCTGGGATAGGCTCCAGCCCCCTACGAACCTTAATTGGACGTGATGTCTGGTGAGTCTGTCAGAAAGTTTTCTGCTTGCTCAAAACTTTGTGAAGTGCTGTGGACCCACATTTGGTGGTTGTCCACTCAAAGCCTTAAATCAACCAGAGACCAACAGATTAGGTGATTTTTTTTTCCACCACACAAATGATTTCAATCCATACTAATCAGCTTAAGCAGTTCATTACAATGTGACTTCAAATTTACAGTATGGTTGTTAGCCTTGGACACTAACCAGTGACCTAAAGTGACGACTGGATTATAAGGATCATACCGAAAATGTATCATTTGAACTATCTGTGGCTGAAGATTTGAAATTATGGTGTAAATGGTGAATGGACCGCATTTATATAGCGCTTTTCCATCTGCATCAGATGCTCAAAGCACTTTACATTGATGCCTCACATTCACCAATTCACACAAACACAGTCACACACTGATGTCAGGGTGCTGCCATGCAAGGCGCTCATTACCCACCGGGAACAACCTGGGGATTAAGGACCTTGCTCAAGGGCCCTTAGTGATTTTCCGGTCAGGCTGGGGTTTGAACTGAGTATCCTCTTGTCTCAAGCCCAATGCTTAACCGCTAGTCCATCACCTCCCTTTATATTGTAAAAATTATAAAGGCTGATTTCAGTTTGTACAGGAGTCAACATTTGCATTGCTCCAAATTTTGGTAAAAAGTATTAAAAATTATGCAAGTATACTGATATCTATACCAAGACAGAACTACTTGTTTCTGAAATAAATAAAATAAAATAAAATACAACCCCAATTCAAATGAAGTTGGGATGTTGTGTAAAATGTAAATAAAAACAGAATACAATGATTTGCAAATCCTCTTCAACTTATATTCAGTTGAATACACCACAAAGACAAGATATTTATTGTTCAAACAGATAGACTTTTTTGTTTTTGCAGGCATTCATTTTGAAATGGATGCCTGCAACACATTTCAAAAAAGCTGGGACAGTGGCAAAAAAAGATTGGGAAAGTTGATGAATGCTCAAAGAACACCTGTTTGGAACATTCCACAGGTGAACAGGTTAATTGGAAACAGGTGAGTGTCATGATTGGGTATAAAAGGAGCATCCCCAAATCTCCATCAGAAGATTCAGAGAATCTGGAGAACTTTCTACACGTAAGCGGCAAGGCCAAAAACCAACATTGAATGCCCGTGACCTTTGATCCCTCAGGCTGCACTGCATTACAAACTGACATAATTGTGTGAAGGGTCTTACCGAGTGGGCTCAGGAACACTTCAGGAAAAAATTGTCAGTTAACACAGTTCGTCACTACATCTACAATTGCAAGTTAAAACTCTACCATGCAAAGCGAAAGCCATACATCAACAACATCCAGAAACGCCACTGCCTTCTCTGGGCCCGAGCTCATTTGAAATGGACAGACGCAAAGTGGAAAAGTGTGCTGTGGTCTGATGAGTCCACATTTCAAATTGTTTTTGGAAATCGTGGACGTTGTGTCCTCTGGACAAAAGAAGAAAAAGACCATCCAGATTGTTATCAGCACAAAGTTCAAAAGCCAGCATCTGTGATGGTATGGGGGTGTGTTAGTGCCCATGGCATGGGCAACTTACACATCTATGATGGCACCGTCAATGCTGAAAGGTACATCCAGGTTTTGGAGCAACACACGCTGCCATCCAAGCAACGTCTTTTTCAGGGATGTCCCTGCTTATTTCAGCAAGACAGTGCCAAGCCAGATTCTGCACGTGTTACAACAGTGTGGCGTCGTAGTGAAAGAGTGCGGATACTAGAGTGGCCTGCCTGCAGTCCAGACCTGTCGCCCACTGAAAATGTGTGGCACATTATGAAGCGCAAAATACGACAATGGAGACCCCGGACTGTTGAACAACTGAAGTCGTACATCAAGCAAGAATGGGAAAGAATTCCACCTACAAAGCTTCAACAATTAGTGTCCTCAGTTCCCCAAATGCTTATTGAGTGTTGTTAGAAGGAAAGGTGCTGTAACACAGTGGTAAACATACTACTGTCCCAGCTTTTTTGAAATGTGTTGCAGGCATCCATTTCAAAATGAGCAAATATTTGCACAAAAACAATAAAGTTTATCAGTTTAAACATTAAATATCTTGTCTTTGTGGTGTATTCAATTGAATATAGGTTGAAGAGGATTTGCAAATCATTGTATTCTGTTTTTTTTTTACATTTTACACAGTGTCCCAGCTTCATTGGAATTGGGGTTGTATATAATCAAGTTTCTGTCTTGTTTTCCACATAAATATAGAATTAAATATCTGCCAGGATAGGCTCAAGTGCTGTGTGTGTGTGTGTGTGTGTGTGTGTGTGTGTGTGTGTGTGTGTGTGTGTGTGTGTGTGTGTGTGTGTGTGTGTGTGTGTGTGTGTGTGTGTGTGTGCTCCCGGTCCTGCATTTATGTCGGTGTCTTGTGGGTTGTGTCCTGTCCCCTGGTGCTTTGGTTGTCTCTTGTTGTTGTCTCCTGCATGTGTCATTTCTGTTTGTGCTCTCCCCTGTCACTGTCTGTCATCTGAGATGTCCTCCAGGTGTATCTATGGTCTGTACATTCCCCTGTCCCGTGTCCTCCTTGTCTTACAGTTCCTGGCCCATGAGTTCCAGCATTGTGTTGCAGTACTTATCATGTTTCATTTTCCACCAACTAGCACTGAGTTCACTAAGTTCCATGTTGGTTTGGTACTTATGTTCCTGGCTTTAGTTTTCGGTTATTGTTCAGTTCTTCTGTTATGTTATTATTTGAGTGTCTCTCTTCCTGTGTTAGTTCATGTTAGTCTAGCATCTGCTGCACTCTTACACTTTCTGAGTTACACATTGTTTTTTTTTTGTATTTTGCACTTGGATTTATGTTTTGGTTTTGCAACTTCCTCTGTTGTATTTTGTTGTTGTATTTTGTTATGCTTTCTTTTCTACTTACCCTTGAGTTTGGTTTTAGTTTCCAGTCGCCTTTTGTTCATTTAGTTCTCATGTGTATTTGTTCTTCCTCCTTCCCCTGAGTTGATACACCTGCTGCTTATTAGGTTGTTTTTGTATTTAAGACCTCACCTGTCCCTGTCTCAGTTGCCTGGAGATTCACTGTGTTCCTGCTGTTCTCTTTTCTGTATTTTGTGATTGTCAGTTTCTACCTATTTTCTGTGTGTACCTAGGTGTTGGTTTTCTTTGTGTGTTTCTCTATTTTTGTACTCTGTTCCCTCATCCCCGTTGTGTTACTGTGTGGGCTTTTTGTCACTTTTGGAATTCTGTGGAATAATAAATCACCTTAGTGTTTGCACCAACATCCTGCCTCTTGCTGCTTGCGTTTTGGGGTTTAATTTGACAGTGTGAAAAAAAACAACACCAGCATGGTGAGTGAAAATCCATCATCGCAACACACTCTATTTTGTAATAAAATTTGAAATTTGGCTCTTCACTCATTTTGCAGCTCCACCACCAGAATGGAATAGATTCACTTCTATTCCACACTGAACCTTCAACTGCTCATATTCTTAAAATAGATTTTAATGCTTCAACTTAATTTGTAACTCATTTCGTAATCCACTTTATTTTGAATACCTGGTGTTTTACTGTGTGTGTGTGTGTTTTTTTAAGCATTTCACTGTTTAAGTTATTTATTTATTTATTTATTTATTTCATGGACGAGTATATATTTCAGTAGATTTTGAACCTGACAAACAAATCAGCAAATAAACACACTGGGGAAATCTTAATATAATTTTAAATTAAAAAACAATTTTAGAAAACCAACCTTAATCCATAAACTGTAGCTCGCACTGCTTTGTTATGAGCATATTTTAGTATTGTTTGGTATGTGTAACATGACACGGTAAGGCAGTATTTAAAGTGAACTGAGTATGATAGTCATTGCACTGAATTTTCTTAATATTACATTATCTCCTATGATTTCAGGCTGCCTGAGGGTGTGGAATTTGTGTGAAGTTCAGTTTAACTGTTGATGAGGACAACTGCCCAGAGGAACAAACTGTCCTGTATCTGCTTGTTTTTGGCACTCTGTGACCTGTAGCGCCTGTCAGAGGGGAAACGCTGGAAAAGTGACTGTGGGCAAGCTGAGAAGGGTCAGAGGTGATGTTTTTACTCACCCTGGGGGAGGATGCAGTTAGATCCACAAATATGTGGATATGGCCAAAGTTTTTTTTCTTTTTTGTCAATTACTAAGTATTGGAGTTGAAAGCAAAGTATATGATCATATAATAATTGGAGTACTCTTTGCCTGTTTGTTCCAATACTCCTCACAGGTCATTTGGCCAATTTCCACCAATCTTCGCATGTGGATGAAAGTTGAAATGCCTTGAAAAGGTTTGTTTTGGCAACGGTGAATGCCACTTGAGACAAAGATTAAAAAAATAATAGTAATAATTCTGATGTCCAGACTGTTCAGATAGACTCTAGCTTGCGCCCCCCCCAGACTCCCTCCTCCATGGGCCTTAATTGGAGCAAGCAAATATAGAAAAAATGAATGAATGAATTTATATATTATTACTTTTATATAGCACCAAATCACTACAAAGCTGTCTCAAGGCATGTCACACAAGTGAGGTCTAACCTTACCAACCCCTAGAGCAAGTACACAGATGACAGTGATAAGGAAAAATTGCGTCTGATGATATTGAGGAAGAGACCTAAAGCAGACCAGACTCAAAGGGATGGCCCACTGCTTAGGTCATTCTAAAAGTTACGTACAAGGTTTTTACAAAGTATTAACAAAGTTTTATAAAGTTTGGAAAAAAACAAAACATCAGCCGCAACAGTTTCAGCCATGGGATCCTGCCATCAGCCCAGCATCCCGCTGTCTACAGATACCACTCTCGCATATTTTTCTCCGCACCTCGGACAGGGAGAAAAAAGCAGAATCAGTCAGCTGGAAAAAAACACACTTAAAGTATACTTCATTAAATATAATTCATTAAATCAACAGGAAAGCAGAGAAAATACTAAGGTGGCTGCTGACTGCTAGCCCTATGCTTCACTAACAGACCCCCAAATTTAGATAAAGTTGAGGCAGAGACCTGTTCCATTGCTATTAAACTGAATTTAAAAGGACAGGAAGTATAGTTCCATGCTATGGCAGTATGCTAGCCATGAATGAATGAATGAATGAACTCTGATGTCCACCAAACATGACTCACTGAACTGACACTTCTGATGTATGGTCAAAGTTTTCATAAGTCAATCATCGATGACAAGGTAATAGTGGTCAAAGGTAAAAATGTATGTTTTTATTCCAATTTGCACCAAACCCATTACATGTATTGAGGTGGGTTGTGTAACTACCTGGCAACGTAAAATTTGCCAAAAGGGCCAAAGCCATGTCTGCATGACTGCTTGGAGGCCTTTTGGGTCCTTTTGCTGATTTATACCAAACCTGGTCTGTCAATGAAAGCTGACCCGCTCTCAAAAAATTAATTTAAAGATCAATGTCAAGAAATTTGATTTTCAACCTGATTTGGACCAAATGTGACATGTTTGGTGGTTTTCCAGAATTGTCCTGACAAAGTGAGCCAGAAATCAGTTTTTTAAGTGTGAAAGTCTAGGTCATTGGTGTCAAATGTCAGATTGCCATTTCCCATAATGTCATAATATCTATGGGTACAATTGCCTCAAAAACATAAAGTGATTTGAGGACATTTACAACTAAAGAGTGGAAGAAGAATTTCAGTACTTTTGAGCTTCTGGTGCCTTGGCGCAGCAGGTACAGTAATGGGCTCCATTCTTGTGTGCGTCTATGGCCGTCGCTGTGCGAATACTCAAAGCCAAACCATCACAGAGCCAAAACATTTGGGATATAAATTCATCTCACAACCCGCTTATGTGAGTTCAGTAGGAAACAGCATTGACTAACATTTTCTGGGTCAAATGCGGAAGCATTTAGCATGTTCAGATACTTCTTGCTCTACAGTACCAATTCCAATTGGGGGAGGGGGTGGGGGATGGTGACATGTCCTTCAGGAAAGATCAATCAATCAATCAATCAATCAATTTTTTTATATAGCGCCAAATCACATCAAACAGTTGCCCCAAGGCGCTTTATATTGTAAGGCAAGGCCATACAATAATTATGTAAAACCCCAACGGTCAAAACGACCCCCTGTGAGCAAGCACTTGGCTACAGTGGGAAGGAAAAACTCCCTTTTAACAGGAAGAAACCTCCAGCAGAACCAGGCTCAGGGAGGGGCAGTCTTCTGCTGGGACTGGTTGGGGCTGAGGGACAGAACCAGGAAAAAGACATACTGTGGAGGGGAGCAGAGATCAATCACTAATGATTAAATGCAGAGTGGTGCATACAGAGCAAAAAGAGAAAGAAACAGTGCATCATGGGAACCCCCCAGCAGTCTACGTCTATAGCAGCATAACTAAGGGATGGTTCAGGGTCACCTGGTCCAGCCCTAACTATAAGCTTTAGCAAAAAGGAAAGTTTTAAGCCTAATCTTAAAAGTAGAGAGGGTGTCTGTCTCCCTGATCTGAATTGGGAGCTGGTTCCACAGGAGAGGAGCCTGAAAGCTGAAGGCTCTGCCTCCCATTCTACTCTTACAAACCCTAGGAACTACAAGTAAGCCTGCAGTCTGAGAGCGAAGCGCTCTATTGGGGTGATATGGTACTACGAGGTCCCTAAGATAAGATGGGACCTGATTATTCAAAACCTTATAAGTAAGAAGAAGAATTTTAAATTATATTCTAGAATTAACAGGAAGCCAATGAAGAGAGGCCAATATGGGTGAGATATGCTATCTCCTTCTAGTCCCCGTCAGAGGAAATAAATGCATGAATTAGTTTTTCAGCATCACTCTGAGACAAGACCTTTCTGATTTTAGAGATATTGTGTAAATGCAAAAAAGCAGTCCTACATATTTGTTTAATATGCACTTTGAATGACATATCCTGATCAAAAATGACTCCAAGATTTCTCACAGTATTACTAGAGGCCAGGGCAATGCCATCCAGAGTAAGGATCTGGTTAGACACCATGTTTCTAAGATTTGTGGGGCCAAGTACAATAACTTCAGTTTATCTGAGTTTAAAAGCAGGAAATTAGAGGTCATCCATGTCTTTATGTCTGTAAGACAATCCTGCAGTTTAGCTAATTGGTGTGTGTCCTCTGGCTTCATGGATAGATAAAGCTGGGTATCATCTGCGTAACAATGAAAATTTAAGCAATACCGTCTAATAATACTACCTAAGGGAAGCATGTATAAAGTGAATAAAATTGGTCCTAGCACAGAACCTTGTGGAACTCCATAATTAACCCTAGTGTTATATGGCTGGGGGGGGGCCTGGCTGCCGGTTTGTTTGTCTGTTTGTTTTCCTCCCAGGTGGCGTGCATTTGGGACTGAGTGGCTGTGTTGCTGAGGCTGTCAGGACCTCACCCTGATCACCTGCGACTCGTCAGGACTCACAGCTGAGGTGCATCTGGCTGGATTGGAGCATGTTGGCATTTAAGACTGGAGTGCACAGTGTGTATTTGCCAGAGACTCGACCTTGTGACCAGACGGGTGAGATCGTCGTCTTGGGAGCCATCTCATCAGCAGCGGATGCTGAGAAACGTCCAGGTTTGATGCACGGTCTGTGAAAGAGGAGAGGGTGAGGTCTGCTTATTTCATACTGGGTCCTTCAAACGCTGGTTGGTTCTCCGAGCTGCGTCCGACACATAACACCTAGTCTGTGAAGAAGATTCCCCATTTACATGAACAAATTGTAATCTATTAGACAAATATGATTCAAACCACCGCAGCGCAGTGCCTTTAATACCTATGGCATGCTCTAATCTCTAATAAAATTTTATGGTCAACAGTATCAAAAGCAGCACTGAGGTCTAACAGAACAAGCACAGAGATGAGTCCACTGTCCGAGGCCATAAGAAGATAATTTGTAACCTTCACTAATGCTGTTTCTGTACTATGATGAATTCTAAAACCTGACTGAAACTCTTCAAATAGACCATTCCTCTGCAGATGATCAGTTAGCTGTTTTACAACTACCCTTTCAAGAATTTTTGAGAGAAAAGGAAGGTTGGAGATTGGCCTATAATTAGCTAAGATAGCTGGGTCAAGTGATGGCTTTTTAAGTAATGGTTTAATTACTGCCACCTTAAAAGCCTGTGGTACATAGCCAACTAATAAAGATAGATTGATCATATTTAAGATCGAAGCATTAAATAATGGTAGGGCTTCCTTGAGCAGCCTGGTAGGATTGGGGTCTAATAAACATGTTGATGGTTTGGATGAAGTAACTAATGAAAATAACTCAGACAGAACAATCGGAGAGAAAGAGTCTAACCAAATACCGGCATCACTGAAAGCAGCCAAAGATAAAGATACGTCTTTGGGATGGTTATGAGTAATTTTTTCTCTAATAGTTAAAATTTTGTTAGCAAAGAAAGTCATGAAGTCATTACTAGTTAAAGTTAATGGAATACTCAGCTCAATGGAGCTCTTGTTCAAACCTCTAAATCTATTCTCACCTGAAAAATGTTCTTCATGTTAAACCTGGAGGTTTTTTTTTTACCCTGTAGCAGATCTGCATCCATTCTACTTCCCACGTGTGTCAGCTCATCGTGATAAATGATAAAGATTGTCAATGAGCCATGTGTGCCTTCAGGCATATGTACGCTCAATGTCAAATATGGATTCAAACAGCTTTCTTACTGCACTCCACTCTGCATTCATTTGATCTGTATTTATGTCCGTTTTCAGAAAGCGTACAGATATGGAGGAAATGAAGTACCGTATTTTCCGGACTATAAGTCGCACTTTTTTACATGTTTTGGCCGGGGGTGCGACCTATACTCCGGTGCGACTTATAAATGAAAAATATACCGGTAGGATCTCAATTAATTTACTGTAACAAAACAATTTTACGTGACAGAGTCGATCTATGTTTTAAAATGGCCACCAGAAAAGGAAATGCAATGCATCATGGACACTGTAGTATGGCGGCCGTCCTATAAGTCACGCTGGTCGCGATAACCAATGAGAGAACAGAACGTTGGACGCGTATTCCTCACCTCACCCACAGTGTGTGAAGCTGACGAATACGGTGCTTGCTGTTATTCCGGCATGGCGAACAAAACAGCTTCAACCCTTGGATATCAGTGTGAGCAGAGTTGACACTGAGAGCTGCATGGGAGCACTGAGCGACGGCGGAGGATTAGCGTCTCCACTTGGAAGGAGCTGGATCGACACCGCTGGGTGGTCATGAGCTGCGCAGGTAGGCGCTGCATGGTTCGGCTCGCAATGTGGTCCGCAAAATACAAACATATCTGTAGGTAAAATGCAGCTCACGAGAGGGCACTCAAGGCTTGTGTGACTGTTCCTGCGACTTCTGACTACCATAGAAAAATAAAAATTTCAACGTTACTGATAACAAGACAACGGAGAAGGCCCGAAAAAATGCCACCAAAAAGAAAATCATACTCTGCAGATTGTAAGTTACGACTGGTGAAATATGCATCTGAAAACGGTAGCCGTCACATTATCATCTGAACTTTTCATGTTAAGTTAACATACCTGTATGTCCATGGGACTTATAGTCCAGTGCAACTTATTTATGGTTTATTTTTCTTTATAATGATAAAGTGGCTGGTGCGACTTATACTCCGGTGCGACTTATTTATGGTTTATTTTTCTTTATAATGGATAAAGTGGCTGGTGCGACTTATACTCCAGTGCGACTTATAGTCCGGAAAATACGGTAGTACCACTGGAAGTCATAGGGGCAGTGTAACCGAAAGTTAAGCAAGACACACTGACAACATTTAAGAATGGCAGAAAACTGGACTAAGTGATTGACAGTTTACCCCCCGTCTCTCACACACACACACACACACACTATATATATATAAGTATGTTTTATGAGGATAAGTAGCAGTATTTTTTACAAGTTTATATACAGAAAAATCACATATTTACTATTTATAAATAATAATAATAATAATAATATAATGACTGCTTATGTTGGAGTTTCCCAGGATTCAAAGCAATAAACAAAACAAACTGCAATAATAAATGAATAAATGGCAATTAATAAAAAGTACATGACAACAATGCACAAAAAACCCAAATCAAAGAGGTGATAACAAAGGGAAAAAAAATATGTGACATAAACTTGTCTTTCAAATGAATATACCACATTTTTGGGTGAAACATTTTGCATGCAATTATAAGAATTGTGGTTCAATTTTGTGAGTGCAGGGAGAAGGTATGCTTTGGAGGAGTGGAGATAAGAGTGTTTGCATCACAGAAGATGGGACGAGACGTGCACATGGTTGCCGTCTGCAGAGGGAAAAGAAGCAGATAAGGCCTATATAGCTTTTAGACCGTCTAAGGCTCAAATCATCTGCCTCAGACTCGCTGGATCTCAACTATTTTGCCTTCAAGTGTTTTAGATATATGCAGCTACCTGACACTCAAAGACCCTGTGGAGGGGAGGGGGACTATTTCCCTTTTGGATTTATGTGACAATTTGCCATTATGGATCTAGTTTCTACAGGCAGACAGATGGGAAAAAGACAGACAGGCTGTTCTCAGCAGGCGAATGTGGGCGACTCAGCTCCACTCTCACACTGAACCTGTAAAGCCAGCACAAGATGAAAAGACACTACACTACAAAGACGGATGGTGGATGTTGTATCTGTAGCAACTGCACGCACTATACATACATATATATATATATATATATATATATATATATATATATATATATATATATATATATATATATATATATATATATATATATATATATATATATATATATGTCCTATAATATATAATTATTTTGAGAAGTATATGAGGTAAAAAAGTATTTAGTCAGTCCCTGATTGTGCAAGTTCTCCTACTTAGAAAGATGAGAGAGGTCTGTAATTTTCATCATAGGTACACTTCAACTATGAGAGACAAAATGAGAAGAAAAAAAAATCCAGGAAATCACGTTGTAGGATTTTTAAATAATTTATTTGTAAATTATGGTGGAAAATAAGTATTTGGTCAATAACAAACAAGCAAGATTTCTGGCTCTCATAGACCTGTAACTTCTTTAAGAAGCTGTTCTGTCCTCCACCTGTTACCTGTATTAATGGCATCTGTTGGAACTCGTTATCTGTATAAAAGACACCTGTCCACAGCCTCAAACAGTCAGACTCCAAACTCAACCATAGCCAAGACCAAAGAGCTGTTGAAGGACACCAGGAAAAACATTGCAGATGTGCACCAGGCTGGGAAGAGTGAATCTACAATAGTCAAGCAGTTTGGTGTTTATAAATCAACTGTGGGAGCAACTGTAAGAAAATGGAAGACATACAAGACCATTGATAATCTCCCTTGATCTGGGGCTCCACATAAGATGTCATCCTGTGGGCTCAAAATGATCATAAGAATGGTGAACAAAAATCCCAGAACTACACAGAGGGACCTGATGAATGACCTGCAGAGAGCTGGGACCAAAGTAACAAAGGCTACACACTACGCAGAGAGCGACTCAAATCCTTCAGTGCCAGGCGTGTCCCCCTGCTTAAGCCAGTAAGTGTCCAGGCCTGTCTGAAGTTTGCCAGAGAGCATATGGCTATGGATAATCCACTAGAGGACTGGGAGAATATCATGTGGTCAGATGAAACCAAAATAGAACCTTTTGGTAACAATTTAACTAGTCATGTTTGGAGGAAGATGAATGCTGATTGCATCCCAAGAACACCATACCTACTGTATGAGTATGCCATACGTGCAATTAAAGCCTCAAGTCTTCTTGAATATGATGCCACAAGCTTAGTGCACCTATCTTCTGGTACTTTTGGGATGCACAGTGCATCTGGAAAGAATTCACAGAGCTGCACTTTTTCCAGATTTTTTTTTAGGTTACAGCCTTATTCCAAAATGGATGAAAGTCATTTTTTTTTGCTCAAAATTCTACACACAATACCCCATAATGATAATGTGAAAAGATTTTTTTTTTTAGATTGTTGCAAATTTATTAAAAGAAAACAAAAACAAAACAAAATTTAGCTCAGGTGCATCCTTTTTCCACTGATCATCCTTGAGATGTTTCTACAGCTTAATTGGCGTCCACCTGGGGTACATTCAGTTGACTGGACATGATTTGGAAAGACACACCCCTGTCTACATATAAGGTCCCACATTTGACAGTGCTTATCTGAGCACAAACCAAGCATGGAGTCAAAGGAATTGTCTGTAGACCTCAGAGACAGGATTGTCTTGAGGCACAAATCTGGGGAAGGGTACAGAAACATTTCTGCTGTTTTGAAGATACCAATGAGCACAGTGGCCTCCATCATCAGTAAATGAAAGAAGTTCAGATCCACCAGGACTCTTCCTAGAGCTGGCCACTCATCTAAACTGAGCAATTGGGGGAGAAGGTCCTTAGTCAGGGAGGCGACCAAGAACCCGATGGTCACTCTGTCTGAGATCCAGCATTCCTCTGTGGAGAGAGGAGAACCTTCCAGAAGAACTGCTGTCTCTGCAACAATCCACGAATCAGGCCTGTATGGTAGAGTGGCCAGACGGAAGCCACTCCTTTGTAAACGGCACATGGCAGCCCACCTGGAGTTTGCCACAAGGCACCTGAAGGGCTCACAGAACATGAGAAGAAAAATTCTCTGGTCTGATGAGACAATGATTGAAATCTTTGGTGTGAATGCCAGGCATCGTGTTTGGAGGAAACCAGACACCATCCCTACAGTGAAGAATTGCATCCCTACAGTGAAGAATGGTGGTGGCAGTATCATGCTGTGGGGATGTTTTTCAGCAGCAGGGACTGGGAGACTAGTCAGGATCGAGGGACAGATGAATGCAGCAATGTACAGAGACATCCTGGATGAAAACCTGCTCCAGAGCGCTCTTAACCTCAGACTGGGGTGAAGGTTGCAATTCCTTGAATGGCTGTTTGAGGCTGGCTCCAAGTGAGCACATACCCATAGAAGGTCATGTTGAAATGTCCATCTTTCGAGCACAAATAAACATGTTAACAGCCTCGTACAAACATATCCACGGGAGGACACAGCCTGAATGCACCCGCCCCTTGCGTTGCAGTCAAACTGCTAAGATATGGGGTAATATCTCCATGATCAGGGTTGTATCCATCTCCGTGTTTCTTTACTGCCATGAGGTCCCACCCTTTTTCAGACTGCCCAGTCAAATCAAAGCCAACATGTCAATATATCCTAAGAAAAATCAGATATAAATTGTACAGACATGAAAGTCACTTGACCTATCATTTCAGCTTGCTGTATATGGACAATACAACAATTGAACATCAGTTGAAATATATTTATTCCTCCTTCCATCCCAAGTACCTGTCTCAGTGAAAAAATTGGAACCAAAATGAACTGTCACTGCGATTTCCACATTTTAATACCCGGCTCCCGGATGCCTTTGACTGTCAGCATCAAGTCTAATGAAGTCAGCTACCCTGAGGCTTTGTGGAAAGAAACGTCTCTATGATGAGGGTTAACTATATAAAGACAATGTCAGCCATTTTTTCAACTCCCCCGCCTTTGTTAATGATCATTGGATGGGGTTCATCTGTTCCTCCTCTCAAGGACAACTACATAATTTCCTTTTTTTTTTCCAAAATCAACAGAATTCCCTTTACTGTGGAGGAACATTGTTCAATTAAAGTTATAGAGATGTTTTTTATTTGCTTTTGACTACTCGGTTTATCACTTACGATAAAGATGAAGTAGGCAACGCAAACAAGCCTCATTATCATCGCCGGCATTTTGTGTTCTTAACTATCTCTTTTTTTGGCCCATGGATTATTTGTCTGAGTTTGCTGCCATCTCTCTAAGATTGAGCGTTTTGCATTAAAAACTGGGCCACCGTGGCAGCCTGACAAATGAAGGCAATCGCACGTTTGGCGACACCTCGTTCAACACTTAGTGAAGTTGATAAGTTATAATTTGCATATAGATAAGGTATTCTTACCTCGACTAAATCTTTAGCATATAAAGTAGAATTTTACTGTTTTTATTTTTCTTCACGCTGAATTGTCATGACAAAAGCTGGCACACAATTTCAGGGCGGATTGATTCCAATGTTTGGGTTGCGCGTGGAATTTGGTGATGGCAGCAATGTCAGTGTGCCACTTGAGGATGTAATTACAAATGACAAATACTCATTAGACTCTAAAAAGAACACAAAAGTGAACGTTTTCTTTGTTTGGAAAGGCAGTGTCTACTCTGCAATTACCCAGTGGGGTGAAGTCTTCCATAAATACTACTGTTCCACCATGAATCATGCATGAATCCGCGAATAAAGCGATACAACAGAAGATGAATTTGCTGAAACGAAATTGGCTAACGTTCAGATATTAGCCACCTTTCTGGGTGTTAGAAGCTACTCTTTCCATTGCAACCAATCTCACATTTCACTCAGTCTTCATTTTGTGTTTGATACCCTGAATGCTTGGTTGAGCTTTTTTTTTCCCCACAGGTCTTAAAAATGAATAAATAAATAAATAAAAGTCACTGGGTGGGTTAGTAGAGATTAGCAGCTCATCAGGCACGGCAGGGATAAGCCTGGTTAATACGCTGTGAACTAATCATCACAACGTTAATACCGACTAATGCTTTGCCACCAGCCAAAGTTGAAGAAATTGCCACCAGAGTGAAACTGTCAAAAATATATCAAACTGCATGTTGATGGACTTTTTGCCCTGACGTAGCTGTTTTGTGTACTAAAGCACTGCCACTATATATTGAAAGTGATCATATTAATATACTTTAACAACAACCTAATATTCACGGTTTTAGAGTATCCCAGAATCCTTTGCATGCTGGGGAGGGTTAGCTTAATACTAACTTTAACACTGAAAATGACACAGACATGCTAACGTGTTAGCATTGGTCCCGTTTTTAAGTTATAAAATCCATCTATCAACTGTTTTCAGAAGACCATAACATAAAAAGATAAATATTACACAGACTTAAGCTCTTTAGGGTTTTATTGGGGAAAAGTTAAGATAAAGCAAAATAAAACAAAGAACCAACGACGCAGCAGATTGAAGATCAAAGCACTGCTTCATTGGTTCAAGGTTCAAAGCAAAGCCGTGCTGCAGAAACGGTTGATTATACAGACCATGGGTGGTGCCAAGGGGGCCCTAGTGGGTGCTAGAGCTCCCCCTGGATTTGTCATAGCACCCCCAAGAAAATAATTCCTCATTTATTATTTTAATTTGGTTTCATCCCATGTTTTTAAGGCCTTGCCCACACTGAAACTAAACTTCTGCTATACAATCTTTTTCTTTGTCATTTTCACACAGATCCAGTGAAACCGACTTCTAATGTTTTAGCTTTCGTCTCCATTTTTTGTAGAAGCGTTGCAGCGTACAGGCCTGGCATATGTACGAGGTCTGTCCATAAAGTATCGTACCTTTTTATTTTTTTTTAAACTATATGGATTTGATTGATATGTTTTCACGTCAGACAAGCTTGAACCCTCGTGCGCACGCGTGAGTTTTTCCACGCCTGTCGGTGACGTCATTCGCCTGTGAGCATGCCTTGTGGAAGGAGTGGTCCCGCCCCGTCGTCAGATTTTCATTGTCTGGAAATGGCGGAATGATTTGCGGTTTTTTTCCATCAGAATTTTTTCAGAAGCTGTTAGAGACTGGCACCTGGAAACCATTTGAAAAATTTATCTGGCTTTCGGTGAAAATTTTACGGGCTTCACAGAGAATAAGGTCTGTTAGTACAGCTTTAAGGACCCCTTTAAGGACACTCGGCGCACCGCACTCTGAGCTGCAACGACGTGGCACAAGCCACCGGACCATTTCTAAACGGATGGCTCTGTGGATACGAGACTGTCATGTGCTCTTTCTCTGGTTATCACAAGAGCTGGACATCAACCATTTTCTGGCAGATTTCTCTTTTAACAAGAGATTTTGTCGTGGAAAGCCGCGCGGAGGCTTTGTGCGTCATGACCGATTCGCTGTTCGAGCGAGACAAAGAACACCTCCGTTTCGGCGTGCCAGAGGACAAGTTCGGACATGCCCAGCTCTCCACAAGTTCTCTTATAACTCACTCAACTGGTAAGCATTGAAAGCCGAGATAGGCATGTCCAAACTCGTCCTCTGACACACCGAAACGGAAGTGTTCCTTTGTCTCGCTTCCAAAGCGAATCGGCCGTGACGTGCGAAGCCTCCGCGCGGCTTTCCATGACAAAATCTCTTGTTAAAAGTGAAATTTGCTGGAAAATGGTTGATGTCCAGCTCTTGTGATAACCAGAGAATGAGCACACGACGGTCTCTGTTTAGAAATGGTCCATATGCCAGGCCTGTATGTGGCGCTGCAACGCTTCTAAAAAAAATGGAGAAGAAAGCTAAAACTTTAGAAGTCAGCTCACGGATTAAATAAAGTCTTTTAATCTGACCTGTTGCGAGGATTCTTCAACACAGATGAAAACTGTTCTCCACATGACACCCTTGTTTTGGAAAATGACATCTGGAAATGCATTAATTCATGTCAGAAGATACTTAAGTGTTTTTTAAGTTTTTTTTTTTTCTTTTTTTTGAAGAGTTTTTTAAAGAAGCCCCTCAGCGTCTGTCTGCTCTGGGGGAGTTTCTGAGCTAGAGAATGCCAGCACTTTGTCCCACCACCAACAAGATGAAAAAGTAATAATAATATGCTAAATTAGACTGTTAAATTACACCGTGAACAGCATGTTACAGAGGCAGGGCGATGACATCATCCTTTCAGTTTTATGCCGTAAGACACTTATGGCATTTTCAGATTTATGTGAATAGATAAATATTTCACTCATAAAAGAAAATAAACATTCATCAACAGAACTGATTGTTTTACACAAGATGAGTGTAATGTGATGTTCAATGACATGACGTTCAACAATGTCATGATAACAATAATAAATTTAATTTATAACGCACCTTTCAAGAATAAAAATCTTAAAGTGCTACGGGGAAAAAATAAAACCAAGGATAAATAAGAGAATACAAAAATAAAATCTTAAGATAAAAACAGTCACCAGAATATAATAAAATAATAAAATAGAATAAAAAGACTAAGATGCAACAGATTCAAATTATTGGCCTGTCTAAACAAGTATGTCTTGAGGATTTTTAAAAGGCTTTCACAGTTTGTGGAGCTCTCTGGTGGTCAGGAAGGGAGTTCCAAATATGAGGTGTAGCTTAACAGAAAGCTCTGTCTCCCACGGTGTGCAGTGTCGTGTGAGGGGGACGCAGAAGATTAGTGTTGTATGAACGGAGGGAATGGGAGGATGTGTGAGGAGGTCTTTGAGGTATGTGGGGGCATTGCCATGGATGCACTGGTGGGTGATGAGAGCAATGGTAAATAGACTGCATTTATATAGCGCTTTTCCATCTGCATCAGATGCTCAAAGCGCTTTACAAATAATGCCTCACATTCACCCCGATGTGAGGGTGCTGCCATACAAGGCGCTCACTACACACCGGGAGCAACTAAGGGATTAAGGACCTTGCCAAGGGCCCTTAGTGATTTTCTAGTCAGGTTGGGATTTGAACCGAGGATCTTCTGGTCTCAAGCCCAGTGCCTTAATCACTAGACCATCACCTCAATCTTAAAATGGATTCTGTAGGTGATGAGGAGCCAGTGAAGGTTATGGAGAATAGATGTAATGTATTCCTGTTTACGTACTCCCATCAGAATTCTAGCTGCACTGTTTTGAATGTATTGGAGCCTTTGAAGTTTTTTTTTTTTTTCTCCAGAGATCCCAAAGAGCAGGGAGTTACAGTAGTCAAGCCTAGAGGAGACAAAGAAAGATTTTCTCTCTGCCTGCCTTTCGCATTTTTCTCCTGAGGCTATAGGCTACATGTGTAGGTCTGTGAATATTTGTACTAGGTTTGTGTGTGTGATTTTGGTCATTCTGTATGTCATTAGTGACTGTTGCAGATCAGAATGTGTCTATGTGTATGCATGCCCGTGAATGTGACAGAGGTGTAGTAGAGAGCCATCGCGATTCATGAGCCCATAGCACCCTCATAAAAATACCAAGCTCCCCATAGCACCTGCAGAAAAAATCTTGGAGCCACCACTGATACAGACCTGCTGCAGGGTCTGTAATCAGTGTAGAGAAATGATCATTTTCCTGACAAACACCCCCAAAAACAACAGGCACTCTGAAGGACCGATAAGGGAATCATTAAGCAAAAAGGCTGTTGATGTCGATGGTTCGAATCATTTCTTAAGGATACCCAAAAAGAACCAGTTCCCAACCCTAACAGCAACATGCTCTTTTTTTTTTTTTTTTTTAAATAAAACTCACATTAAAGGCTCACGATTATCTTAGTTAAACACCCAAATACATATTTTGGTTGAACTCACCTCCGTAACAATGCAATGTTGCAAACAACTTGCCGCAAACGCTTGTTTACACTAACAACGAAATCTCGGCCTCCCCAGCGAGAACGTGATTACACGCGAGATTTGACACCGTAAAGGCATCTATAGGTCACATAGTTTGGTTTTCAGGGGTTTCTAGGTGTGGTCTGACCTCCTATGAAAGACTTGAATGAATTAATGAATGAATTTATTCAGCACACAGACTCAACAATAACAAAAACTCATAAAAAAAAAACAACAATTTAACAGTGAACCTGTGTGACTGAAAGGGTGTGGGCAGAGGCAAAGTGCCCACACTTGGACCTGCACCTGGACAATTGGACACTTGGACTTGGACCGCCACCACCCCCAAACAAATAACAACAACAACAAAAAGTAAAACAACAGCTTGTGGAAGTTCAACGCAAATAATTTGGCCATGCAACATCACAGAATATTTGGAGGGATGTTTACCATGCAAACTCATCGATTTTTAATTGTAAAATGTGGCGAAACATATACCCTCTAAAAAAAGACCTCTTTAAAGTTAGGAAAATGGAAGTTAGTTTCCATAACACTGGTCAATATTATTTTTCTTGCATGGACTTTTTCAATGGATTGTGAGTAATTTGTGGGCAGTGAATCTGAGTCTGGTGTTAGTTTTTGCCAATCACATCACGTTTTTGAGATATGAAAACATATTTCTCATATCAAGCATTGAAGCAAAAGCTGCAGTCTCACATACCTCTTATGCGCCATAAACGATATTACAACTCTTGTTCATGTTTCGCAAACCTGGTTTAAAAATATGCTTTTGAAGCTGCTTTGTGCACAATTAGTGGTGTCAAATTCATGAGTGAATGAGCAAATTGTGCGTAATCCATCAGTACGGAATATGCAGATTGCAAAAAAATGTGATGTGATAGAGGAGGTCTGAACTGAGATTCAGATTCAGCACCCCAAAATTACCCTAAATCAGTTCTCAAAGTCCATATAAGAATTTTTTTTGTTGTTGTTGTTGACCAGTGTAATGTACATCCACAATGAGTCCAAACTTTACCCAACTCAGTTGTTATTCTTGATAAGAATAAACTGAAACACTTACGGGCTGTTCACACCACCTATTTGGCCACAACATCTGAAGTAAATTTCAAATTTGATGATGATTCAGCCAAGGAGGCAAAGTCGCTGTTGTAGATATTTTGCAGACACAATTGGGAAACTTTGATAAACAGATTTATGTGAACACCCACTGACAAGCTGTGTTGATATTTCTAGTTTCTAAGGTGACGGAAAAGCACTTACATCCCAAAAGATATTGCTTTTGTTAGTTTGTTTGTTAGTTAGTTAGAAGCTTTAATTTATTTGAGGTTGGTGTTGGAATTTTTACATGAAAGAAAACCGTGAACATTTTTGAATGTGTAATTGCCTTCACGGATATTGCTCAATTTCAAATAAAGTTTGGTTTGTGATTTTTTTTTTTTTTTAAATGCCAAAAACACTTCTTTTCTTCAACATTAGGGTGAATTACTGTTACCTACTGAGATGGAATCATCTTCTTTGTTTGTATTTTCAGCAGGTTTGAAGCCTAAGTGACTCATTACTGCCTCTCACTGGTAAACCATGGACTCTTCTTGGCATTCTGTAGAGGATTTGAGCCACATGGCCTGAGAGTGGCAGTGATGTAGCAGTGTGAAGAGTTGTAAAACTTAATGAAGAAGAAGAAGAAGAGTCAGCGGTTTCCTACTTTTCATACTTTCTCTTGCAAGTGTTGTCCAAAATTCTAATCAGTCATCAAATTATGTCTTCAGTGTTTTACATCTTTAAAGGTAAGAACGTAAAAAAGATAAATTTCACATATGTGAAATAGAAAAAAAATGTTTGTAAGGAGGGGTTTGTGTCCATTTAGTGCTACTGTGGCCACTTCCTGAATTTTGTGAGTGCCACATACTCTTATTTAAACAAATCCTGCTCTGCCTGAGAATAAGCTGTTCAAAACAAGATAGCTTTTGAGTCGGTTTTAAGACAACACTGGATAGTGTTGATATGTTCCCTACATGTAATTCTTACCTTATTTTTAGTGGCTGCTAGCAATCTAGCTAGCTTAGCCAGTCAACATGTTCTGCACAGTATGAGCACAGGAAATATTCTGGAATTGGACTTGGATCACATTGGAATTTTGATACAACACATCCAGAGGTGTGCAAAGCCGTGGTCAGGAATTGAAAGCTTTGTTCAGATTTACAGAATTTTGTGTAATTCAGAAAGGTAATCAGAAAGGTTGCTAGTAGAGGTGGGCCAATCGATCTTAATATCGATAATATCGATACCAATGCTGGTATTGATATTGAACAATCCTCGTGTAAAAAGATCGATACTGAAGCTTTTTTTCTCTTGGACGCACTGACTGCTGCACACGCAGATTCATCAAAGTCTACTTTCTGTCTGTAAGAGCAGCACTGTGCTGTGTCACAAAACACGGAGCAGCGCACCCTTGTATTGTTGTTTGTTAGCCCTCTACCTCAGGAGATTTTGTTTTAAGTTGTGTTGAGTGATATATATTTTTTTAAATGTTGACTGTGATAAAGTATTCTGTTGTCACGTACAATGTTTGGCAAAATTCTATCCTGGGTATTTTGGATCCTTTGGATCTATGAAGCTTAAATATGAAAAAGTATCGGTATCGATATCGGCGATACTGGGCCTGTACTTATTTGGATCGGATCAATACCAAAATTCCCGGTATCGCCCACCTCTAGTTGCTAGATGGCTGCGGCCAAAGCTTTACAGCATCCAGAAATAGCCATCAGTTTTGGGAGATAAAAAAAAAATCTGAGTTTGTTGTGGATTATACAGAACAAATACAACTAATTAGCATGTGGGTCACTCAGAATTAGCATTTTTTTTTTTAGGAACAGATTCCATAGCTTATATATATATACACACAAGGTCTGTCAATAAAGTAACAGTCCTTTTTATTTTTTTCAAAACTATATGGATTTCATTCATATGTTTTTACGTCAGACATGCTTGAACCGTCGTGCACATACGTGAGTTTTTCCACGCCTGTCGGTGACGTCATTCGCCTGTGAGCACGCCTTGGGAAGGAGTGGTCCTGCCCCCTCGTCGGATTTTCATTGTCTGGAAATGGCGGAATGAAAAGGACTTTTTTCCCATCAGAATTTTTTCAGAAACTGTTAGAGACTGGCACCAGGAAACCATTCGAAAAATTTATCTGGCTTTCGGTGAAAATTTTAAGGACCCCTTTAAGGACGCTCGGAGCACCGCGCTCCGAGCTGCGACGACACGGCACAAGCCACCGGACCATTTCTAAATGGATGGCTCTGTGGATACGAGAACGTCATGTGCTCTTTCTCTGGTTATCACAAGAGCTGGACATCAGCCATTTTCCGTCAGATTTCACGTTTAACAAGAGATTTTGTCATGGAAAGCCACGCGGAGGCTTCGCGCGTAAAGACCGATTCGCTTTGGAAGCGAGACAAAGGAACACCTCCGTTTCGGCATGTCAGAGGACAAGTTTGGACATGTCCAGCTCTCCACAATTTCACTGATACTTACTGGACTGGTCGGCATTGAAAGCCGAGATATACATGTCCAAACTTGTCGCAGCACGCCGAGCGTCCTTAAAGGGGTCCTTAACGCTGTAGTAACAGACCTTATTCTCTGTGAAGCCCGTAAAATTTTCACCGAAAGCCAGATAAATTTTTCAAATGGTTTTCAGGTGCTAGTCTCTAACAGCTTCTGAAAAAATTCTGATGGAAAAAAGTCCTTTTCATTCCGCCATTTCCAGACAATAAAAATCTGACGACGGGGCGGGACCACTCCTTCCCAAGGCGTGCTCACAGACGAATGACGTCACCGACAGGCGTGGAAAAACTCACGCATGCGCACGAGGGTTCAAGCATGTCTGACGTAAAAACATATGAATGAAATCCATATAGTTTTTGAAAAAAATAAAAAGGACGATTACTTTATGGACAGACCTCGTGTGTGTGTATATATATATATGTGTATATATATATATATGTATGTATATGTATATATGTATGTATATGTATATATATATGTGTATGTATATGTATATATGTATGTATATGTATATGTATATGTATATGTATATGTATATATATATGTATATGTATATGTATATGTATATGTATATGTATATGTGTATGTATATGTGTATGTATATATATGTATGTATATATGTGTATGTATATGTGTGTATGTATATGTATGTATGTATATGTATGTATGTATATGTATGTATGTATATGTATGTATGTATATGTATGTATATGTATGTATATGTATGTATATGTATGTATATATATGTATATGTATGTATATATATGTATATATATGTATATGTATGTATATATATGTATATGTATGTATATGTATGTATATGTATGTATATGTATGTATATGTATGTATATGTATGTATATGTATGTATATGTATGTATATATATATGTATATATCGCAGTGAAAGCCACCTCTTTGAGATCTTGCAAGATTTTGCGGGATTTGAAACCTCAATAGGGTGACTTGATTGCCAGCTACGGAAAGCAACACGCTCCATAGCCACCCTTTTTTAAAACGTGTTTGCTAACATATTATGTATTGGGCAAATGTCCATTAGGTTGCTATGCAGTTTGTGGTTTTATTAAATAATATATCATCTCTAAATAAAATAATCATTAACAACAGCAAACAACAAAAATAAAATGAACATGGCAGCTACTTACAGTTATGCAGCAAAATAAACTATTCGCAGGTATGAACATGTAAATCATTATCCATGTCCTGATAATATTTAATTACCAAAGTCAGCATTTTCCAATATAAACCCCAAAACAAATATGTCTAATAAAAAAAAAAAACCAAACAAACAAAGAAGTAAATGCTGTTTTGTATTCATTGCTTCTCTATTATTGAGATATTGAGAATTGACAGTTTTTTTTCTTCTGCCTAACATTTTCTGTCTGAAAGTCTGAAACCACAATCTGACTAAAAGCAGATCATTTAGATGATACGCTCCAGTGTTCTGAATCTCCTCAAGTATTTTCAAAGAAAACGTTTGCTGTCTGTATAGAATAATAAAAATAAAAACATCAAAGTATATAAGTTAAGATGTAATTTTTTGATATTACACTTATTTTGAGACCTCTGATCCATCTGATGTAATAATTGCAGAGTTGCCATTTACTCGTAGTGGCGTCTTTTACTTCACAGGCAAGCAGCCACGATTGATGCTTTTGCTCCCATTTCCATCCTTAGAAGACAACAGAATTGCTTGAGAATAACCAAAATCTCCAAACGTCAATTTGATAAAAGCAGCTTCTGAGAGAAAAAGAGCAAAGTCAAGTTAAAAGTGCATATTCTCACATGATGGAGACTTTTTTCTTTATGTGGAAGAGGGTGGGCGGCTCAACTGATGACATTAAGATCTAGAGTAATTCACTGCCAATGTACCAATGACAATTTTCCTGTTGTTCCAATGAAACCCATTTACAGCAATGAGTTTTCCAAAATGAATATCTGATATTTTCAAATGTGACAAATTATATATCTTTTTATGTGCAATCTATTTGTACAGTGTCAAACTTCGTTCTGCAGCAAGGATGTTTCTAGTTTTCATGACAGAAACAAGCAACCAAAGAAAAGAAGTTCAAAAGAACAGTGAGGCTTCCAGCAAAATAAATAAATAAACAAATACAAATAAGTACTCTGCTGACGTTGTGCAGATTATCAAATGTATTGTTGTGTTATTAATTTTTTCAATTTGTATACATACCCTAAAAATTACCAGGGCTGGGATGATACATTTATCTCCCAAAACACTGTGTATCACGCAGTGTTGCCATCGTTATTTTTTAAATGTTTCTTTATTAGTTACTTCATACAGTTACGTTATACAGTTACTTTATACAGTTACTTCATTAGCATCTGTGGACAACTTTTCTGCAGCTGCTAAATGTAACTAATACAGACACTAGTGATCTAACTTGGATATTTTTAAGAGTAACCAAGTTAGAGTACTAGTTACCTTAATAGTTACATTCAGTAATAATAAAAAAATAACTGTATAAAGCTGCTAATGTAGTAACTGTAAAATAACTATATCAAGTAACTAAAAAAAATAACTAGCAAAGTAACTTTTTAAAGTAACTGTGGCAACACTGGTAACACAAAATCAAATCTCACGCCATGGTTTTGTGATACTCTCACGCTTTTTGTGACGGGGCACAAATTCATTTTGTGACGGGAGCATGAAAAAAATGTGCGAGACTAGGCTGGTATCGCGTTATTCGGGTGCCAATTTGATATGTATCATGATACTTGAGAAATGTGATTGTACAACAATTGCAATTTGACATTACAACATATGATTTGTTTTCTTTTTGTAACACGAGGCTGCAATGAAAAGTTAATACGTTTCTAAAAAACTGTGTATCATAACTCAGTGATAATAAACAGGATAAATCCAGACTCTTTGTGCCCAGTGCTCTACTTTGCACTCAGCTGATGAGCCCTTTTGATAACAAAAGGAACTTTAATATGTCCCAAATCCACATGTGCCATGCACTTAATTCTATGAAGATAAGTCCCATAAGGTAGACAACTTCTGTTGAAAATTGTGATCTCACCTTAAAGTGGGAGAAGTATGGAAGTTTTAAGACTGTTCAAGAAGGATTTATGGTTAGGCAGAATCGAGTGTAGTCCAGGCAAAATGAAGGTGGCCAGTTGGAACTCTAATCCATGTATGTCTAAAAAATCTACTTTGATCTCAGTTCATTTGCAGCTGACTGACACATCTGAACAATTTTTGATTCATCTGGCCACTTCTTTCCACATTTCATAACTGAATGTAAGTATAACATTTTATATATATATATATATATATATATATATATATATATATATATATATATATATATATATAATATACGAGGGCTGTCCATAGAGTATAGGTCCTTTTAATTTTTTTCAAAAACTATATGGATTTCATTCATATGTTTTTACGTCAGACATGCTTGAACCCTCGTGCGCATGCGTGAGTTTTTCCACGCCTGTCGGTGACGTCATTCGCCTGTGAGCACTCCTTGTGGGAGGAGTCATCCAGCCCCTCGTCGGAATTCCTTTGTCTGAGAAGTTGCTGAGAGACTGGCGCTTTGTTTGATCAAAATTTTTTCTAAACCTGTGAGACACATCGAAGTGGACATGGCTCGAAAAATTAAGCTGGTTTTCAGTGAAAATTTTAACGGCTGATGAGAGATTTTGAGGTGACACTGTCGCTTTAAGGACTTCCCACAGTGCGAGACGTCGCGCAGCGCTCTCAGGCGCCGTCATCAGCCTGTTTCAAGCTGAAAACCTCCACATTTCAGGCTCTATTGATCCAGGACGTCGTGAGAGAACAGAGAAGTTTCAGAAGAAGTCGGTTTCAGCATTTTATCTGGATATTCCACTGTTAAAGGAGATTTTTTTAATGAAAGACGTGCGGACGGGTCCGCGCGTCGGCTCGCAGCCGCCGCGACGCTCCGCCACAGGAAAAACACCTCTGCTGGAAGCCTTAAGGACAAGTTGGAACATGTCCAGCTGTTAAACAATTTCTCATATACTCACTCCACTGAAAGCCATCAAAAGCCGCCTGGATTTTACAAATGGTTATCAACACGGAGGTGTTTTTCCTGTGCCACCGCACCGTGTCGGCTGCGTCCCGACGCGCGGACCCGTCCGCACGTCTTTCATTAAAAAAATCTCCTTTAACAGTGGAATATCCGAATAAAATGCTGAAACCGACTTCTTCTGAAACTTCCCTGTTCTCTCACGACGTCCTGGATCAATAGAGCCTGAAATGTGGAGGTTTTCAGCTTGAAACAGGCTGATGACGGCGCCTGAGAGCGCTGCGCGACGTCTCGCACTGTGGGAAGTCCCTAAAGCGACAGTGTCACCTCAAAATCTCTCATCAGCCGTTAAAATTTTCACTGAAAACCAGCTTAATTTTTCTAACCATGTCCACTTCGATGTGTCTCACAGGTTTAGAAAAAATTTTGATCAAACAAAGCGCCAGTCTCTCAGCAACTTCTCAGACAAAGGAATTCCGACGAGGGGCTGGACGACTCCTCCCACAAGGAGTGCTCACAGGCGAATGACGTCACCGACAGGCGTGGAAAAACTCACGCATGCGCACGAGGGTTCAAGCATGTCTGACATAAAAACATATGAATGAAATCCATATAGTTTTTGAAAAAAATAAAAAGGACCTATACTTTATGGACAGACCTCGTATATATGAATAATGAAATGAAATACTAAAAACTATGACCTTGCAACATGATGAAAATAATTAGAGAGGTTAGGTAGCAAATATTTCACTCATATAAATTTAATTAATTGACAGTTCATGTTGGACTACAACCCGCAAGGAACAACATCCTCATCCACACGTGTTTTTGTCCTTTTCTGCCTTTTATTCCTGTTCAAATTACTGAACAATGGAAGACAGTGACTTTTTGTGAAAGTCATTACTACAAAATGTCATCTGTGATTGTTGTCTTTCTTGCAGGAACAGAAGGTCTGGCAATTTTCCTTTCTGCTTATTTACACGGCCAATATGTACCTTTGCAAAAGAGCCCGAAAACAATGGAGCGACCATTAATTAAATGTGTTCTGCTCCATGTTTTTGTGGTTGATCTCTCAAACCCCTGATTGTCGTCACCAACAGTAGGATTTCTGAAGAGCAGGTGGATTGGTTTTAGATGTTTCCATCTTTGCAGTGCCTATTTCCACCTTAATCCCCTGGTTGGAGAGCTCAACTATCTGGGAGAGACTCTGCATACAGCCGCTGCTTCTTTGTTTCGAAAGATGTCAGTTGAGGTGATTTGGGCATCTGGTGAGGATGCCCTCTGGTTGTCTCCCTAGGGAGGCCTTCCAGGCACGTCCAATTGGGAGGAGGCCTCGGGAAAACCCAGGACATACTGGAGGGATTATATTTCCCAGGTTTGAGTGATGAACGTATATTTTGTGGGCTGGGTTGTGGTTCTTATAACATTTGGCAGGGCTGCAGGTATTAAAAACTATGACTGGCATATAACCTCAATAACGACTGAGACATCATTTCAGCTATCATTACCAAGCTATCAGGACCTGCTAATTAGTGCTAATAGTGCATCAAAATATAATAAAATGTTAAATAATACCAACATTTCTCCTAGTCTTTTTTGTTTTTGTCAGTACCAGATGATCTGATTCAATTCAAGATTGAATATAGATGGTTTATATTTCCCACCAGATTTGAAAATTTGTGCAAGCTCTTTAATTCTTATCTTTAGCGAGAAATAAACACATCTAAAACTGAAAACTGTGTTTTTGGAACCTGATAACAGCTCTGAACTGATTTGCAAAAGATTTAGCAGATGTTAGCTTGGTGATTTCACGTCGTGGTTTTGCTAGCTGCTAATTTCACTTTGTTTTTGGCTAGAAATAACACCTTTCTCATATATTATGTAAAAGCTAGTGAGAAATAAACATTTCGAAAAATGAAAATGCTGTTTTTGGAAACTTATAACACTTCTGACCTGATTTAGAAGAAAATTTGTAGACTTTGGCATGTAGGCTAACTTCAGCTAACTCAAATCTAATGGCGTTCCTATGGAGTTATTTTGTTTTTTTCACTAATACCTGCAAATGCGCAGAGGGTGATCTGCAGATTTTCCTTGATTTGCACAACTTCTGCTCTTGACAAAATAAGCTCATCTATGTGCACACGCAACACCTCCTGCAGACACCATTAAATATTGTTTTTGATTGATTGATCAAGGGGCTTTATTGAACATGTACAAATTAGACAATAGGATCTTAATAATTAAAAAACTGCAAATTATGAGGAACACAATGCTCATGCGGCCGAGGGTATTGTAGCATTGTGTTATGTTTTATATTTTGAGAAATTTGGGGGGGGGGGGTGTTCTATAAAACAATGGCAGGACCTCACCATTTTCTGGGAAACCTTGAGTGACAGATACCGTGTGCCTTGATGCAAACAGCCTAGCCCTACAGTGACATCTACAAGAATGGAGGTCATAGTGATGATAGGGATTTAAAGAGATTTTAAATGTATTTAATCTGTCGATTAGGGGTTGGAACTTGCTGAGTTGATCCCATTGCAGCAACATTTTGTCAAGAGTAGTATCAAAGCTGGGGATGTTATTACTGAGAACAGTGTTGGTGAAGAAACCTGAGGCTGAAGACACAGCATGTTGAATAGAAAATGTGACGTTTGCTGTGTTATTATGTCTGTGTTGTGGGAGAGGGCATAACCCACAAGATCAAACCTTTTTTTTTCAGCTATATACAAAAGTGGTTGTGGTTATTGTTGTGTATACAGAACATCTGTCATACAAAGAATTTTGTCATAGTTCGTGACAGCAATATTGAAGCTGCTGAAGTTATACAATATTCAATGCAAAAGTGGTCAACTGATCTCCTTTCTTGCAGATATGAAAGCAGAAATGTACGGTTGCTACTGCCGTGTTGCATGGAAACTCTGTGCAGGAGAGCTCTGGATCACTTTCCCTTCTAGCAAACAGTATAAGCTCTGCTCAGCTACAGAGTCTGAATGACGAGGCTTGCAGCACAGCACTGAGATCAGTTGAACTGACTGACCAGACTTGAAATTTATTCTCAATCTGATCTGAAATCTGGCTGCAGTATGTCCCCAAACTGCAGGGGAAAAGCACCACTCAAACTCCAAAGTTAGGGTGATTATAATGAGGCGACCCGGGAACGTTGGTCTTATTTCACAGCTAGCCTCTTAAAGGTTAGACCAGCCCAATTAATTCTGCTACTTAAAAAGGTCAGGGCGCTATGTTAAAGGGCTCAGGAAAACTATACAAGGGATTTATACTGCCACCTCATTACTTAGACTTCATCATACTTCATTATATATTGGTAGACATTGTTTAAACATGATTGGAGGGAGGCAAAGAAAAGGCCCAGATCTGATGTATAAGCCAAAAAAAAGTGTGATATGTCATATAACTTTATTATATGCAAAGGAAAGTATGCTACAATGTAATGTTAAATTGTGATAAACAAAGTGAAACAGTGTCATGATATAACCAGGGGGTCACACAGACACAAAGTGTCCTTCTTGTTCGCTGAATCCATCCTAAACACAATTACACTGATTACAAAAAGTTGAGCTTGGCATGATAGCCATGTCTTTTTATTACAATATTTCCCATAGTATGACCAGATTATACATTACAGCTGTCAAAGAATGCCTCTTGAAGAGGAAAATTAAATATATGTCATAATCAGGGCTGAACTAGGACTTTGTGTTCCAGACTGGCCCACCACTACAGTCCGCATGCAGATATGGTGCCAACTCACCCCCGTTGAAGTACATAATAACACTCCTATACTGCACAATATCCACTTATTTTCTGGAACCTTGAATAAAATAAATGATGACTACACAGTATGTTGCTCACTTGCTCTTCAGAGGGATGTCGAAGAAATGATTTAAGATTCAAGAGTGTTCATTTATCACTCACTCACTCATAGGCGGTGAAAATGTCATGGCATTGGCAGGATGGCACTTGGGGCGGGTGAAATAATCTATGGGTGGACTTTGGGTCTCTGTGAGATCATGAACACAAGAGATGATGTATAGGGCCTGCTGATGCCTATCACAAAACTGGACACGAAAAGTAGAGGAATAGTGTTGAATAAGTTTGAGAAAGATTACAAGCAAAAAATGAGTCTGGATGCAATCAGAACTTTGGCTCGTTGCCTTAAAGTATGGAAAACAATAGTATGATCTGAACAATGGACAACCATTTTTACAGCTCTAAGTAATGTATAGCCAGTAAAGCATGACAAACGATTAAGTACTTGTAATTGGTGTACTGCATCATGATTAATATGTATGCAGGTGTTTTACTGTAACAGTAGTTAATCAGTGTGTTATTATGGCCCCTTCACACATAACACGATTGAGGCCGAACAGCGCACGAAGGAGAACTCGAATGCCACTCGTGAAAATTCAGAGCCGCCTCGTACAGCAGGCGCCACAACCATTCAGCCACAGCACATACACTCTACATTTGTGTGTCGCTTGCGCTGGAAATACATTCAAACAGTGGGCAAGATGAGGTCACACTGCCATCTGATTGTGCTTGCAACATTCGCACGCCATGTCAAATGCAGGTCAGACAAATCGTGCCACAGCCGAGGGGCTGCACAAAATCATTAGCCACATCGAACTCTGGCTGAATGGTGAGATCGAGCCAGCCTTCACACCAGCGGTTGAATGACAGCGAATGGCGGGCGAATATTCATTTGACCCACTTTTGGCTGGAGTCCAGGTGCACCCATGAACATCCAACACCACTCGCGGGGCACTAAGAAAATAAAATGTGGGGCCATTTGCGCTGCCAGCATGAAAGTAGAGCACAGGCGACCACTTTCGAGCTGCAGTCCAGGTGTTCAAATGCTCAAAGGGAGGTCAGTGTGTCGTGTCCGCGTGTGTGTGTGTGTGCGTGTGTGTGCATGCATGCATGCACCAGCACACCATCCGACTGGACAGCCACGTCACATGACACACAATCGCTGATGATGACCGGGCGCACCCACAGAGGCAATCAGATGATGCCATGATATGATATGATATGCGGGTTCACCGGATGATCACCCACATATTCACCAAGGTGATCATCATGTCGCAGCTGACCCCTGTGTCATCACTACTCATAGCTGGAGAACACATATCATGCCATGAAGAACATCACCTCTCAACACACCATGATGCACATGTCGGCAGGCTCTGATGACATGGTAAAAAATATAAACATATCACCTTTGGAATGTGTTAAGCTGGGCCTCAGTGTGCACTACAGACACCATCAGGCAAATGTCACGTCCACCACATGAGTTATAGTCCACATGATCCAGTGTCCTTCAGCACGCCGCATGCTAATTGGGCAGTGACAGCTGGATGTGTGGAGCCGGCTGATGTGTTCATGATATGAGCACATCAATTCATTCATGTCAGTTCATTAATTTGCTGTTTACGTCCATGGCCATGGTTCATGACCATAAAGGAATAGAAGCATGGTAATTCTTGTATTGTCTGCTCTTTGTAACAGGAATTAAATATTTTAACAGACAAAATGAAATCCATTTGTTTCATCATTTCCAACACAGACCTTCAAGTCATCAGGCATCAATTACACATCATTACCAGTAACATGATTGTCTTACATTTAAACAGTACATTTATTGTTCTTATAATGTTCTGTGCTCTCTCATTATTTTGTCCTTACACATGTTCTTCAATTTATGCACATTTGTACAACATTTAATTTGCTTCCACTGCTGTGTGAGCATGATGTGGTATCACACCTCTCACGCGGTTGCACTGTGTTTGTGCGCGTGCACATGAGCATGTGTACATGGCTGTCCGACGGTCTATCTCTCCCGACAGCAGCTGGAATTTTTTGAGGTTCGCCAATTCGTTTTTTTTTTTTTTTTCTGCCTTTTTTGCTGGGTTTCGGCCTCATTCATCCAACTTTGTGTTACGTGTGAAGGAGCCATTAGTATTAACACTATGACGTAAAATTGTTGAAAGGACAATAAACCATAAACACCATCTGAAAAAATATGTAAAGCATACATATTTGTTATGTTGTTAGATCAATGTCCTAGGTAGAAATGATCAAAAATTGTGAAAATGACAGATCTACATGCTAAAACCTCATCACATTCCAACATGTGAGTTGCAAACGTATAGATCTGCAATTATGTGTGGCATCCTTTGATGAAAGTATAAAATAGTGATTATTAATGCAATCAACAACAACCCCAATTCCAATGAAATTGGGGCATTGTGTAAAATGTAAATTAAAACAGAATACAATGATTTGAAAATCCTCTTCAACCTATATTCAATTGAATACACCACAAAGACAAGATATTTAATGTTTAAACTGATAAACTTTATTGTTTTTGTGCAAATATTTGCTCATTTTGCATCATTTTGGCATTGTCTTGCTGAAAAAAGCAGGGACGTCCCTGAAAAAGATGTTGCTTGGATGGCAGCGTGTGTTGCTCCAAAACCTGGATGTACCTTTCAGCATTGATGATGCCATCACAGATGTATAAGTTGCCCATGCCATGGGCACTAACACACCCCCATACCATCACAGATGCTGGCTTTTGAACTTTGTGCTGGTAACAATCTGGATGGTCTTTTTCCTCTTTTGTCCGGAGGACAAGACGTCCATGATTTCCAAAATCAATTTGTGGATTCATTAGGTCACAGCACACTTTTCCGCTTTGCATCTGTCCATTTCAAATGAGCTCGGGCCCAGAGAAGGCGGTGGCGTTTCTGGATGTTGTTGATGTATGGCTTTCTCTTTGCATGGTAGAGTTTTAACTTGCACTTGTAGATGTAGTGATGGACTGTGTTAACTGACAATGGTTTTCTGAAGTGTTCCTGAGCCCACGCAGTAAAATCCTTTACACAATGATGTCAGTTTTTAATGCAGTGCTGCCTGAGGGATCGAAGGTCACAGGCATTCAGTGCTGGTTTTCAGCCTTGCCGCTTACCTGTAGAAAGTTCTCCAGATTCTCTGAATCTTCTGATTATATTATGGACTGTAGATGATGGAATCCCTAAATTCCTTGCAATTGAAAATTGAGAAACATTGTTCTTAAACTGTTGGACTGTTTTTTCACACAGTTGTTCACAAATTGGTGATGCTCGCCCCATCTTTGCTTGTGAGCGGCTGGGCCTTTTGGGGATGCTCCTTTTATACCCAATCATGACACTCACCAGTTTCCAATTAGGTGTTCTTTGAGCATTCATCAGCTTTCCCAGTCTTTTCTTGCCCCATCCCAACTTTTTTTGAAACATGTTGCAGGCATCCATTTCAAAATGAGCAAATATTTGCACAAAAACAACAAAGTCTATCAGTTTGAACATTAAATATCTTGTCTTCGTGGTGTATTCTATTGAATATAGGTTGAAGAGATTTTCACATCATTGTATTCTGTTTTTATTTACATTTTACACAACGTCCCAACTTCATTGGAATTGGGGTTGTAATTAATTAATCAGGATATGATTATGGTATTGTTTTCTAATACTTTAGATAACTAGAATTTAGACTATGCAGTTTACTATCAGGTGAGTATTATATGTTTGATTTGAACGTTTATGGAGATGTAAATCTCTGAGACCTGTAGGGTTAAACCGGAAAAGGCGGGGGTGGAATAATTGATATGAAAGGCTAAACATTTATATGAATGAGTGTTTATCCACACCATGCTGGCACACACGTGCTATCATCGCCACCACTATCAATCTGCTGCTGCACGACCTCCATGGCAGCGGCATCTGCTGCCTCGCTTTCACTGTCTTCCGACTCGTCGTCTGACAACGCCGGCTGAGAGGGACCCACAGGCGCCCCTGCCAGGCCGGCCCCTGCAGCAAATGTCTGATAATTTTTCTGCTCTTGGCAGTATCTTTAGCCAAAGCTCTTTTATTTTCCCTCACTTTTTCTGCACCGCCTTTACCTTTCTTCTCCATTTTGTGACTGGAATTGTTTTTCATGTTCTCACTCAATCATCTTCAACTGCCTAGTCCAATTAAGGGTCGTGGGAGGGGTGGAGTCTATCCCAGCAGTCATACAGTGCAAGGCGGGGTACACCCTGAATAGGACGCCAGTCCGTCGCAGGCCGTGTTTCATGTTCTGTTGTGTTGTTTTTTTTTCTTGCTCTCACCATGGTTGCTTATCATTAAAGGTGATTGGACGGGGGGTCTAGAACATGTGTGGGTGGGATTCCGGGTCTCTGTAGCTTATCAGGGCCACACAATATTTTTTCACAGACAGGCCACTGGGCCTATGCTGTGTCTGAAGGCTGCAGCTGAGCTCTGTGGGCCATGCATGCCTTTCCCTGGGCCCGGAGAGTTACCATGAAAAAAATAAATAAACCGGGCAACTATCTGCCCAATTACTGATCGGCCCACTGGGAAAAATCTTGGTTCTCTTAATGGCTGTCATACTGGAGTATAAGTCGCTCATTTTTTCCTGTATTATCAACTCTTTAATTTGAAGTATTTATGCATTGTTGTCATGCACCTTTATTATTGGCAGTCATTCTTTTATTTTTGAAGGTGTGTAGTGCTTTTATCCTTGGGAAAACCCTTTATAAATAGTTATGAATAAAAGTAATTAATAATAATAACAAATGCATGATATTTGGCATATAACTTGTATCAGAGTATAAGTCTCAAAACATGGTGAGGTATAGTCCAGAAAATACATAATATTAGGTGTATTAGATAAGAAACCGACACTTTTATTTTTTTTAAACTATATGAATTTGAATGACGTGCGATTACACCAATCATGCTTGAACCCTCGTGGGCATGCGTGAGTTTTTTCACGCGTCAGTGACGTCATTTCCCTGTGGGCAGGCCTTGAGTGAGATGTGGTCCCGCCCTCTCGGCTGAATTCCTTTGTTTCACATGCTGCTTCAGACGGCGCGCGTTGCTTTATCAAAATTTTTTCTGGACCTGTGAGGAATATCTGAGTGGACACTATTCGAGAAATTAAGCTGGTTTTCGGTGAAAAGTTTAACGGCTGATGAGAGATTATGGGGTGTTTCTGTCACTGTAAGGACTTCCGACGGAGCGGGCCGTCGCGCAGCGCTTCCAGGCGCCGTCGTCGGCCTGTTTCGAGCTGAAAACATCCTAATTTAAGGCTTAATTCACCCAGGACGTCGTGAGAGAACAGAGAAGATTCAGAGGCCGGCATGAGGACTTTATGCGGACATTCCACTGTTTAAGGACATTTTGTAATGAAAGATACGCGCGCAAATTCGCCGAGTCGTTTCCGTGATGACTCGGCGAATCTGTGTGCGCCGCGACAGGAAAAACACCTCCGTTTTGAAAACCATTTGTAAAATTCAGGCGGCTTTGATGGCTTTCAACAAGTGAGTAACTGAGAAATTGTTTAACAGCTTGGACATGTTCCAACTTGCCCGTTAAGATTTCCAACGGAGGTGTTTTTCCCGTCGCGACCCCCCGCCGTTGGGTCCGGCCCGACATGCGACTCTGCCCGCACGTTCTTTCATTACAAAATGTCCGTTAACAATGGAATGTCCGAATAAACTCCTCATGCCGACTTCTTCTGAAAGTTCTCTGTTCTCTGACGACTTACTGGGTCAACAGAGCCTGAAATGTGAAAGTTTTCAACTTGAAACGGCGAGACGCTGCCGCCTCGAAGCACAGATCGCCGTCAGGCGCCGTGGGCCGTCGTTAAAGCGACACTTACACACCAAAATCTCTCATCAGCCGTTAAAATTTTTACCAAAAACCAGCTGAATTTATCGCATGGTGTCCACTCAGTTGTACCTTACAGTTTTGAAAAAATTTTGATCAAACAAAGCAGCAGTGTCTGAGCCATTCCTAAACAATGAAAAAAAATCGACGAGAGGGTGGGCGACTCCTCACTCAAAGACTGCCCACAGGCGAATGACGTAACCAACAGGCGTGAAAAAACTCTTGCATGCCCACGAGGGTTCAAGCATGTCTGATGAAAAAAATAATAAGGTTGGATACTTTTCTAATAGATCTTGTATATCAAACAATGTCTTTGCAAAATGTGGTGCTTTTACCATAACATGCACAACCGTAATCTGCCATGTGACCTGTTAGCACTTTCTTTAAAATTAAAGATAAGACAAGCTGGATTCCTCACTTATCTTGGGTGAGCGTAAAATAACAAATTGGGCTAGAAAACTGCAGTTCTATTTTTTTTTTCTCATATTCGGTGAGCATACAAATAAAATATTCATTTCTGATCGAGTGAACCCAACAAATAATGAAACATTTATGGTACAAAGGAATCAGAATCACCTTTATTGTCATTGTAATTTGCATTGCAATGAGATTTGAGTGCAACTCCAAAAAGGTGCTTTCCCTGGTGCGAGTAATTTTTAGCCAAATAAACGATAATACAATTTAACAATAAATTGTTCAGAGTATATGTACAACTAAATAAACATAAGATAAAGTAAAATAAAATCAAATGTGGGCCAAATAACATGTAAAGTGAGAATTATATACAACTGTGGAATCATATTGCATGGGAATATTGCATATGGTTTACAGATATTGCACAAGAAACTTAAAAAGTGTGGATTAGAGTGATTTGTTATTGTTCAGTGCAGTGATCGCTCTGGGGAGAAAGCTGTCCCTGAGTCTGTCCTAGTTTTGATTGACCTATACCGTCGGCCGGAGGGTAGTAGGTCAAACAGGTGGTTGCTGGGGTGGGATGTGTCTTTGCTGATGCTGGCAGCTCTGCTGAGGTAGCGAGAGCCAGTGATCCCCTGGGCCGTTTTGATCACCCTCTGCAGCCCTCTCCTGTCTGCTGCTGAGCACCCCCCCCGTACCACACTGTGATGCAGTATGTCACGATGCTCTCGATGGTGGCTCTGTAGAACAACACCAGCAGCTTCTCCTGCAAATTGTTTCTCCTGAGCACCCTCAGGAAGTGGAGTCGCTGCTGGGCTTTCTTCACCGCCACTGTGGTGTTGGCAGACACCAGACTTGCTGAAGTCCAGGATTATTTCTTTTGTTTTTATGGTGTTCAGCAGCAGGTTGTTAGCTGAACACCACGCTGACAGTCGATTGACCTCGTCTCTGTAATCAGACTCATCCCCCCCTGAGATGAGCCCAATCACGGTGGTATCATCCGCAAACTTTATGATAGTGTTTGTGGGATGGGTTGGAGAGCAGTCGTGCGTGTAAAGGGTGAACAGGAGGGGGCTCAGTACACAGCCTTGAGGGGAACCGGTGCTGAGTGTGATGGTGGAGGAAAGGTGGGGGCCAAGTTTCACGGACTGTGGGCGGTTTGTGAGGAAGTCCTTGATCCCCTGGCAGATGGGGGTGGAGATGCCCAGATGTGTCAGTTTCTGGACCAGGATCTCCGGGATGATGTGGCTGAAGGCTGAGCTGAAGTCCAGGAAGAGCATCCTCACATAGCTCCCCTTGTGCTCCAGGTGACTCAGCACGGTGTGGAGAGCTGTGGTGATAGCGTCCTCTGTGGAGTGGTTTGCCCTGTAGGCAACCTGGTGGTGGGGGGGTCCAGAGTGGGAGGCAGACAGGCTCTGATGTGCTGAGAGACCAGTCTTTCAAAGCACTTCATGACCACAGGCGTAAGTGCAACAGGCCTGTAGTCATTTATGCTCTCCACTGCTGACTTCTTTGGGACTGAAATGATGGTGGAAGATTTGAGGCAGAGTGGAATGATGGCCTGCGACAGGGACAGGTTGAAGATGCAGGTGAAAACTCCAGCCAGTTGGTCAGCACACGCTTTGAGTACCTTTCCAGGTACACCATCGGGGCCGGCCACCTTCCTGGGGTTCACCGCCTTCAGCACATGTCTCACTTCATGTTCCTGAAGTGTTAGCATGCTAGTGCTGGAGGGTGGTGGGTGTGGAGTTGCTGCTGGTCTGTCTGCTTCGAAGCGGGCAAAGAAGCGGTTCAGCTCTTCTACCAGCGAGGCGTCAGACCTAGCATTTCCTGGGTTGCTGCTTCTGTAGTTTGTTATGATTTATTCCCTGCCACGTCCTTCTGGGGTCATTCACAGCGAAGTGGTTCTCTATATTTTCATTGTAGGCAGCCTTGGCCTCTCTGATGCCTCTTTTCAGATCGGACCTGGCCACGCTGTACAGGGTCCAGTCTCGATTTAAAGGCGGTGTTGCGGCTTTTTAATAGACAATGGACTGCGTTGTTCATCTAGGGCTTCTGGTTTGGAAAAACCCTGACCCTTTTGTTGATGGTGACAGTGTCAACACAGTTTTTAATGTAGGAGAGTGCGGTGTTGGTGTACGGTGTCGGTGTAGGCAGCGGTAGCACTTCTAGTTTTGGCCAGTGTACAATGAATACTGGCTCATATTGAGAAGGCTCGGAAAACCCTTGAATGACATGAAGGTGTCACTTTTTTTTTCAAATGACAGAGTAAGTTTTTGAATTGATGTTTTCATCAAATGTACTGCAAACTTAAAGGAATGGTTTCTTCGGGTAGTTGAAATGAGTAGTACCACTTGTACTGTGAGGATGCATCAGCTTTAATATTTTGGTCATACGGCATATTTCTCTGCGTATGATCTGGCACCTAGGTGCCTCAATGTTGACGGTCTCCCATGTTTGACCTGCCTGCTGCAGAGAGTTGGTTATTTTCAATATGTAGATTTGCCAGAATGGTTGCAATCCCAAACCCAAGGTGAGTACGTTGTGTGGTGGACCATTTGCACCACCATATGGTACCCAGGTTATTTGGCACTCTGTTGTGTACAGTTCAGTCCTTGCATTTCTACCTCATATGTATTTGTTGAGCTTTTTTCCATCGATAGTTGGCAATCATTTATTTAGCTTTTGCATTGTTGGAAAGGGAATCATAAAATTGAGGCCAAAGGGCTGATACATGATTCTCTTGCTTATTATGGAAACTGTAATGCTGTCTACTGACATCCACAAACAAATGCATTCATATTAGGTTATGCTTATATGCTAATTTCTATTTTCATTTTTCCCATAGCCTGAAATTAATTCAAATAGTCACCCTTGTAAAGAACTTTCATCTTCCAAAACCCCAGATCCACAAATTACCATGTATTTACAATTCAACAGATTGAGAACAATCCATTTTGATTTGTAATTACTTTTTTTTCAAATTAAAAAAAAAATAAATAAATAAAAATAAGACTGAACACATTTGATTCTCACACAGTTTTATGGACATGAATGTGTCAATCGGATCAGCTGACATGAAAAATTATGCAACTGCAACTGGTTGAAAATATCCAATCACAGGCACTTCATATGAATAATCTGAGCAGTTAATTGCACAATCTGCCTCCGGAAGGTAAATCAGGAAAACACTGTGTTGTATCCTCTGTGCTGCTTGTCAAGCACCTTCTTACCTCGGTAATTACCTCCGGTAGGTAAGCCCGACCCTTAACCACAGAGTGAGTGCAGTGAGATGACACAAGGGTTTGAATTCACTTGTATTTTGTTAGCAGATTTTTGGAGTGAATTTCAATTAGTGGATTTTCATGGATTCGCTGAAGTACTCTTTTGTGTTATCTGTGTGGTTATTGATTCCTGTTTTTTAAACAGTCTGCATTGAAGATGACAGTGGTATGTCTTCAGTACTGTGTCACCTTGGGGGGTTGATGATATGGCAGGAATGTGTATTATGGTAGGATCATAAATAAAAGAAGTATGTCATATCACTCTGTATTTTATAACTATGATAAGGTCCTCTGTTGGTGAGATGGGGCGGTACAAGTTGAGTTCAAGCATGTTTGAAATATTTGAAATGCTGCAAGTACCGCAGTAATATACAGTGCATCTGGAAAGTGTTCACAGCACTTCCCTTTTTCCACATTTTCTTATGTTACAGCCTCATTCCAAAATGGATGAAATAAATGTTTTCCCTCAAAATTCTACACACTATACCCCATAATGACAGTTTGAATTTTCTTTTTTAATTTTTTTTTTTTTTGCAAAATCACATATATAAAAACTAAGAAATCACATGCACATAATTACTCACAGCCTTTGTCATGAAGCTTGAGCAAAATTGAGCCCAGGTGCATCCTGGCTTATGTGGCTGTGATTGGAGAAATTGTGCACAGTGGAAGCTTTGCATTTCATATAACCAGTTATACAGCTTCATGATGAAGTGGTATAGAGGAGGATTTTTCTTAAAAAGAAGACCTGAATTTTTAGCTACAAATTGCCAGAAGGTACATCTGAGGTGTAAGCCTAGATTTGATCTGTTTTGGTGAAAGAAAATTTTTCTCTGCTCTACTACATTGAGTGATGATGCAAAATGTAAAATCTGCACTGTGCACAATTTCTCAAATCAAAGCCACATAAGTGTATAACTTCTTCTAGCTTGTCTGGGTGTCTTGGTAGCTTTCCTCACACAGAGGTGACGTTAATGTTGAGAACCTGTCCGGAATTAGTTTGTTTAAAATTTTAACCATATGTCAAACCAGCCTTGCTGTGCATGTCTCCTGCGACATGTCTGCAAGACTGTATGACTATGAAAATAAATGATTGTTTTCTTCCCTTCCTTTCTCTCTGCTGGCAGAGGCTTGAGCTCATAGCTGTCTGTCTACTACAAAACCTGTAACAGATAGGAACTAAAATGTTTGATTTGAGGATTTACAAATGTTTGTAACTGTTGAGCTTTATTCACTATGCTCGCAAAAAAAAAAAAAATGTTAGTGGTCTAAAAGTTAGCAGAACTATATTTACCTGAAGTTAATTGGTCCACTGATGGTTTTCAATGTTAGCTGAAAAGCTAATCAGCTAACTAAAAAGTTAGCTTCGCTAATTAGAGGTTCACGGATTAGTGCAACTGTGCCCATCACTGGACATATTCAGTGGCAGTTTTACTATCAGAAATCCTCGTCCACAAACTACGACAAAAGACTCCAAGCTGTCGTTGATGTTAAAGGGGGCAATGCACAGTATTAAGAAGAGTATGTATGTATGTAAACTGCAGTTCTATTAGTGTGTACACTTTGGATCAGGGTCATTTGGTTAGTTTCTGTCGTCATTATGATTTTAAAAGAGTAATCACCGTTGTTTAACAATAAATGGCTTCACCCAACCACTAACCATGAGTGACAAAAAAATATTTGTGTTGTCATTCATATTCTCTGAAAAATGTACAAAATACAAACATTTTGCCAGGGTATGTAAACTTTTGAGCATGACTGTGTGACCAATTAAACAAGTGCAAATTATAAAGAAGACAATAAGATCTTATTTAATTAATGGATATGTACATACAACAACAAATGTAGCACCAAAATTCGGACTTGAAAAGCAGTGGACAAGATTATAGGCTAAACATTTGAACAGAAATCCACATTAATACCACATAAAAGGTTTGAGTTCCTCTTCCCTTAAATGACTGAATAAAAATGACTTTAAGTGTATTTTAAAACTTACCTTGTTGCTTATGCCGAACCTTGACCTATTTTAAGAGGTCAGACAGCCGAGGGTATTTTAGCATTACGTTATATTTAGTAGTACTAAGCAAAGACAGAGGGCTTGACGGAAATGATTAACTTATCAAAAAAAAAAAAAATCAACAGATTACTCAACTAATGGTTAGCTGCAGCTCTAATCTCGATATCATTATATTGAAAGTATCATTGTGCAGTGTCAACTGTGGCAGCATCGCATTCTTTATTCCTGTGCTTGTTCTACCACCAGGAACGTCATTGGCATGACTGTCAGAAAAACAGCTCATTTCTGAGCAAATAATGGCCCTCAGGTCCATCTGACTGGTTTCTAGTTGGGATTTGAAACCGTTCCTTGTCAAGGTGGATGTGACGAGCAGCGCCAGCACAAGCTTGCAGAAGTGACGTGAGTTGTTCAGTATTTTCCATCTTGATACATGAATTTGAACCAATCACAAGCTGTCTTCTTGTTACTGTTGTGGGTGTATTCAGCATCCAAACTAGAGAGGGTTACTGTGCTGTAGCAGATACTGTGTATAAAATATTTCACACAGTTTAAAAATGGTTGAGACGGCATACTATCAATCCATTATCTTCCGTCAATTATCTTATTTTCTGAGAAGAAACCATCCTAGCCAGGGTAGCCTAGACATCTTAACATATTCACTTGGCTAGTTTGCTTGTGAATTCCTAAACGAACAAGCTTCTTTGCTGCAAATTTGGACTCTGACTCAAAACTGCTTAATCTTGCTGTTGTGAGGTTGCATAATTGTGCATGATAATTAGCTTGACACTGATTCAGTGTTCGTGGCAGTGTACACGTTGCCTCAATACATCCACAAACATCCATGTCCATCTTATTGCGTGGGGGCTCATGGATAAAATTTGCATGACCAAAGCTGTATTGTATGCGTGCATAATGACGGCGCCCTTGTCCTTCTTCTTCTAAGTGTGAACAGGCTCATAGATGGATAGACAGGTGGATGAATAGATTGGATTATGTAAGGAAGAATCAGTCATCTTGAGAAAATTTACACATTTGAAACAGTTCAGTGATGACAAAACACATTCTCTGTGCTGCCTATGTTCCTGAGTTTAATAGTTTTTGTCAGTCTGTCCAAGGACTACAAAATATGTCAGTGGATGCCTGCCACATTTCAGTGTTTTGGTCTTAAAAGGCTTATTGGCAGCACAGTTGCATTATTTATACATGAACATAAAAGTGCAGGTTCAGATTTCTGAGAGGTTTTTATTCATTTTCTCGCTGCTTCATTCAGCGATCACACAGTTGCATGTTTTACACAATTTAACACCTTTCTGAATATCATGATAAAATCAAATGTACAAATCATACTCTGCATATCTGTGCATTCACATGCACACATGTTCTTCAGAACTGTCACAAGCCAAACTATATTTCAGCTAAGATGAGTTGGAAACCACCCAAAAGTGGCTGCAATTCCTAATTTATGACCATGGCTTTTGGAGGTTGTAGTTCAAATAGGGGCCGTCTTGTTTCTAAAATTCATATAGCCAAGATTGTACAGTTTCTTGTTTTTAATTAGTCACAGTTACAGAAAAGTTTTGTTTTTGTGCCAAGGACCCAAGCAACTACATGGGCCGAGTGCATTTTCATGGAATACCGTAGTTTGAAAATGCAGTGATTCCAAAGGTGCCAGGATTTTCTGTTTTGATATTATGAACCCAATGAATAAACCTAATGCCATTTCACATGGTAGGTGAGGTTTGCTTTGCTGAAACCTTTGCATCATGTCAAAAGTTGCAATATTTCAGTTATAATAAAAAAAAAAGTAAGTTAGGGGAGGAAAGCCACCTAACATGCAAAATGTGTTTTTGAAGAGCAACTGAAAGAGGAGAGAAATTGCAACACCAACAGCTTTTTGTTGAATTCAAAATCAAGGTAATGTGATTTTGATATCATATCATTAACAAATTTGTATGGAGCTGCTATATTAGTGAAATAAATAGGATAAATAAGCAAACCAGTGAGGTATTTCCTCTATTACTTCCTTTAGTCAAAATTTAAAGCAAAATTCCACAGAATCAGCAAGCTAACACAATGCATTGTGCTTTTCAATCATCATCTATCCCCCCAGTGGAAAATCATTTCTGTTTGATGCGCTGCTCTGACACTTCCAATAAATTCCAACACAGTTCAGTGACTCTGTGAGTTGATGTAATCTATAGTGTAATGTAATGGAAAGAGTTACAAACTATGAATTTCCAAAAGAGAGTGTGAAAGAGGGATAGGAAGAGTGAGATCAACATTGAAATAATGTGGTCATAAAGCTATGCAATGCCCTATCATAGTGTGTACTGTAGTATTTTTTGCCAAAGGTTATTATACAGACATAACATGAATGTATGAGGTTGCTGGACAGAGGGTGTTTTGCAATGCCAATGTCTTTAACAGGAGAGGGAAGACCCACGTCCTTAAGGCTCTGGTGCTTCCTTCTGTGTGTATGGTTGTGAGACCTGGATACTATCCAGTGACCAAAGGTGATGACTGGATGGTCTTTAGTACTCAGTCTCTACCGCTGGTTTGACACAATGATTCCAGTTTTGAGGACACCAGTGGCTGGAGAAGACCAACGGAATGCCAATGTTTCACCTGACAGCACCAAATAGATGGTTCCTTTTGAGTGTTGAGGATAGACTGGTTGTCTGCCTGGTGGGTTGCCATCCAGGACCTGGTGCAGTTCTGTGGTGTGGTGAGAAAAAAAAAAACCACACACACACACAAATTGGGGCTGGTTTTCAGATCCAGTTCAATTTAATTTCAATTTAATTAGCTTATAATGCGCCAAAATCACAGCAAAAGCCATCTCAATAAATTAAAATGAATAAAAAAATTTAAAATACATAATTAAACAGAGTAAAAGAATAAAACCAGATAAAAAAAACTATTCATAAAAAGAGAATAAAAGTAAGGTTTTCAGTCTTACTTAAAAATGTCCACGGACTCCGACCCACTTCACAGGTCGCAGGAAGACTGTTCCACAGGTGGGTGCACGATTGAAAAAGACTCTTTGACCTGCTGACTTCTTCTTCACTCTGGGGAACACAGAGTAGTCCCACATCCTGTGACCGCAAAGCCTGGCCGGCATGGAAAGTTCCACCAGATCAGCCAAATAAGATGGCGCCAGTCCATGAACAACTTTATAAGTCAATAACAAAACTTTAAAATCTGCTCTCACAGAGACAGGGAGCCAGTGCAAAGATGCCAAAATGGGTGTGATATGTTCAGACCTTCTGCTATGTGTCAAAAGGCTGGCGGCAGCATTCTGAACCAGCTGAAGACCCTGATGTGGAGGTCAAAAGACAGCGTGGATCAAAAATTACCCCAAGGTTCCTCATTTGTCCATATGATGTACAACACAGGAGCCCAGGCTGAGCGCCAGCTGGTCAAACTGATGCCGAAGTCTCGCTGGACAAGAACCATCATTGCAGTCTTATGAAAGTTTAAAAGTAGGAAGTTACTAGACATCCAACTTCTCACTGTTTGAAGACAGTCCTCCAGGGATTTTTGGGAGTGAGATTTCCCGCAGTTATCAGCATGTACAACTGAGTATCATCAGCATAACAATGAAAGGCAATCCCAAACTCCGCAGTATACGCCCAAGGGGTGCTACATACAGGGAGAACAGCAAGGGACCTTAAAACGGATCCCCTTGGAACCCCAAATCTCATGTCACTAAGGTTAGAGGTGGTGTTATTATATAAGACACATTGAGAACGACTGGACAGATATGACGTCAACCACGCAAGGGCACTTCCAGTAATCCCAAAAAGATTCTCCAACCTATTGAGCAAAATATGATGATCCACGGTATCAAACGCAGCACTGAGATCTAACAACACCAAAACCGTAGTGGTGTCTGAGTCCATTGCTCCCAGAAGATCATTCTCAGTAAGGTGGTCTATGAGCTGCCGTGAAACCTTTTCTAAAATTTTGGAACAGAATGATAGATTTGATATCAGCCTGTAATTTTTCAATACGCTAGGATCAAGATTAAATTTCTTAAGTAATGGTTTAATCACTGCAGATTTAAAACATTTTGGAACAGATCCAGAGGTTAATGACAGATTGATAATTTCCAGCACAGTCAACCCAAACAGTTTTGTTGGTATAGGATCAAATAAACAGGTTGCGCTCCAACTGGCTTTGCAGTGATTGCTGCTTTAAACGTCTTCTGAGTCTCAGGCCTCCTCCTCCTCGCTCAAAGTATTGCCATCATTTAAACAAGATCCTCTCATGCCAGAACCACACAGTCAAGAGGCCTCCTCTTATAAACAAACCAACTGTGTCAATGGAACTCAAGCAGAAACAAAAAATTGTTCAAGTCTGTTTTCCTGCTTCCTTACCCACAACTCCCGTCGAACCGTGCAGAAGTATATGGCACACGGTGTCCTGACACGGCTGACCACGCGAGGTGTTGTTTCCTTTTACTTTGGTAACTTTTTTTTCTGTTCTGCCCTTCCTTCACCCCTCTGCATTCTTGAGGTGGGAGGACACTTTAGTGTGCACATCGTCTCTCCCGTGTTTACCAAAGAATCCGACTACAAGGTGCGTTCCAACAGCACACCATCAGTTATTCAGAAGCACTGAAATAAAGTAGTTTTTGCCTCACCTTTCTCCTAAGGAGGAAAGAGAGAATAGCAAATGAAAAGGCAGAGACGTGGTAATTGTCACACTGCTCGTGCAATTAAAAGCATTACTTAAATGTTCAAAGGGAATGAAGAAGCGTCCAGCAGTTTTGGCCAGATTGTAAAAAAAAATACATTGAAATAATCCACACTACATGAGTGTGGATGTACATCTGGAAATGCAAATTTCTCTCGGCAGCATATAATCAATTTGTCGATGTACCCAGGCTTGGGGAGTAACGGAATACATGTAACGGCGTTATGTAATTAGGATACAAAAAAAGGTAACTGTATTCCGCTACAGTTACAGAAAAAAAGATGTATTCAGATTACAGGTATATTTAGTAAAAATGGGGATTAGTTCACAGGATTACAATTTTAATGCATTTTATGATATCTGTAAATAATATTTTTTTTCTTTGAAACGAAAATGTGGACAGCATGACGTCTCCTAACCGGGCAAAATATTGATGAAGTACCCGGATGTTAATGCATTTTCAATGGAGATTCGCGACTGAACACACAGAAAAATGCTCACAAAATACATATTTAAAAAATGTCATTTTGACCTGGGTATCGAGCCAGTAAAATTAAATTACATTAAATTATGCCAGGAAAGTATTAAAGTTACTCTGACACACACACACATTCCCAAATACACTCAACAAAAATATAAACGCAACACTTTTGGTTTTGCTCCCATTTTGTATGAGATGAACTCAAAGATCTAAAACTTTTTCCACATACACAATATCACCATTTCCCTCAAATATTGTTCACAAACCAGTCTAAATCTGTGATAGTGAGCACTTCTCCTTTGCTGAGATAATCCATCCCACCTCACAGGTGTGCCATACCAAGATGCTGATTAGACACCATGATTACTGCACAGGTGTGCCTTAGACTGTCCACAATAAAAGGCCACTCTGAAAGGTGCAGTTTTGTTTTATTGGTGGGGGGATACCAGTCAGTATCTGGTGTGACCACCATTTGCCTCATGCAGTGCAACACATCTCCTTCGCATAGTGTTGATCAGGTTGTCAATTGTGGCCTGTGGAATGTTGGTCCACTCCTCTTCAATGGCTGTGCGAAGTTGCTGGATATTGGCAGGAACTGGTACACGCTGTCGTATACGCTGGTCCAGAGCATCCCAAACATGCTCAATGGGTGACATGTCCGGTGAGTATGCCGGCCATGCAAGAACTGGGACATTTTCAGCTTCCAAGAATTGTGTACAGATCCTTGCAACATGGGGCCGTGCATTATCCTGCTGCAACATGAGGTGATGTTCTTGGATGTATGGCACAACAATGGGCCTCAGGATCTCGTCACGGTATCTCTGTGCATTCAAAATGCCATCAATAAAATGCACCTGTGTTCTTCGTCCATAACAGATGCCTGCCCATACCATAACCCCACCGCCAACATGGGCCACTCGATCCACAACATTGACATCAGAAAACCGCTCACCCACACAACGCCACACATGCTGTCTGCCATCTGCCCTGGACAGTGTGAACCGGGATTCATCCGTGAAGAGAACACCTCTCCAAACGCCAGCGAATGTGAGCATTTGCCCACTCAAGTCGGTTACGACGACGAACTGGAGTCAGGTCAAGACCCCGATGAGGACGACGAGCATGCAGATGAGCTTCCCTGAGACGGTTTCTGACAGTTTTGTGCAGAAATTCTTTGGTTATGCAAACCGATTTTTCAGCAGCTGTCCGAGTGCTGGTCTCAGACGATCTTGGAGGTGAACATGCTGTGTGGAGGTCCTGGGCTGGTGTGGTTACACGTGGTCTGCGGTTGTGAGGCTGGTTGGATGTACTGCCAAATTCTCTGAAACGCCTTGGAGACGGCTTATGGTAGAGAAATGAACATTCAATACACGAGCAACAGCTCTGGTTGACATTCCTGCTGTCAGCATGCCAATTGCACGCTCCCTCAAATCTTGCGACATCTGTGGCATTGTGCTGTGTGATAAAACGCACCTTTCAGAGTGGCCTTTTATTGTGGGCAGTCTAAGGCACACCTGTGCACTAATCATGGTGTCTAATCAGCATCTTGATATGGCCACCTGTGAGGTGGGATGGATTATCTCAGCAAAGGGATGCACTCACTATCACAGATTTAGACTGGTTTGTGAACAATATTTGAGGGAAATGGTGATATTGTGTATGGGAAAAAGTTTTAGATCTTTGAGTTCATCTCATACAAAATGGGAGCAAAACCAAAAGTGTTGCGTTTATATTTTTGTTGAGTGTATTAGTGTTGAAAGTTACACAGATCTGGGCTGTTCAAGCTGCTGAGCTGAGGCGTCCTGCTGCAGCTGCTGCTGTGTGAAATGCAGCACGGCTCCTAAAACCATTACAATACATTTATATATATATATACATGATATTTTTACACAATTATCCTTTATTGACCGAGTTTCATTCATGAAGTCAGCGGTGTGGGTACACATCTCTATGTGTGGATGTGACTGTGAGCAGCACAGCGTGGATCATTATAATCTCATTATTTTAAGGTGTAAATAAAAATAAAAAAAACCCCAGTCTTGTCGAACAATTTTAATCACTAACGACAAGTATTTTAACTAGACATTGGTCTAGCAGTGGAAATATCAACTAGACATAAGTGAAGAGTTAATGGTCCGTGTCATCGGGCGACACAGAGACACACAGCTGTTTATCATCCAAATATCACGGACAAAGTGACAAGAATAACAAAAACCACTTACTTATGGAAGGAAATATTGTCTCCCTTGTTCCTCCATTTGTGGCTTTGCCAACATGCGCAGCTTTCCGGCATATTCCACCTGTTTCTTGAACTTCTATGCACGCAAATCACTAACTTGCCCGGAATTAAAATGGCGACCACACCTCCTTACTGACAGTATTTACTTAATGGTTTTCATTATGCTTTTGTTCTTATTTTGAAAGTTTAATAAGTGGACTGATATGTTAAACATGGTGCGAATGTCATGTGAAAGACTAAAGTAAGATAATTTTATGTTTACTGAACAAGTAGTACTTTTTGTTTTGTTTTGTATATTGTTCTGCAAGCCACTTTTAATTACAAATTCATCCGCACACCGCCTGAGTTTTCATTACCCTTCATTTGTTTGGCATTTTTTGTTGAAACTTTCGCAGGTGAACACTGGGTGTGTTTAAAACAATATTGTGGCGCTCTTAATTCATAATGTGAAGTAAAACAGAGCATGCTATGTAAAAGAAACAGTTTTATTTTTGCTTAATAAACTGTACTATGTAGTCAAGACTATTTATATTTAGTTTCTTTTGTCTGTATTAGCATATTTGATATTGGAGTAATCCAGAAGTAACTGAAAGTAATCAAATTACATTACTTTAATATTATGGTACTTAGATTACATTACTGACTACATTTTTCAACAGGTAACTAGTAACTGTATCGGAATACATTTTTAAAGTAACCCTCCCAGCCCTGGATGTACCAAAAAGCATAGATGCAAGAAAATGATCATGAAGCATCCAGATCCATCCCAAAAAAAAATTCATTGGATCAACGTAGGTTTTGTGCAGGATTTCCACCCAATAAATATATTCAGACCAACTCGGTTAAACCTTATTGCATGGATGCTCTTAGTTTCCGTTTGCATGGAAATCCTGCCCAATTAAATTGAGTTCATCCTATAAACCATTTTTTTTAGTAGTAATCATTTATTAATGGTTTTCATGTCAACTAAGGTATTAATTTGTACATTATTTAATAGTTTCTAAAAATATGACTATATTAATAAGTGATGACTAAACAAACATGTTAACTCACTCACTCACTCACTTACTCGTCTTCAACTGCTTACTCAAATTAAGGCTCACGGGGGCTGGAGCCTATCCCAGCAGTCATAGGGTGAGGCGAGATACACCTTGGACAGGGCACCAGTCTGTCACAGGGCCATTAGTTAATTCATAATTCTTCATTATTATTATTCTCCTTCTCTTCCTCCTTTTCCTCCTACTTAATTAATCCCAATTAATGTCTATAATACCTCAGTGGCAAGGAAGATTGTCTTTTGGTTGATTCCTGGATGGGATGGTGGACCCGAAGATGCCTGAACTGCCGGTCAGGATCTTACTCTTTCTCCTTTCTCTTCTCCTCTTCTCCTCTGTGTTGTTCATCTGCAATTTTTGAAGACTTCCACTCCCGTTTGGATCAATGCTCATCAGGTGGCTCAATACCGATGTTATCCCTGGTTATCCAGTCAATGGAGCAGCTCTTGTGGTTGTGGCCTTGTGTTGCTTCTGCCCATAACTTGAACCTGCTGCAATCTACATCATTGAAGAATAACTCAGCTGAACCTCAACTCTCAAAGAAACTCCCCTCACCCTAGAAGATATGAAAATCAACAAAGTACCCAATGAAGACAGCATTCTCATTGAGGACTTTAAAGATGGTCAGTTACTCCAACAACCAATTAATGTACTTATTGTAATGTGTTACCAACATCCCTTCAAGTTATATCAACCTACCACTAATCTTTGAGTCATGACAGATTTCATTTTGAAAGATCAGTTTAGTAACAGACATTGTACCGGACCGTTGTGGTAAAGAAGGAGCTGAGCAACAATTTACCAGTCTATTTATGCTCCTATCCTCACTTATGGTCGTGAGCTTTGGGTAATGACTGAAAGAATAAGATCATGATCAGCAGCAGAAATGAGATCCCTCTGTGGGGTAGCTGGGCTTACACTCTTGGACAGGGTGGGAAGCTCGATTATCCCGGAGGGACTCGGAGTAGAGCTGCTGCTTCTTTGCATTGAAAGGAGCCAATTGAGGTGGTTTGGGAATCTGGCGAGGATGCTCCCTGGTTGTCTTCCTAAGGAGGTCTTCCAAGAAACGTCCAACTAGGAAGAAGCCCCAGGGAAGACCCACACATGCTGTAGAGATTATACTTCCCAGGTGGCTTGCTTTGGGATACCCCGGGGAGAGTTACAGGATTTGGCCAATTATAGGGAAGTGTGGGATGAGCTGCTGGCTCTGCTGCCACCACGACCCAGACCCCGATGAATAGCTGATAATGAATGAATGAATTTATTAATGGATCCTGTGCACTAGCAATACCACTGTCAAAAGTATTTAATTATCAATAAAATTACTGCATTTAAAAAATGTTGTTAAAGTTGACAAATGTCAGCAAAAAAAAAAAAAAAAAAAAAAAGTTGTCCACTTCAGGACTTGATATTGTATTAGAGTGTACATATATACGCTTGCCCAAATAAGTCAGTATTTGATGATTTCTGGTGAATATGCATATAGTTTTATATATTGTAAAGAAAAATTCATTTAATATACTGTTTATTCCACTGAGTTGTTTAAAAAAAAATCCTTTAGTCATCCAGTAGTCAAATGCTAAATGACACATAATCTGAAGTATGCAAAGGCTCAGGAAAGTGTCCCTGACATTCGAGAACCCCTTCCATAGATTTCCAGGACCCCCTGAGAGAGGAATATGCACCAGATACCATTAGCCATTAGGGATGTAGAAGCTGAAGGCATCTTACACTTTGTTGGAACTTGTAGGGAGCCAGGAAAGATTATTGCCAGAAGAATTTGTATAATGAGAGGTTTGCAGGGGTTCTGCAGGTGTTGTCCAAAGACTTCTTTTCATACAACAGATTGGTCATTTGTTCATACTCCAAAATACAACCCACAGGAGCATTTCCCAAACATATTTCACAAAAAGTGTCCCATAGTGCGAAATATAAAATGGGTGCACAAAGACGTGTCTCTGGGAAGTCCTGAAAAGTCGCAGGATCTCCAACAACTTTCTGAACATCATAAACTTCTTTCCATTCCTTCAAGTCTCTGGATCCTCTGCGTTTGAGGTTTTAGAGATGTCTGGGAAGAACTCATGTAGTCTTGAGGTTGCAAGAGATGTTTGGCGATGCCAATCCCTATGTATTGAAGTGAAGGTCCAAGTATTTGTGAAAATTTTTAACGGCTGATGAGAGATTTTGAGGTGACACTGTCGCTTTAAGGGACTTCCCACAGTGCGAGACGTCGCGCAGCGCTCTCAGGCGCCGTCATCAGCCTGTTTCAGCTGAAAACCTCCACATTTCAGGCTCTATTGATCCAGGACGTCGTGAGAGAACAGAGAAGTTTCAGAAGAAGTCGGTTTCAGCATTTTATCTGGATATTCCACTGTTAAGAGATTTTTTAATGAAAGACGTGCGGACGGGTCCGCGCGTCGGCTCGCAGCCGCCGCGACGCTCCGCCACAGGAAAAACACCTCTGCTGGAAGCCTTAAGGACAAGTTGGAACATGTCCAGCTGTTAAACAATTTCTCATATACTCACTCCACTGAAAGCCATCAAAAGCCGCCTGGATTTTACAAATGGTTATCAACACGGAGGTGTTTTTCCTGTGCCCCGCACCGTGTCGGCTGCGTCCCGACGCGCGGACCCGTCCGCACGTCTTTCATTAAAAAAATCTCCTTTAACAGTGGAATATCCGAATAAAATGCTGAAACCGACTTCTTCTGAAACTTCCTGTTCTCTCACGACGTCCTGGATCAATAGAGCCTGAAATGTGGAGGTTTTCAGCTTGAAACAGGCTGATGACGGCGCCTGAGAGCGCTGCGCGACGTCTCGCACTGTGGGAAGTCCTAAAGCGACAGTGTCACCTCAAAATCTCTCATCAGCCGTTAAAATTTTCACTGAAAACCAGCTTAATTTTTCTAACCATGTCCACTTCGATGTGTCTCACAGGTTTAGAAAAAATTTTGATCAAACAAAGCGCCAGTCTCTCAGCAACTTCTCAGACAAAGGAATTCCGACGAGGGGCTGGACGACTCCTCCCACAAGGAGTGCTCACAGGCGAATGACGTCACCGACAGGCGTGGAAAAACTCACGCATGCGCACGAGGGTTCAAGCATGTCTGACATAAAAACATATGAATGAAATCCATATAGTTTTTGAAAAAAATAAAAAGGACCTATACTTTATGGACAGACCTCGTATATATGAATAATGAAATGAAATACTAAAACTATGACCTTGCAACATGATGAAAATAATTAGAGAGGTTAGGTAGCAAATATTTCACTCATATAAATTTAATTAATTGACAGTTCATGTTGGACTACAACCCGCAAGGAACAACATCCTCATCCACACGTGTTTTTGTCCTTTTCTGCCTTTTATTCCTGTTCAAATTACTGAACAATGGAAGACGTGACTTTTTGAAAGTCATTACTACAAAATGTCATCTGTGATTGTTGTCTTTCTTGCAGGAACAGAAGGTCTGGCAATTTTCCTTTCTGCTTATTTACACGGCCAATATGTACCTTTGCAAAAGAGCCCGAAAACAATGGAGCGACCATTAATTAAATGTGTTCTGCTCCATGTTTTTGTGGTTGATCTCTCAAACCCCTGATTGTCGTCACCAACAGTAGGATTTCTGAAGAGCAGGTGGATTGGTTTTAGATGTTTCCATCTTTGCAGTGCCTATTTCCACCTTAATCCCCTGGTTGGAGAGCTCAACTATCTGGGAGAGACTCTGCATACAGCCGCTGCTTCTTTGTTTCGAAAGATGTCAGTTGAGGTGATTTGGGCATCTGGTGAGGATGCCCTCTGGTTGTCTCCCTAGGGAGGCCTTCCAGGCACGTCCAATTGGGAGGAGGCCTCGGGAAAACCCAGGACATACTGGAGGGATTATATTTCCCAGGTTTGAGTGATGAACGTATATTTTGTGGGCTGGGTTGTGGTTCTTATAACATTTGGCAGGGCTGCAGGTATTAAAAACTATGACTGGCATATAACCTCAATAACGACTGAGACATCATTTCAGCTATCATTACCAAGCTATCAGGACCTGCTAATTAGTGCTAATAGTGCATCAAAATATAATAAAATGTTAAATAATACCAACATTTCTCCTAGTCTTTTTTGTTTTTGTCAGTACCAGATGATCTGATTCAATTCAAGATTGAATATAGATGGTTTATATTTCCCACCAGATTTGAAAATTTGTGCAAGCTCTTTAATTCTTATCTTTAGCGAGAAATAAACACATCTAAAACTGAAAACTGTGTTTTTGGAACCTGATAACAGCTCTGAACTGATTTGCAAAAGATTTAGCAGATGTTAGCTTGGTGATTTCACGTCGTGGTTTTGCTAGCTGCTAATTTCACTTTGTTTTTGGCTAGAAATAACACCTTTCTCATATATTATGTAAAAGCTAGTGAGAAATAAACATTTCGAAAAATGAAAATGCTGTTTTTGGAAACTTATAACACTTCTGACCTGATTTAGAAGAAAATTTGTAGACTTTGGCATGTAGGCTAACTTCAGCTAACTCAAATCTAATGGCGTTCCTATGGAGTTATTTTGTTTTTTTCACTAATACCTGCAAATGCGCAGAGGGTGATCTGCAGATTTTCCTTGATTTGCACAACTTCTGCTCTTGACAAAATAAGCTCATCTATGTGCACACGCAACACCTCCTGCAGACACCATTAAATATTGTTTTTGATTGATTGATCAAGGGGCTTTATTGAACATGTACAAATTAGACAATAGGATCTTAATAATTAAAAAACTGCAAATTATGAGGAACACAATGCTCATGCGGCCGAGGGTATTGTAGCATTGTGTTATGTTTTATATTTTGAGAAATTTGGGGGGGGGGGGGGTTCTATAAAACAATGGCAGGACCTCACCATTTTCTGGGAAACCTTGAGTGACAGATACCGTGTGCCTTGATGCAAACAGCCTAGCCCTACAGTGACATCTACAAGAATGGAGGTCATAGTGATGATAGGGATTTAAAGAGATTTTAAATGTATTTAATCTGTCGATTAGGGGTTGGAACTTGCTGAGTTGATCCCATTGCAGCAACATTTTGTCAAGAGTAGTATCAAAGCTGGGGATGTTATTACTGAGAACAGTGTTGGTGAAGAAACCTGAGGCTGAAGACACAGCATGTTGAATAGAAAATGTGACGTTTGCTGTGTTATTATGTCTGTGTTGTGGGAGAGGGCATAACCCACAAGATCAAACCTTTTTTTTTCAGCTATATACAAAAGTGGTTGTGGTTATTGTTGTGTATACAGAACATCTGTCATACAAAGAATTTTGTCATAGTTCGTGACAGCAATATTGAAGCTGCTGAAGTTATACAATATTCAATGCAAAAGTGGTCAACTGATCTCCTTTCTTGCAGATATGAAAGCAGAAATGTACGGTTGCTACTGCCGTGTTGCATGGAAACTCTGTGCAGGAGAGCTCTGGATCACTTTCCCTTCTAGCAAACAGTATAAGCTCTGCTCAGCTACAGAGTCTGAATGACGAGGCTTGCAGCACAGCACTGAGATCAGTTGAACTGACTGACCAGACTTGAAATTTATTCTCAATCTGATCTGAAATCTGGCTGCAGTATGTCCCCAAACTGCAGGGGAAAAGCACCACTCAAACTCCAAAGTTAGGGTGATTATAATGAGGCGACCCGGGAACGTTGGTCTTATTTCACAGCTAGCCTCTTAAAGGTTAGACCAGCCCAATTAATTCTGCTACTTAAAAAGGTCAGGGCGCTATGTTAAAGGGCTCAGGAAAACTATACAAGGGATTTATACTGCCACCTCATTACTTAGACTTCATCATACTTCATTATATATGGTAGACATTGTTTAAACATGATTGGAGGGAGGCAAAGAAAAAGGCCCAGATCTGATGTATAAGCCAAAAAAAAGTGTGATATGTCATATAACTTTATTATATGCAAAGGAAAGTATGCTACAATGTAATGTTAAATTGTGATAAACAAAGTGAAACAGTGTCATGATATAACCAGGGGGTCACACAGACACAAAGTGTCCTTCTTGTTCGCTGAATCCATCCTAAACACAATTACACTGATTACAAAAAGTTGAGCTTGGCATGATAGCCATGTCTTTTTACAATATTTCCCATAGTATGACCAGATTATACATTACAGCTGTCAAAGAATGCCTCTTGAAGAGGAAAATTAAATATATGTCATAATCAGGGCTGAACTAGGACTTTGTGTTCCAGACTGGCCCACCACTACAGTCCGCATGCAGATATGGTGCCAACTCACCCCCGTTGAAGTACATAATAACACTCCTATACTGCACAATATCCACTTATTTTCTGGAACCTTGAATAAAATAAATGATGACTACACAGTATGTTGCTCACTTGCTCTTCAGAGGGATGTCGAAGAAATGATTTAAGATTCAAGAGTGTTCATTTATCACTCACTCACTCATAGGCGGTGAAAATGTCATGGCATTGGCAGGATGGCACTTGGGGCGGGTGAAATAATCTATGGGTGGACTTTGGGTCTCTGTGAGATCATGAACACAAGAGATGATGTATAGGGCCTGCTGATGCCTATCACAAAACTGGACACGAAAAGTAGAGGAATAGTGTTGAATAAGTTTGAGAAAGATTACAAGCAAAAAATGAGTCTGGATGCAATCAGAACTTTGGCTCGTTGCCTTAAAGTATGGAAAACAATAGTATGATCTGAACAATGGACAACCATTTTTACAGCTCTAAGTAATGTATAGCCAGTAAAGCATGACAAACGATTAAGTACTTGTAATTGGTGTACTGCATCATGATTAATATGTATGCAGGTGTTTTACTGTAACAGTAGTTAATCAGTGTGTTATTATGGCCCCTTCACACATAACACGATTGAGGCCGAACAGCGCACGAAGGAGAACTCGAATGCCACTCGTGAAAATTCAGAGCCGCCTCGTACAGCAGGCGCCACAACCATTCAGCCACAGCACATACACTCTACATTTGTGTGTCGCTTGCGCTGGAAATACATTCAAACAGTGGGCAAGATGAGGTCACACTGCCATCTGATTGTGCTTGCAACATTCGCACGCCATATCAAATGCAGGTCAGACAAATCGTGCCACAGCCGAGGGGCTGCACAAAATCATTAGCCACATCGAACTCTGGCTGAATGGTGAGATCGAGCCAGCCTTCACACCAGCGGTTGAATGACAGCGAATGGCGGGCGAATATTCATTTGACCCACTTTTGGCTGGAGTCCAGGTGCACCCATGAACATCCAACACCACTCGCGGGGCACTAAGAAAATAAAATGTGGGGCCATTTGCGCTGCCAGCATGAAAGTAGAGCACAGGCGACCACTTCCGAGTTGCAGTCCAGGTGTTCAAATGCTCAAAGGGAGGTCAGTGTGTCGTGTCCGCGTGTGTGTGTGTGCGTGTGTGTGCATGCATGCATGCACCAGCACACCATCCGACTGGACAGCCACGTCACATGACACACAATCGCTGATGATGACCGGGCGCACCCACAGAGGCAATCAGATGATGCCATGATATGATATGCGGGTTCACCGGATGATCACCCACATATTCACCAAGGTGATCATCATGTCGCAGCTGACCCCTGTGTCATCACTACTCATAGCTGGAGAACACATATCATGCCATGAAGAACATCACCTCTCAACACACCGTGATGCACATGTCGGCAGGCTCTGATGACATGGTAAAAAATATACATATCACCTTTGGAATGTGTTAAGCTGGGCCTCAGTGTGCACTACAGACACCATCAGGCAAATGTCACGTCCACCACATGAGTTATAGTCCACATGATCCAGTGTCCTTCAGCACGCCGCATGCTAATTGGGCAGTGACAGCTGGATGTGTGGAGCCGGCTGATGTGTTCATGATATGAGCACATCAATTCATTCATGTCAGTTCATTAATTTGCTGTTTACGTCCATGGCCATGGTTCATGACCATAAAGGAATAGAAGCATGGTAATTCTTGTATTGTCTGCTCTTTGTAACAGGAATTAAATATTTTAACAGACAAAATGAAATCCATTTGTTTCATCATTTCCAACACAGACCTTCAAGTCATCAGGCATCAATTACACATCATTACCAGTAACATGATTGTCTTACATTTAAACAGTACATTTATTGTTCTTATAATGTTCTGTGCTCTCTCATTATTTTGTCCTTACACATGTTCTTCAATTTATGCACATTTGTACAACATTTAATTTGCTTCCACTGCTGTGTGAGCATGATGTGGTATCACACCTCTCACGCGGTTGCACTGTGTTTGTGCGCGTGCACATGAGCATGTGTACATGGCTGTCCGACGGTCTATCTCTCCCGACAGCAGCTGGAATTTTTTGAGGTTCGCCAATTCGTTTTTTTTTTTTTTTCTGCCTTTTTTGCTGGGTTTCGGCCTCATTCATCCAACTTTGTGTTACGTGTGAAGGAGCCATTAGTATTAACACTATGACGTAAAATTGTTGAAAGGACAATAAACCATAAACACCATCTGAAAAAATATGTAAAGCATACATATTTGTTATGTTGTTAGATCAATGTCCTAGGTAGAAATGATCAAAAATTGTGAAAATGACAGATCTACATGCTAAAACCTCATCACATTCCAACATGTGAGTTGCAAACGTATAGATCTGCAATTATGTGTGGCATCCTTTGATGAAAGTATAAAATAGTGATTATTAATGCAATCAACAACAACCCCAATTCCAATGAAATTGGGGCATTGTGTAAAATGTAAATTAAAACAGAATACAATGATTTGAAAATCCTCTTCAACCTATATTCAATTGAATACACCACAAAGACAAGATATTTAATGTTTAAACTGATAAACTTTATTGTTTTTGTGCAAATATTTGCTCATTTTGCATCATTTTGGCATTGTCTTGCTGAAAAAAGCAGGGACGTCCCTGAAAAAGATGTTGCTTGGATGGCAGCGTGTGTTGCTCCAAAACCTGGATGTACCTTTCAGCATTGATGATGCCATCACAGATGTATAAGTTGCCCATGCCATGGGCACTAACACACCCCCATACCATCACAGATGCTGGCTTTTGAACTTTGTGCTGGTAACAATCTGGATGGTCTTTTTCCTCTTTTGTCCGGAGGACAAGACGTCCATGATTTCCAAAATCAATTTGTGGATTCATTAGGTCACAGCACACTTTTCCGCTTTGCATCTGTCCATTTCAAATGAGCTCGGGCCCAGAGAAGGCGGTGGCGTTTCTGGATGTTGTTGATGTATGGCTTTCTCTTTGCATGGTAGAGTTTTAACTTGCACTTGTAGATGTAGTGATGGACTGTGTTAACTGACAATGGTTTTCTGAAGTGTTCCTGAGCCCACGCAGTAAAATCCTTTACACAATGATGTCAGTTTTTAATGCAGTGCTGCCTGAGGGATCGAAGGTCACAGGCATTCAGTGCTGGTTTTCAGCCTTGCCGCTTACCTGTAGAAAGTTCTCCAGATTCTCTGAATCTTCTGATTATATTATGGACTGTAGATGATGGAATCCCTAAATTCCTTGCAATTGAAAATTGAGAAACATTGTTCTTAAACTGTTGGACTGTTTTTTCACACAGTTGTTCACAAATTGGTGATGCTCGCCCCATCTTTGCTTGTGAGCGGCTGGGCCTTTTGGGGATGCTCCTTTTATACCCAATCATGACACTCACCAGTTTCCAATTAGGTGTTCTTTGAGCATTCATCAGCTTTCCCAGTCTTTTCTTGCCCCATCCCAACTTTTTTGAAACATGTTGCAGGCATCCATTTCAAAATGAGCAAATATTTGCACAAAAACAACAAAGTCTATCAGTTTGAACATTAAATATCTTGTCTTCGTGGTGTATTCTATTGAATATAGGTTGAAGAGGATTTTCACATCATTGTATTCTGTTTTTATTTACATTTTACACAACGTCCCAACTTCATTGGAATTGGGGTTGTAATTAATTAATCAGGATATGATTATGGTATTGTTTTCTAATACTTTAGATAACTAGAATTTAGACTATGCAGTTTACTATCAGGTGAGTATTATATGTTTGATTTGAACGTTTATGGAGATGTAAATCTCTGAGACCTGTAGGGTTAAACCGGAAAAGGCGGGGGTGGAATAATTGATATGAAAGGCTAAACATTTATATGAATGAGTGTTTATCCACACCATGCTGGCACACACGTGCTATCATCGCCACCACTATCAATCTGCTGCTGCACGACCTCCATGGCAGCGGCATCTGCTGCCTCGCTTTCACTGTCTTCCGACTCGTCGTCTGACACGCCGGCTGAGAGGGACCCACAGGCGCCCCTGCCAGGCCGGCCCCTGCAGCAAATGTCTGAATTTTTCTGCTCTTGGCAGTATCTAGCCAAAGCTCTTTTATTTTCCCTCACTTTTCTGCACCGCCTTTACCTTTCTTCTCCATTTTGTGACTGGAATTGTTTTTCATGTTCTCACTCAATCATCTTCAACTGCCTAGTCCAATTAAGGGTCGTGGGAGGGGTGGAGTCTATCCCAGCAGTCATACAGTGCAAGGCGGGGTACACCCTGAATAGGACGCCAGTCCGTCGCAGGCCGTGTTTCATGTTCTGTTGTGTTGTTTTTTTTTCTTGCTCTCACCATGGTTGCTTATCATTAAAGGTGATTGGACGGGGGGTCTAGAACATGTGTGGGTGGGATTCCGGGTCTCTGTAGCTTATCAGGGCCACACAATATTTTTTCACAGACAGGCCACTGGGCCTATGCTGTGTCTGAAGGCCTGCAGCTGAGCTCTGTGGGCCATGCATGCCTTTCCCTGGGCCCGGAGAGTTACCATGAAAAAAATAAATAAACCGGGCAACTATCTGCCCAATTACTGATCGGCCCACTGGGAAAAATCTTGGTTCTCTTAATGGCTGTCATACTGGAGTATAAGTCGCTCATTTTTTCCTGTATTATCAACTCTTTAATTTGAAGTATTTATGCATTGTTGTCATGCACCTTTATTATTGGCAGTCATTCTTTATTTTTGAAGGTGTGTAGTGCTTTTATCCTTGGGAAAACCCTTATAAATAGTTATGAATAAAAGTAATTAATAATAATACAAATGCATGATATTTGGCATATAACTTGTATCAGAGTATAAGTCTCAAAACATGGTGAGGTATAGTCCAGAAAATACATAATATTAGGTGTATTAGATAAGAAACCGACACTTTTATTTTTTTTAAACTATATGAATTTGCATGACGTGCGATTACACCAATCATGCTTGAACCCTCGTGGGCATGCGTGAGTTTTTTCACGCGTCAGTGACGTCATTTCCCTGTGGGCAGGCCTTGAGTGAGATGTGGTCCCGCCCTCTCGGCTGAATTCCTTTGTTTCACATGCTGCTTCAGACGGCGCGCGTTGCTTTATCAAAATTTTTTCTGGACCTGTGAGGAATATCTGAGTGGACACTATTCGAGAAATTAAGCTGGTTTTCGGTGAAAAGTTTAACGGCTGATGAGAGATTATGGGGTGTTTCTGTCACTGTAAGGACTTCCGACGGAGCGGGCCGTCGCGCAGCGCTTCCAGGCGCCGTCGTCGGCCTGTTTCGAGCTGAAAACATCCTAATTTAAGGCTTAATTCACCCAGGACGTCGTGAGAGAACAGAGAAGATTCAGAGGCGGCATGAGGACTTTATGCGGACATTCCACTGTTTAAGGGACATTTTGTAATGAAAGATACGCGCGCAAATTCGCCGAGTCGTTTCCGTGATGACTCGGCGAATCTGTGTGCGCCGCGACAGGAAAAACACCTCCGTTGGAAAACCATTTGTAAAATTCAGGCGGCTTTGATGGCTTTCAACAAGTGAGTAACTGAGAATTGTTTAACAGCTTGGACATGTTCCAACTTGCCCGTTAAGATTTCCAACGGAGGTGTTTTTTCCCCGTCGCGACCCCCCGCCGTTGGGTCCGGCCCGACATGCGACTCTGCCCGCACGTTCTTTCATTACAAAATGTCCGTTAACAATGGAATGTCCGAATAAACTCCTCATGCCGACTTCTTCTGAAAGTTCTCTGTTCTCTGACGACTTACTGGGTCAACAGAGCCTGAAATGTGAAAGTTTTCAACTTGAAACGGCGAGACGCTGCCGCCTCGAAGCACAGATCGCCGTCAGGCGCCGTGGGCCGTCGTTAAGCGACACTTACACACCAAAATCTCTCATCAGCCGTTTAAAATTTTTACCAAAAACCAGCTGAATTTATCGCATGGTGTCCACTCAGTTGTACCTTACAGTTTTGAAAAAATTTTGATCAAACAAAGCAGCAGTGTCTGAGCCATTCCTAAACAATGAAAAAAATCGACGAGAGGGTGGGCGACTCCTCACTCAAAGACTGCCCACAGGCGAATGACGTAACCAACAGGCGTGAAAAAACTCTTGCATGCCCACGAGGGTTCAAGCATGTCTGATGAAAAAAATAATAAGGTTGGATACTTTTCTAATAGATCTCGTATATCAAACAATGTCTTTGCAAAATGTGGTGCTTTACCATAACATGCACAACCGTAATCTGCCATGTGACCTGTTAGCACTTTCTTTAAAATTAAAGATAAGACAAGCTGGATTCCTCACTTATCTTGGGTGAGCGTAAAATAACAAATTGGGCTAGAAAACTGCAGTTCTATTTTTTTTTCTCATATTCGGTGAGCATACAAATAAAATATTCATTTCTGATCGAGTGAACCCAACAAATAATGAAACATTTATGGTACAAAGGAATCAGAATCACCTTTATTGTCATTGTAATTTGCATTGCAATGAGATTTGAGTGCAACTCCAAAAAGGTGCTTTCCCTGGTGCGAGTAATTTTTAGCCAAATAAACGATAATACAATTTAACAATAAATTGTTCAGAGTATATGTACAACTAAATAAACATAAGATAAAGTAAAATAAAATCAAATGTGGGCCAAATAACATGTAAAGTGAGAATTATATACAACTGTGGAATCATATTGCATGGGAATATTGCATATGGTTTACAGATATTGCACAAGAAACTTAAAAAGTGTGGATTAGAGTGATTTGTTATTGTTCAGTGCAGTGATCGCTCTGGGGAGAAAGCTGTCCCTGAGTCTGTCCTAGTTTTGATTGACCTATACCGTCGGCCGGAGGGTAGTAGGTCAAACAGGTGGTTGCTGGGGTGGGATGTGTCTTTGCTGATGCTGGCAGCTCTGCTGAGGTAGCGAGAGCCAGTGATCCCCTGGGCCGTTTTGATCACCCTCTGCAGCCCTCTCCTGTCTGCTGCTGAGCACCCCCCCGTACCACACTGTGATGCAGTATGTCACGATGCTCTCGATGGTGGCTCTGTAGAACAACACCAGCAGCTTCTCCTGCAAATTGTTTCTCCTGAGCACCCTCAGGAAGTGGAGTCGCTGCTGGGCTTTCTTCACCGCCACTGTGGTGTTGGCAGACACCAGACTTGCTGAAGTCCAGGATTATTTCTTTTGTTTTTATGGTGTTCAGCAGCAGGTTGTTAGCTGAACACCACGCTGACAGTCGATTGACCTCGTCTCTGTAATCAGACTCATCCCCCCCTGAGATGAGCCCAATCACGGTGGTATCATCCGCAAACTTTATGATGGTGTTTGTGGGATGGGTTGGAGAGCAGTCGTGCGTGTAAAGGGTGAACAGGAGGGGGCTCAGTACACAGCCTTGAGGGGAACCGGTGCTGAGTGTGATGGTGGAGGAAAGGTGGGGGCCAAGTTTCACGGACTGTGGGCGGTTTGTGAGGAAGTCCTTGATCCCCTGGCAGATGGGGGTGGAGATGCCCAGATGTGTCAGTTTCTGGACCAGGATCTCCGGGATGATGTGGCTGAAGGCTGAGCTGAAGTCCAGGAAGAGCATCCTCACATAGCTCCCCTTGTGCTCCAGGTGACTCAGCACGGTGTGGAGAGCTGTGGTGATAGCGTCCTCTGTGGAGTGGTTTGCCCTGTAGGCAACCTGGTGGTGGGGGGGTCCAGAGTGGGAGGCAGACAGGCTCTGATGTGCTGAGAGACCAGTCTTTCAAAGCACTTCATGACCACAGGCGTAAGTGCAACAGGCCTGTAGTCATTTATGCTCTCCACTGCTGACTTCTTTGGGACTGAAATGATGGTGGAAGATTTGAGGCAGAGTGGAATGATGGCCTGCGACAGGGACAGGTTGAAGATGCAGGTGAAAACTCCAGCCAGTTGGTCAGCACACGCTTTGAGTACCTTTCCAGGTACACCATCGGGGCCGGCCACCTTCCTGGGGTTCACCGCCTTCAGCACATGTCTCACTTCATGTTCCTGAAGTGTTAGCATGCTAGTGCTGGAGGGTGGTGGGTGTGGAGTTGCTGCTGGTCTGTCTGCTTCGAAGCGGGCAAAGAAGCGGTTCAGCTCTTCTACCAGCGAGGCGTCAGACCTAGCATTTCCTGGGTTGCTGCTTCTGTAGTTTGTTATGATTTATTCCCTGCCACGTCCTTCTGGGGTCATTCACAGCGAAGTGGTTCTCTATATTTTCATTGTAGGCAGCCTTGGCCTCTCTGATGCCTCTTTTCAGATCGGACCTGGCCACGCTGTACAGGGTCCAGTCTCGATTTAAAGGCGGTGTTGCGGCTTTTTAATAGACAATGGACTGCGTTGTTCATCTAGGGCTTCTGGTTTGGGAAAAACCCTGACCCTTTGTTGATGGTGACAGTGTCAACACAGTTTTTAATGTAGGAGAGTGCGGTGTTGGTGTACGGTGTCGGTGTAGGCAGCGGTAGCACTTCTAGTTTTGGCCAGTGTACAATGAATACTGGCTCATATTGAGAAGGCTCGGAAAACCCTTGAATGACATGAAGGTGTCACTTTTTTTTTCAAATGACAGAGTAAGTTTTTGAATTGATGTTTTCATCAAATGTACTGCAAACTTAAAGGAATGGTTTCTTCGGGTAGTTGAAATGAGTAGTACCACTTGTACTGTGAGGATGCATCAGCTTTAATATTTTGGTCATACGGCATATTTCTCTGCGTATGATCTGGCACCTAGGTGCCTCAATGTTGACGGTCTCCCATGTTTGACCTGCCTGCTGCAGAGAGTTGGTTATTTTCAATATGTAGATTTGCCAGAATGGTTGCAATCCCAAACCCAAGGTGAGTACGTTGTGTGGTGGACCATTTGCACCACCATATGGTACCCAGGTTATTTGGCACTCTGTTGTGTACAGTTCAGTCCTTGCATTTCTACCTCATATGTATTGTTGAGCTTTTTCCATCGATAGTTGGCAATCATTTATTTAGCTTTTGCATTGTTGGAAAGGGAATCATAAAATTGAGGCCAAAGGGCTGATACATGATTCTCTTGCTTATTATGGAAACTGTAATGCTGTCTACTGACATCCACAAACAAATGCATTCATATTAGGTTATGCTTATATGCTAATTTCTATTTTCATTTTTCCCATAGCCTGAAATTAATTCAAATAGTCACCCTTGTAAAGAACTTTCATCTTCCAAAACCCCAGATCCACAATTACCATGTATTTACAATTCAACAGATTGAGAACAATCCATTTTGATTTGTAATTACTTTTTTTTCAAATTAAAAAAAAATAAATAATAAAAATAAGACTGAACACATTTGATTCTCACACAGTTTTATGGACATGAATGTGTCAATCGGATCAGCTGACATGAAAAATTATGCAACTGCAACTGGTTGAAAATATCCAATCACAGGCACTTCATATGAATAATCTGAGCAGTTAATTGCACAATCTGCCTCCGGAAGGTAAATCAGGAAAACACTGTGTTGTATCCTCTGTGCTGCTTGTCAAGCACCTTCTTACCTCGGTAATTACCTCCGGTAGGTAAGCCCGACCCTTAACCACAGAGTGAGTGCAGTGGAGATGACACAAGGGTTTGAATTCACTTGTATTTTGTTAGCAGATTTTTGGAGTGAATTTCAATTAGTGGATTTTCATGGATTCGCTGAAGTACTCTTTTGTGTTATCTGTGTGGTTATTGATTCCTGTTTTTTAAACAGTCTGCATTGAAGATGACAGTGGTATGTCTTCAGTACTGTGTCACCTTGGGGGGTTGATGATATGGCAGGAATGTGTATTATGGTAGGATCATAAATAAAAGAAGTATGTCATATCACTCTGTATTTTATAACTATGATAAGGTCCTCTGTTGGTGAGATGGGGCGGTACAAGTTGAGTTCAAGCATGTTTGAAATATTTGAAATGCTGCAAGTACCGCAGTAATATACAGTGCATCTGGAAAGTGTTCACAGCACTTCCCTTTTTCCACATTTTCTTATGTTACAGCCTCATTCCAAATGGATGAAATAAATGTTTTCCCTCAAAATTCTACACACTATACCCCATAATGACAGTTTGAATTTTCTTTTTTAATTTTTTTTTTTTTTTGCAAAATCACATATATAAAAACTAAGAAATCACATGCACATAATTACTCACAGCCTTTGTCATGAAGCTTGAGCAAAATTGAGCCCAGGTGCATCCTGGCTTATGTGGCTGTGATTGGAGAAATTGTGCACAGTGGAAGCTTTGCATTTCATATAACCAGTTATACAGCTTCATGATGAAGTGGTATAGAGGAGGATTTTCTTAAAAAGAAGACCTGAATTTTTAGCTACAAATTGCCAGAAGGTACATCTGAGGTGTAAGCCTAGATTTGATCTGTTTTGGTGAAAGAAAATTTTTCTCTGCTCTACTACATTGAGTGATGATGCAAAATGTAAAATCTGCACTGTGCACAATTTCTCAAATCAAAGCCACATAAGTGTATAACTTCTTCTAGCTTGTCTGGGTGTCTTGGTAGCTTTCCTCACACAGAGGTGACGTTAATGTTGAGAACCTGTCCGGAATTAGTTTGTTTAAAATTTTAACCATATGTCAAACCAGCCTTGCTGTGCATGTCTCCTGCGACATGTCTGCAAGACTGTAAGACTATGAAAATAAATGATTGTTTTCTTCCCTTCCTTTCTCTCTGCTGGCAGAGGCTTGAGCTCATAGCTGTCTGTCTACTACAAAACCTGTAACAGATAGGAACTAAAATGTATGATTTGAGGATTTACAAATGTTTGTAACTGTTGAGCTTTATTCACTATGCTCGCAAAAAAAAAAAAAAATGTTAGTGGTCTAAAAGTTAGCAGAACTATATTTACCTGAAGTTAATTGGTCCACTGATGGTTTTCAATGTTAGCTGAAAAGCTAATCAGCTAACTAAAAAGTTAGCTTCGCTAATTAGAGGTTCACGGATTAGTGCAACTGTGCCCATCACTGGACATATTCAGTGGCAGTTTTACTATCAGAAATCCTCGTCCACAAACTACGACAAAAGACTCCAAGCTGTCGTTGATGTTAAAGGGGGCAATGCACAGTATTAAGAAGAGTATGTATGTATGTAAACTGCAGTTCTATTAGTGTGTACACTTTGGATCAGGGTCATTTGGTTAGTTTCTGTCGTCATTATGATTTTAAAAGAGTAATCACCGTTGTTTAACAATAAATGGCTTCACCCAACCACTAACCATGAGTGACAAAAAAATATTTGTGTTGTCATTCATATTCTCTGAAAAATGTACAAAATACAAACATTTTGCCAGGGTATGTAAACTTTTGAGCATGACTGTGTGACCAATTAAACAAGTGCAAATTATAAAGAAGACAATAAGATCTTATTTAATTAATGGATATGTACATACAACAACAAATGTAGCACCAAAATTCGGACTTGAAAAGCAGTGGACTAGATTATAGGCTAAACATTTGAACAGAAATCCACATTAATACCACATAAAAGGTTTGAGTTCCTCTTCCCTTAAATGACTGAATAAAAATGACTTTAAGTGTATTTTAAAACTTACCTTGTTGCTTATGCCGAACCTTGACCTATTTTAAGAGGTCAGACAGCCGAGGGTATTTTAGCATTACGTTATATTTAGTAGTACTAAGCAAAGACAGAGGGCTTGACGGAAATGATTAACTTATCAAAAAAAAAAAAATCAACAGATTACTCAACTAATGGTTAGCTGCAGCTCTAATCTCGATATCATTATATTGAAAGTATCATTGTGCAGTGTCAACTGTGGCAGCATCGCATTCTTTATTCCTGTGCTTGTTCTACCACCAGGAACGTCATTGGCATGACTGTCAGAAAAACAGCTCATTTCTGAGCAAATAATGGCCCTCAGGTCCATCTGACTGGTTTCTAGTTGGGATTTGAAACCGTTCCTTGTCAAGGTGGATGTGATGAGCAGCGCCAGCACAAGCTTGCAGAAGTGACGTGAGTTGTTCAGTATTTTCCATCTTGATACATGAATTTGAACCAATCACAAGCTGTCTTCTTGTTACTGTTGTGGGTGTATTCAGCATCCAAACTAGAGAGGGTTACTGTGCTGTAGCAGATACTGTGTATAAAATATTTCACACAGTTTAAAAATGGTTGAGACGGCATACTATCAATCCATTATCTTCCGTCAATTATCTTATTTTCTGAGAAGAAACCATCCTAGCCAGGGTAGCCTAGACATCTTAACATATTCACTTGGCTAGTTTGCTTGTGAATTCCTAAACGAACAAGCTTCTTTGCTGCAAATTTTGGACTCTGACTCAAAACTGCTTAATCTTGCTGTTGTGAGGTTGCATAATTGTGCATGATAATTAGCTTGACACTGATTCAGTGTTCGTGGCAGTGTACACGTTGCCTCAATACATCCACAAACATCCATGTCCATCTTATTGCGTGGGGGCTCATGGATAAAATTTGCATGACCAAAGCTGTATTGTATGCGTGCATAATGACGGCGCCCTTGTCCTTCTTCTTCTAAGTGTGAACAGGCTCATAGATGGATAGACAGGTGGATGAATAGATTGGATTATGTAAGGAAGAATCAGTCATCTTGAGAAAATTTACACATTTGAAACAGTTCAGTGATGACAAAACACATTCTCTGTGCTGCCTATGTTCCTGAGTTTAATAGTTTTTGTCAGTCTGTCCAAGGACTACAAAATATGTCAGTGGATGCCTGCCACATTTCAGTGTTTTGGTCTTAAAAGGCTTATTGGCAGCACAGTTGCATTATTTATACATGAACATAAAAGTGCAGGTTCAGATTTCTGAGAGGTTTTTATTCATTTTCTCGCTGCTTCATTCAGCGATCACACAGTTGCATGTTTTACACAATTTAACCCTTTCTGAATATCATGATAAAATCAAATGTACAAATCATACTCTGCATATCTGTGCATTCACATGCACACATGTTCTTCAGAACTGTCACAAGCCAAACTATATTTCAGCTAAGATGAGTTGGAAACCACCCAAAAGTGGCTGCAATTCCTAATTTATGACCATGGCTTTTGGAGGTTGTAGTTCAAATAGGGGCCGTCTTGTTTCTAAAATTCATATAGCCAAGATTGTACAGTTTTCTTGTTTTTAATTAGTCACAGTTACAGAAAAGTTTTGTTTTTGTGCCAAGGACCCAAGCAACTACATGGGCCGAGTGCATTTTCATGGAATACCGTAGTTTGAAAATGCAGTGATTCCAAAGGTGCCAGGATTTTCTGTTTTGATATTATGAACCCAATGAATAAACCTAATGCCATTTCACATGGTAGGTGAGGTTTGCTTTGCTGAAACCTTTGCATCATGTCAAAAGTTGCAATATTTCAGTTATAATAAAAAAAAAGTAAGTTAGGGGAGGAAAGCCACCTAACATGCAAAATGTGTTTTTGAAGAGCAACTGAAAGAGGAGAGAAATTGCAACACCAACAGCTTTTTGTTGAATTCAAAATCAAGGTAATGTGATTTTGATATCAATATCATTAACAAATTTGTATGGAGCTGCTATATTAGTGAAATAAATAGGATAAATAAGCAAACCAGTGAGGTATTTCCTCTATTACTTCCTTTAGTCAAAATTTAAAGCAAAATTCCACAGAATCAGCAAGCTAACACAATGCATTGTGCTTTTCAATCATCATCTATCCCCCCAGTGGAAAATCATTTCTGTTTGATGCGCTGCTCTGACACTTCCAATAAATTCCAACACAGTTCAGTGACTCTGTGAGTTGATGTAATCTATAGTGTAATGTAATGGAAAAGAGTTACAAACTATGAATTTCCAAAAGAGAGTGTGAAAGAGGGATAGGAAGAGTGAGATCAACATTGAAATAATGTGGTCATAAAGCTATGCAATGCCCTATCATAGTGTGTACTGTAGTATTTTTTGCCAAAGGTTATTATACAGACATAACATGAATGTATGAGGTTGCTGGACAGAGGTGTTTTGCAATGCCAATGTCTTTACAGGAGAGGGAAGACCCACGTCCTTAAGGCTCTGGTGCTTCCTGTCTGTGTGTATGGTTGTGAGACCTGGATACTATCCAGTGACCAAAGGTGATGACTGGATGTCTTTAGTACTCAGTCTCTACCGCTGGTTTGACACAATGATTCCAGTTTTGAGGACACCAGTGGCTGGAGAAGACCAACGGAATGCCAATGTTTCACCTGACAGCACCAAATAGATGGTTCCTTTTGAGTGTTGAGGATAGACTGGTTGTCTGCCTGGGTGGTTGCCATCCAGGACCTGGTGCAGTTCTGTGGTGTGGTGAGAAAAAAAAAACCACACACACACACAAATTGGGCTGGTTTTCAGATCCAGTTCAATTTAATTTCAATTTAATTAGCTTATAATGCGCCAAATCACAGCAAAAGCCATCTCAATAAATTAAAAATGAATAAAAAAATTTAAAATACATAATTAAAAACAGGAGTAAAAGAATAAAACAGATAAAAAAAAACTATTCATAAAAAAGAGAATAAAAGTAGGTTTTCAGTCTTAACTTAAAAATGTCCACGGACTCCGACCCACTTCACGGTCGCAGGAAGACTGTTCCACAGGGTGGGTGCACGATGAGAAAAGACTCTTTGACCTGCTGACTTCTTCTTCACTCTGGGAACACAGAGTAGTCCCACATCCTGTGACCGCAAAGCCTGGGCCGGCATGGAAAGTTCCACCAGATCAGCCAAATAAGATGGCGCCAGTCCATGAACAACTTTATAAGTCAATAACAAAACTTTAAAATCTGCTCTCACAGAGACAGGGAGCCAGTGCAAAGATGCCAAAATGGGTGTGATATGTTCAGACCTTCTGCTATGTGTCAAAAGGCTGGCGGCAGCATTCTGAACCAGCTGAAGACCCTGATGTGGAGGTCAAAAGACAGCGTGGGATCAAAAATTACCCCAAGGTTCCTCATTTTGTCCATATGATGTACAACACAGGAGCCCAGGCTGAGCGCCAGCTGGTCAAACTGATGCCGAAGTCTCGCTGGACCAAGAACCATCATTGCAGTCTTATGAAAGTTTAAAAGTAGGAAGTTACTAGACATCCAACTTCTCACTGTTTGAAGACAGTCCTCCAGGGATTTTATGGGAGTGAGATTTCCCGCAGTTATCAGCATGTACAACTGAGTATCATCAGCATAACAATGAAAGGCAATCCCAAAACTCCGCAGTATACGCCCAAGGGGTGCTACATACAGGGAGAACAGCAAGGGACCTAAAACGGATCCCCTTGGAACCCCAAATCTCATGTCACTAAGGTTAGAGGTGGTGTTATTATATAAGACACATTGAGAACGACTGGACAGATATGACGTCAACCACGCAAGGGCACTTCCAGTAATCCCAAAAAGATTCTCCAACCTATTGAGCAAAATATGATGATCCACGGTATCAAACGCAGCACTGAGATCTAACAACACCAAAACCGTAGTGGTGTCTGAGTCCATTGCTCCCAGAAGATCATTCTCAGTAAGGTGGTCTATGAGCTGCCGTGAAACCTTTTCTAAAATTTTGGAACAGAATGATAGATTTGATATCAGCCTGTAATTTTTCAATACGCTAGGATCAAGATTAAATTTCTTAAGTAATGGTTTAATCACTGCAGATTTAAAACATTTTGGAACAGATCCAGAGGTTAATGACAGATTGATAATTTCCAGCACAGTCAACCCAAACAGTTTTGTTGGTATAGGATCAAATAAACAGGTTGCGCTCCAACTGGCTTTGCAGTGATTGCTGCTTTAAACGTCTTCTGAGTCTCAGGCCTCCTCCTCCTCGCTCAAAGTATTGCCATCATTTAAACAAGATCCTCTCATGCCAGAACCACACAGTCAAGAGGCCTCCTCTTATAAACAAACCAACTGTGTCAATGGAACTCAAGCAGAAACAAAAAATTGTTCAAGTCTGTTTTCCTGCTTCCTTACCCACAACTCCCGTCGAACCGTGCAGAAGTATATGGCACACGGTGTCCCTGACACGGCTGACCACGCGAGGTGTTGTTTCCTTTTACTTTGGTAACTTTTTTTTCTGTTCTGCCCTTCCTTCACCCCTCTGCATTCTTGAGGTGGGAGGACACTTTAGTGTGCACATCGTCTCTCCCGTGTTTACCAAAGAATCCGACTACAAGGTGCGTTCCAACAGCACACCATCAGTTATTCAGAAGCACTGAAATAAAGTAGTTTTTGCCTCACCTTTCTCCTAAGGAGGAAAGAGAGAATAGCAAATGAAAAGGCAGAGACGTGGTAATTGTCACACTGCTCGTGCAATTAAAAGCATTACTTAAATGTTCAAAGGGAATGAAGAAGCGTCCAGCAGTTTTGGCCAGATTGTAAAAAAAAATACATTGAAATAATCCACACTACATGAGTGTGGATGTACATCTGGAAATGCAAATTTCTCTCGGCAGCATATTAATCAATTTGTCGATGTACCCAGGCTTGGGGAGTAACGGAATACATGTAACGGCGTTATGTAATTAGGATACAAAAAAAGGTAACTGTATTCCGCTACAGTTACAGAAAAAAAGATGTATTCAGATTACAGGTATATTTAGTAAAAATGGGGATTAGTTCACAGGATTACAATTTTAATGCATTTTATGATATCTGTAAATAATATTTTTTTTCTTTGAAACGAAAATGTGGACAGCATGACGTCTCCTAACCGGGCAAAATATTGATGAAGTACCCGGATGTTAATGCATTTTCAATGGAGATTCGCGACTGAACACACAGAAAAATGCTCACAAAATACATATTTAAAAAATGTCATTTTGACCTGGGTATCGAGCCAGTAAAATTAAATTACATTAAATTATGCCAGGAAAGTATTAAAGTTACTCTGACACACACACACATTCCCAAATACACTCAACAAAAATATAAACGCAACACTTTTGGTTTTGCTCCCATTTTGTATGAGATGAACTCAAAGATCTAAAACTTTTTCCACATACACAATATCACCATTTCCCTCAAATATTGTTCACAAACCAGTCTAAATCTGTGATAGTGAGCACTTCTCCTTTGCTGAGATAATCCATCCCACCTCACAGGTGTGCCATACCAAGATGCTGATTAGACACCATGATTACTGCACAGGTGTGCCTTAGACTGTCCACAATAAAAGGCCACTCTGAAAGGTGCAGTTTTGTTTTATTGGTGAGGGGATACCAGTCAGTATCTGGTGTGACCACCATTTGCCTCATGCAGTGCAACACATCTCCTTCGCATAGTGTTGATCAGGTTGTCAATTGTGGCCTGTGGAATGTTGGTCCACTCCTCTTCAATGGCTGTGCGAAGTTGCTGGATATTGGCAGGAACTGGTACACGCTGTCGTATACGCTGGTCCAGAGCATCCCAAACATGCTCAATGGGTGACATGTCCGGTGAGTATGCCGGCCATGCAAGAACTGGGACATTTTCAGCTTCCAAGAATTGTGTACAGATCCTTGCAACATGGGGCCGTGCATTATCCTGCTGCAACATGAGGTGATGTTCTTGGATGTATGGCACAACAATGGGCCTCAGGATCTCGTCACGGTATCTCTGTGCATTCAAAATGCCATCAATAAAATGCACCTGTGTTCTTCGTCCATAACAGATGCCTGCCCATACCATAACCCCACCGCCAACATGGGCCACTCGATCCACAACATTGACATCAGAAAACCGCTCACCCACACAACGCCACACATGCTGTCTGCCATCTGCCCTGGACAGTGTGAACCGGGATTCATCCGTGAAGAGAACACCTCTCCAAACGCCAGCGAATGTGAGCATTTGCCCACTCAAGTCGGTTACGACGACGAACTGGAGTCAGGTCAAGACCCCGATGAGGACGACGAGCATGCAGATGAGCTTCCCTGAGACGGTTTCTGACAGTTTGTGCAGAAATTCTTTGGTTATGCAAACCGATTGTTTCAGCAGCTGTCCGAGTGGCTGGTCTCAGACGATCTTGGAGGTGAACATGCTGGATGTGGAGGTCCTGGGCTGGTGTGGTTACACGTGGTCTGCGGTTGTGAGGCTGGTTGGATGTACTGCCAAATTCTCTGAAACGCCTTTGGAGACGGCTTATGGTAGAGAAATGAACATTCAATACACGAGCAACAGCTCTGGTTGACATTCCTGCTGTCAGCATGCCAATTGCACGCTCCCTCAAATCTTGCGACATCTGTGGCATTGTGCTGTGTGATAAAACTGCACCTTTCAGAGTGGCCTTTTATTGTGGGCAGTCTAAGGCACACCTGTGCACTAATCATGGTGTCTAATCAGCATCTTGATATGGCACACCTGTGAGGTGGGATGGATTATCTCAGCAAAGGAGAAGTGCTCACTATCACAGATTTAGACTGGTTTGTGAACAATATTTGAGGGAAATGGTGATATTGTGTATGTGGAAAAAGTTTTAGATCTTTGAGTTCATCTCATACAAAATGGGAGCAAAACCAAAAGTGTTGCGTTTATATTTTTGTTGAGTGTATTAGTGTTGAAAGTTACACAGATCTGGGCTGTTCAAGCTGCTGAGCTGAGGCGTCCTGCTGCAGCTGCTGCTGTGTGAAATGCAGCACGGCTCCTAAAACCATTACAATACATTTATATATATATATACATGATATTTTTACACAATTATCCTTTATTGACCGAGTTTCATTCATGAAGTCAGCGGTGTGGGTACACATCTCTATGTGTGGATGTGACTGTGAGCAGCACAGCGTGGATCATTATAATCTCATTATTTTAAGGTGTAAATAAAAAAATAAAAAAAACCCCAGTCTTGTCGAACAATTTTAATCACTAACGACAAGTATTTTAACTAGACATTGGTCTAGCAGTGGAAAATATCAACTAGACATAAGTGAAGAGTTAATGGTCCGTGTCATCGGGCGACACAGAGACACACAGCTGTTTATCATCCAAATATCACGGACAAAGTGACAAGAATAACAAAAACCACTTACTTATGGAAGGAAATATTGTCTCCCTTGTTCCTCCATTTGTGGCTTTGCCAACATGCGCAGCTTTCCGGCATATTCCACCTGTTTCTTGAACTTCTATGCACGCAAATCACTAACTTGCCCGGAATTAAAATGGCGGCCACACCTCCTTACTGACAGTATTTACTTAATGGTTTTCATTATGCTTTTGTTCTTATTTTGAAAGTTTAATAAGTGGACTGATATGTTAAACATGGTGCGAATGTCATGTGAAAGACTAAAGTAAGATAATTTTATGTTTACTGAACAAGTAGTAGACTTTTTTGTTTTGTTTTGTATATTGTTCTGCAAGCCACTTTTAATTACAAATTCATCCGCACACCGCCTGAGTTTTCATTACCCTTCATTTGTTTGGCATTTTTTGTTGAAACTTTCGCAGGTGAACACTGGGTGTGTTTAAAACAATATTGTGGCGCTCTTAATTCATAATGTGAAGTAAAACAGAGCATGCTATGTAAAAGAAACAGTTTTATTTTTGCTTAATAAACTGTACTATGTAGTCAAGACTATTTATATTTAGTTTCTTTTGTCTGTATTAGCATATTTGATATTGGAGTAATCCAGAAGTAACTGAAAGTAATCAAATTACATTACTTTAATATTATGGTACTTAGATTACATTACTGACTACATTTTTCAACAGGTAACTAGTAACTGTATCGGAATACATTTTTAAAGTAACCCTCCCAGCCCTGGATGTACCAAACAAGCATAGATGCAAGAAAATGATCATGAAGCATCCAGATCCATCCCAAAAAAAAAATTCATTGGATCAACGTAGGTTTTGTGCAGGATTTCCACCCAATAAATATATTCAGACCAACTCGGTTAAACCTTATTGCATGGATGCTCTTAGTTTCCGTTTGCATGGAAATCCTGCCCAATTAAATTGAGTTCATCCTATAAACCATTTTTTTTAGTAGTAATCATTTATTAATGGTTTTCATGTCAACTAAGGTATTAATTTGTACATTATTTAATAGTTTCTAAAAATATGACTATATTAATAAGTGATGACTAAACAAACATGTTAACTCACTCACTCACTCACTTACTCGTCTTCAACTGCTTACTCAAATTAAGGCTCACGGGGGGCTGGAGCCTATCCCAGCAGTCATAGGGCGTGAGGCGAGATACACCTTGGACAGGGCACCAGTCTGTCACAGGGCCATTAGTTAATTCATAATTCTTCATTATTATTATTCTCCTTCTCTTCCTCCTTTTCCTCCTACTTAATTAATCCCAATTAATGTCTATAATACCTCAGTGGCAAGGAAGATTGTCTTTTGGTTGATTCCTGGATGGGATGGTGGACCCGAAGATGCCTGAACTGCCGGTCAGGATCTTACTCTTTCTCCTTTCTCTTTCTCCTCTTCTCCTCTGTGTTGTTCATCTGCAATTTTTGAAGACTTCCACTCCCGTTTGGATCAATGCTCATCAGGTGGCTCAATACCTCAGATGTTATCCCTGGTTATCCAGTCAATGGAGCAGCTCTTGTGGTTGTGGCCTTGTGTTGCTTCTGCCCATAACTTGAACCTGCTGCAATCTACATCATTGAAGAATAACTCAGCTGAACCTCAACTCTCAAAGAAACTCCCCTCACCCTAGAAGATATGAAAATCAACAAAGTACCCAATGAAGACAGCATTCTCATTGAGGACTTTAAAGATGGTCAGTTACTCCAACAACCAATTAATGTACTCTTATTGTAATGTGTTACCAACATCCCTTCAAGTTATATCAACCTACCACTAATCTTTGAGTCATGACAGATTTCATTTTGAAAGATCAGTTTAGTAACAGACATTGTACCGGACCGTTGTGGTAAAGAAGGAGCTGAGCAACAATTTACCAGTCTATTTATGCTCCTATCCTCACTTATGGTCGTGAGCTTTGGGTAATGACTGAAAGAATAAGATCATGGATATCAGCAGCAGAAATGAGATCCCTCTGTGGGGGTAGCTGGGCTTACACTCTTGGACAGGGTGGGAAGCTCGATTATCCCGGAGGGACTCGGAGTAGAGCTGCTGCTTCTTTGCATTGAAAGGAGCCAATTGAGGTGGTTTGGGAATCTGGCGAGGATGCTCCCTGGTTGTCTTCCTAAGGAGGTCTTCCAAGAAACGTCCAACTAGGAAGAAGCCCCAGGGAAGACCCAACACATGCTGTAGAGATTATACTTCCCAGGTGGCTTGCTTTGGGATACCCCGGGGAGAGTTACAGGATTTGGCCAATTATAGGGAAGTGTGGGATGAGCTGCTGGCTCTGCTGCCACCACGACCCAGACCCCGATGAATAGCTGATAATGAATGAATGAATTTATTAATGGATCCTGTGCACTAGCAATACCACTGTCAAAAGTATTTAATTATCAATAAAATTACTGCATTTAAAAAATGTTGTTAAAGTTGACAAATGTCAGCAAAAAAAAAAAAAAAAAAAAAAAAAGTTGTCCACTTCAGGACTTGATATTGTATTAGAGTGTACATAGAATATACGCTTGCCCAAATAAGTCAGTATTTGATGATTTCTGGTGAATATGCATATAGTTTTATAATATTGTAAAGAAAAAATTCATTTAATATACTGTTTATTCCACTGAGTTGTTTAAAAAAAAAATCCTTTAGTCATCCAGTAGTCAAATGCTAAATGACACATAATCTGAAGTATGCAAAGGCTCAGGAAAGTGTCCCTGACATTCGAGAACCCCTTCCATAGATTTCCAGGACCCCCTGAGAGAGGAATATGCACCAGATACCATTAGCCATTAGGGATGTAGAAGCTGAAGGCATCTTACACTTTGTTGGAACTTGTAGGGAGCCAGGAAAGATTATTGCCAGAAGAATTTGTATAATGAGAGGTTTGCAGGAATACACTAGCTAATAGTGACACACCCACTGAGAAAACAGGGGTTCTGCAGGTGTTGTCCAAAGACTTCTTTTCATACAACAGATTGGTCATTTGTTCATACTCCAAAATACAACCCACAGGAGCATTTCCCAAACATATTTCACAAAAAGTGTCCCATAGTGCGAAATATAAAATGGGTGCACAAAGACGTGTCTCTGGGAAGTCCTGAAAAGTCGCAGGATCTCCAACAACTTTCTGAACATCATAAACTTCTTTCCATTCCTTCAAGTCTCTGGATCCTCTGCGTTTGAGGTTTTAGAGATGTCTGGGAAGAACTCATGTAGTCTTGAGGTTGCAAGAGATGTTTGGCGATGCCAATCCCTATGTATTGAAGTGAAGGTCCAAGTATTTAGAATCTTGGTGCTTACTGTATGGTTGTGAGATGTGAATGCTAGCCAATGACCTTTGGTGAAAACTGAGTGTGGTTATGGTACTAGGTCTCTTTGGAGGATCTTTGGGTACCACCGGAATGACTTTGTGACAAGCAGTTTTGTGAGGGAACATCATCTACAACATTTTGGTCATATGGCTGGTTTCTCAAGGCTTGGTCCAGCATGCAGATGCCTCAGTTTTGCAGACCTCAGGGGCTGGGAAGGTCAAAGGGGTGTCCATGTTTTACCTGGCTGTGGCAGATTGATGGCTGCTTTACAGAAGTGGGGATGGACTGATTATCTCCCTGATTTGTGGGTCAGGGTTTTTTTTTTAAACCCTCACCCACCCAACCTGCCATGAGAACCAATCCACACCACCTCACCCAAAAATATATGCACTGATGAACAACCCAGATGTGCCGTATTAGGGGGAAAAAAGCCCATGTATGTCACTGTATGTTCCAGTGGAAGCCATACCATTGAGATAGAAAATGCTGTGTTATTCAATCCATTTTTTAAAAAGGACAGACACTGGTACAAACAACAACAATCTGCACCATGGGCTATAGTAAAACAGCTTGCTACAATGAGGGCTTGAAAGAACACAGAAAACACCATTCACATATGAATAAATCAAAGAACACAGAGGAATATACTAAATGAAAGAAGGACAAAACAAGGTAATAAACCACCTGACCACACAAAATGACACCTTGGCTAGGTGTCTATGTAGTGTGTTTTTTTGTTTGTTTTGTTTTTTGTTTTTTTCCCTGGTGGAAAAGCACTGAGAGAGTGCCCAGAGGTATTTCATCCCAAAGACAAAAAAGGCTGCATGTGGGATTTGTTTCAATGACAGCAATAAATGGCTAACAACTAGTTTATAATGCAGGGTGATTAAAAAGTACTCACCTTCAGTAAGAATATAGTGTCTGTCTAACCTGTTATTACAAATATAGTTTTTTTTATTGCCTAAATTGCAGTCAGCTGACTGTAGACATAAATGGCAAACCCAAACGTAACTCCTTCAACGAGGGTGACATGTTTTACTCTGTCTGATTGGTTTACTGAAAAGCCACTGCGGTGATGTCACAGGGCCTTTCAAGTATGTATATATAATATATTCCTAGGTGACTGCATTCATCCACATACATTCAAATTTTGAACATTTGAAAAAAGTCTCTGTTTTGTCGCTTTGACCCACCTTGCCCACACCCACAATATTTTCTAAAAAAAAGCCGGCCTGACCCGAGGGATAATGGTATCACGACTGCCTGTGTAGTTGCTATCCAGGACCCATGGTGGTTCCGTAGTGTGATGGATACCATGACATGCAGCGTGATAACATGGAAACAATGAAATAAAATTTGAGTATCTCATATTGTGCACAATGGAAGTACAACAGTTGATGATGTAGCTTTAGGCTGGAGTGAAGTTTAATCAAGGGGAGGGAGGTTAGATTTTAAATAGATGAGGCGAAATGTGGAAATAAATGACTGCAAAGAAAACGAGTGGTGCAGCTTAAAGTGAGCGAAGAATGAAGGACTTGAATAGAATCACTTTAGTAATCTTCCTGATTGAACTTTTAATAAGGTCCATTAATACACTTTTTCACCTCTTCTTACTTGTTTGAAAACACAAGGAGCTCGGCATGACGGAAGCCTTGCTGACAAGTGGTCCGAAAGAAGGAGCCGTGGATTTCTGGATAAACCTTGCTACATTGCTTTCTCTGTCACAACATGCACTCTCTCTCACACAAACTAAATCTTTAACACACTGAAAATAACCACATATTGGCAGGAGATCACTGATGAGAGAACTTTGCCTCAGCTCTCAAAATCCTCCTCAAAGTACGTCTAAATAATGAATCTCGCTAAGAGGCTGGCTACCTAAAATGCCCTGATTAGATTTAGCAAAGTTTTGTCGTTGGGGAGAGCAGCTGCCTTGTGAGAACCCTGAGGTGTGAAGATGGATATCCTTATCTACTGATCGGGGAACAAACCTGTCACCGGCGTGCATGCCTGTGACAGCGACAAGGCACTGACTCAGCCAATGGAGGATCCATTAGCTGTCTGAGCTGTCAGCCTCCATTTAGAATAAAACAGTAATCAATGCTGCAGCACTTCATGCTGGCCCCCATGCTGTGTGTGATTAAGATTGAACACTACAAAAGCTCCATTTATTGTTTTTGAGACACTTTAAAACTTTGACTTGCATTAAATTTTTCCACCTTGGCTAATTAATGTGACACCTGCTGCTACGATGCTTCAAAGTGACTACAATTAGTCTCTACCAACATTGATGTAGTATAGAGTTATCACTTATGCTCCTTGAAGAAAAATACCACAAGAAAGCACCATAAGTAATTATCCTGCCAGATGTGTTCGTGCACCAAAAAAGCAATTAGTGGCAGACTGATCAAGATAAGAAGGGGAAAAGTCATTGTGAAGGATTTAAGTGATTGTACATAAGATTCCTGCCTCAGGAACTGTAGATTGGCAAGACTGGATGGGTCAACTATGATGCATTCACTGACACTAATGATCAGTTTAGAATTTGTATGCTCAGTAGACAAACTGGCCATTATATTCCTTCTTCAAACCAGCAATAAATCTCTTTGTCAGAGGCATCATTAAATGTGTAAAAGCAGACACATGTTTATTTCAGACCAGTGTTGATGCAGTAATTGTCTATAAATCTTTATGAAAAAGTTATTAACCTTATTCAACAAATGTGTGGTTTGGGAAAACAATTTGTAGCGGCAAGAACCATTTTGGGTCCATGAATGCACCGGCATGCCCAAGTCTATTTTTCCATCATGTTTCTAATAATAGGTCAGCAGCAGAAGGTTACAGAAGCTTTATTTGACCATTTTCTGAAATAACAAATTTACAGCTGTATTATCCATCTCTCCTCTAGGCAATTTTGACTCACATCCAATGCTGGAAGCTGGAGAATGTCACATGGGTATGTCTCTGCCCTGTCCCTGCAAGAGGCTGCACTCTGGCTGCAGCATGTTTGTTTGTGTCTGTCTGTACTGACACACATCAGAAAACACATATAACCTAAAAGAATGATCCTGTTAACCTAAAAAAAAAAAAAAAAAAATCCTGGAAAAACCTAAGTGGATAGATTTCTTTCCTCTGAGGACTGGTGGAGCAATTTATTTTGTTATTTTTTTGTAAGGCAGCAAAGGTCATTTTTATTATTTTTATTCTCCTAAAGGAATTTATTCATCCAAAAAGGAATTTATTGAAAAGACATGCAGCAGGCAGGTAGTTATATTATTTTACAAATATGTTGTTCCAGATCTCTGACATGGAGCTCTCAGTGAGAGATGCAGCAGCATTGCATGGCACATGGTTTTAATTATGTATACTATAATAGCCAAGTGTGCGTTCATGCGTGTGTGTGTGTGTGTATGGCTTTTATCATGCAAAAACTAGGGAGAGCTGACATTTGCCATTTGGTATGCATATGTATTTTGGGTCAAGGATGAATGCTGAGAAAACAGAAAGTTCATAGGACATCAATGGACATTGTGCTGCAATGCACCATGGAAGTTCAGGGTTTTGAGGTTTTAAATGTGATTGTGGTTCATGTTAGTTTAACAGTGTTGTTCATGTTATTATTTATTGTGTTTTTTGTAGTTCAGTTGGTTTAGTCAGTTTACTTAAGTATTATGCTGCTGTCACCATGAGTGAGTTAAGTCTTATGTTGGTACCATGAGTGAAAACTACAGTTGTTTTAATGTCTTCAGCCACTGTCCTTTTTTGTCCAATTAAAACCACCTGCTTACAGCAGCTGTGCGTGTGAGCGTGTAAGTTCAAACTAGATTGCGGGTACAAGCAGCAGAAATGGGCTTCCTTAGGATGGTGGCTGGTATGTACCTTACAGATAAGGTGAGACGCTCAGCCATCCACGGGAGCTCAGAGTACAGACACTGCTCCTTCTCATTGAAAGGAGCCAGCTGAGGTGGTTCAGGTATCTGGTGTTGGGGTGTGAGACCTAATATCTTGTGGAGTACAACACATAAGGATATTATAACCCCTTTGAGTTTTTACCCTGTCACATGTTGGAGCGGATCTTTTACCACTGTATTTAACTGAAAACCAGAGACATCAGACCACCTGGTTGGAGCGGAATTGTTTACTTCTGTTAAATACCATTTAATTGAAAACCCGAGACATCGACCTCATGGTTGGAGTGGAATTGTTTACGAGGTCTGTTAGAAAAGTATCCGACCTTATTATTTAAAAAAAAAAATCATATGGATTTGAATCACGTGTGATTGCGTCAGACAAGCTTGAACCCTCGTGCGCATGCGTTCCGGCACATTAAGACAGACATGCGGAGGAGTTCCGCGCGTCACGGTGCACCCGCTCGGCGCAAAGCAATGCTGTGATTGAAGCCTCACGGGACATGTTCTGGCATGTCCAGCTCATGCACAATCACAATCGGATAATCACACAACTGGAAAGCAACCGGAATCCATCTGAAATCCACCTGAAAGCTGTCCTGAGAGACCAACACCGAGGTGGTTTTGTCCCGTGTAATGAACGGAGCCGTGGCACGTCCCTCCACTTTTCTTTCCATGAAAAAAACTCCTGTAATGGTGGAATGTGCCGGAAAAAGTGCTGATGTCCACATCTTCTGCCTTTTTGTGAAAGTCAGATGAGGTCCCGGATCAACAAAGCTTTCACGTTGGAAATGATCTGGTTGTTCCAGTGAGGTGTCAGCCTGTCGATGGGGGCTGGGAGCGCGTCGCGCTCTCAGCAGTTGTGGGACATCCTTAAAGCGGTAGTAACACCCTGTAATCTGTTTAATCCCCATAAAATCGTCCCTGAAAGCCATATTAATTTTTCGACCGGTGTCCACCGGTCAGGACAGCTTTCAGGTGGATTTCAGATGGATTCCGGTTGCTTTCCAGTTGTGTGATTATCCGATTGTGATTGTGCATGAGCTGGACATGCCAGAACATGTCCCGTGAGGCTTCAATCACAGCATTGCTTTGCGCCGAGCGGGTGCACCGTGACGCGCGGAACTCCTCCGCATGTCTGTCTTAATGTGCCGGAACGCATGCGCACGAGGGTTCAAGCTTGTCTGACGCAATCACACGTGATTCAAATCCATATGATTTTTTTTTTTAAATAATAAGGTCGGATACTTTTCTAACAGACCTCGTAAACAATTCCACTCCAACCATGAGGTCGATGTCTCGGGTTTTCAATTAAATGGTATTTAACAGAAGTAAACAATTCCGCTCCAACCAGGTGGTCTGATGTCTCTGGTTTTCAGTTAAATACAGTGGTAAAAGATCCGCTCCAACATGTGACAGGGTAAAAACTCAAAGGGGTTATAATATCCTTATGTGTTGTACTCCACAAGATATTAGGTCTCACACCCCAACACCAGATACCTGAACCACCTCAGCTGGCTCCTTTCAATGAGAAGGAGCAGTGTCTGTACTCTGAGCTCCCGTGGATGGCTGAGCGTCTCACCTTATCTGTAAGGTACATACCAGCCACCATCCTAAGGAAGCCCATTTCTGCTGCTTGTACCCGCAATCTAGTTTGAACTTACACGCTCACACGCACAGCTGCTGTAAGCAGGTGGTTTTAATTGGACAAAAAAGGACAGTGGCTGAAGACATTAAAACAACTGTAGTTTTCACTCATGGTACCAACATAAGACTTAACTCACTCATGGTGACAGCAGCATAATACTTAAGTAAACTGACTAAACCAACTGAACTACAAAAAACACAATAAATAATAACATGAACAACACTGTTAAACTAACATGAACCACAATCACATTTAAAACCTCAAAACCCTGAACTTCCATGGTGCATTGCAGCACAATGTCCATTGATGTCCTATGAACTTTCTGTTTTCTCAGCATTCATCCTTGACCCAAAATACATATGCATACCAAATGGCAAATGTCAGCTCTCCCTAGTTTTTGCATGATAAAAGCCATACACACACACACACACGCATGAACGCACACTTGGCTATTATAGTATACATAATTAAAACCATGTGCCATGCAATGCTGCTCTCACGGTTTCTGGAAAAAAAATTGATGCACCAAAGCTCCAAATCGTTCAGACATTTATTCGCAATAAAAAATAGACGAGAGGGGTGGACCACACCTCACTCAAAGGCTGCTCACGGGTGAATGACGCAACCGACAGGCATGAAAAAACTCACGCATGCGCACGAGGGTTCAAGCTTGTCTGACGCAATCACACGTGATTCAAATCCATATGGTTTTTAAAAAAAATAATAAGGTCGGATACCTTTCTAACAGACCTCGTACTTCTGTTAAATACCATTTAACTGAAAAACCGAGACATTGACCTCATGGTTGAAGCGGAATTGTTTACTTCTGTTAAATACCTGTGAACCCAAACATCATGTGAACAGCAAAACTATTTATGTATCTTAAGTCGCACACCCCGCACGTCCGTTCAATGAGAAGAAGGAATAAAAACCAGTGAGTCAGATCTCAAGTTTATGATGACCTTGTCAGATAGACCTCCATCCAAGGTTTTAACAACAGCCTGAGCCAAAATTGTAACAACTGAAGTTCTGCTTGGTTCAATACAGGCCTGACAGAGTAAATCTGTTGCCCAGTCAAGAACCTCGTTTATCGCTTCTACCTTTCTTTTGTCCTCAGTCTGATTGGTCTTCTCCCATCTGCTTCTGGGTATAGTCTCACCCATGCACTGTGAAGTCTTGTTGCTTGACCGCGACTGCTTGTCCTTTTCGTGATATTACCTAAAAAAGGAGTTGTTTCACTTCTATGTTGTTGCACTTCTATGATGACTAACCTTCAGCTGTCTGCAGCTTTCACAATCCCACAGTCAGCCAGACCCTGAGACTGAAACTGCTGACTGATAAAACAGGAGACATCTGCTTCTAACCTTCACCGTGCCTTAGTTTTTTCACATTCCTCTCTTCTTAAGAACCCATGGCAACACTTTCACAAGGTTACATGAGAATCCAGCAACTCCTAATGAATATATGGAAATCAAAATAAAAGCACTTATAAACTAATTCAAACGACACACATCATATTAAAATAAACAACTAACATTAGCATAGTTAATATAAAAGCATAACATATCTTTCACTGGTAAGGATGCCCCGTGGGTGCCTCCCTGGGGATCTGTTCCGTGCACGTCCATCTGGGAGGAGACCCTGGGGAAGACCTAGGACTAGGTGGAGAGATTACATCTCCACACTGGTGTCCCCTGCTAGAGCTGTTGCCCCCACCACCCAATCCCGGATGAGCAGTTAAGATGAGTGAGGGGTAAGTAATTAAAAGGAAATAAAAGGGTTGAGTTCCTCTTCTAAAATTCATTGAGGTCTAGGGTTCAAAAATCATTCTGAACTCCCACACCATTCCAACTCATTATACAAGCTTTGCTTAATTTATTACCACCCCTGAAAAATGTCAGATACCTATTTTATAAACACTACCCAGTTTAGAGCCCATGGAACCCCATGAGCAATACGTTTACTAATGTTATAATTGTACATTGTTTTAAAATCTTTTTTTTTAATCTATTACTCTACTCTTGTGATCTAAAGACATTGGTAAACCCATTTCTAACACAGTCCACTGTATGTTTACTAATAATTGGTAGAATTTCAAAAACCATTTAATATTTTCAGCTTGCAAGGCAAATCATATCTTTTTGAGACAAGTATATCTTTAATGCTGTGATTATGAACATTTTGATATGCAACAGATAGGCATTTTTTATATATATATATATATATATATATATATATATATATATATATATATATATATATATATATACACACACACACACACACGCAAGTACTTATAAGGGAAATTACTGAAAGTATGGTAACATTGAGAAAATGCCCTTTGACCTGTGAGAGTTTTCGTCTTTGTCTTTGCACTTGCTTAAAATACATTGAATTTCTGACTTTGTATCTTATCAGTCAGTTGGAAAAGAGGGTTTGTATCCTGCAATGCACTATGGGTCTCAAACAGTAAATAGAGTAAATGGAGCATTGAGTGCCACTGGCGTTGACTCTTGCCATTACCTTTCCTTGCTCAGAGAGCAGTGTAATATCCCTGCAGGTGTTATAGTCCTGTGGATGACTTGTGGCTTTTCCAGAGAGGGACAAGTCCCTCTTATAGTCTGTTTTGTTGATATTTACGTGTCTCCCAAATGGAATCAAAGATTGCTTGTAACTTTGAAAGAACAGGATCTCCACCCACTTGAAGTGTAGCACTGATGCCACCCGCTGACAGCTCTTTTACTTCTTTCCAGTCTCAATGAGATTCAGTGGTTCACAGCTGACTGGAGGATCAGCCACAAGAACCCCGGCACCAGAGACGTCCAACATCCTGTCAGGATGATCAGCCTTACACAACTGCTATAAAATGGAAGCAAATCTGTTCTGTTAGGAAAACATAATGAAGCTGAAAACCCTGTGGCGTGGAGCCCTTATTAGTCCCCTGCAGTTTAATGCATCAAACAAAGCACAAGGACCTTTCATTTTGGCACCGGTGTGCTGAGCTCCTGCATGTGGCCAAACAGCAGTGTGCCAGTAATTCTGTAATGGCACTGCTTGTTATTGAACAGCTATGGAAACAACAATGATGCAATAAACTATGTGAGGTTATGAAGAGTTTGTCATTGTAAAATACTGCAATTGATCATGGCATACTGTATATTTGTGTTGCATTCTGTTGTTTGTTTTTAGGGATTTTAAATTACCAAGTGGATGAACACCAACACGGTGCTGACAGTTATGTCTACTTTGTGCATGCATGTCCAAAATAAATGGTTTTACATCCTTGGTCACAGCTATTGCCTTTTAAAACTCTGACTATTCACCATATATCCCATAATCCCTTGTGCGCCAGAGAGGCGCTGAAATCAAAACAACATGGAGAAACCACATGAAGACAATTGCAAATAAACATTATACTACCAAAATGTACAATTGTATGCCTTTAGTAACATTTACAGACCTCTCAAGTCTCACTCATTTGGAGGGAGACTCACGCTTAAAAGTGGTCCTGTCAGGTTTCATGCATTCGTCGTGAGACTCAACGTGTTGTCTCACTCTCATGCTAATGCATGACATTCTGAAACATTTCACCGCTATGACTGCAAGACAAGATTTGGTAGAAAATAACTCCTTGAGCGTATCTCAATTTGAGAACTCTGTGACGCATGAGACCCCTGGACACTTGCTAAAACAAATATTCCATGTCTGCTACCTTCAACCTGTGTGGAACTTCATAAACCCAAACCGAATTTCAGACTTCTTATATGTATTACTCTGGAACAAACCACAGTGTTTTAAAGGACAAGAAGCAGGGCGTTAAGAGCGCAAATTTCACTTTCCCCCAGAATGACATGAACAGGATGAGATTGTGGCTCAAAGCAATTCTCATTGTAAATAACGGTGAAATCACTTGAGATTCTCGCATGTTTACATAATATAAACACAATAACAACGTCTAACAACCTACATAATATATTCATGAGTTTTAAGCACAATAGACAGTTTTACCTTGCAATATTGATGCTATTGTCCGTGTGCAACGGTTAAATTGCAGCGTTATCTGAGCATCTTGTAGCAGTTCACCATGTTGTTGACTTCTCTTGGTGCTGCCACCTCTCTGAGATTTGTGAGATTTGCACGGGAATTGAAGCCTCAATACAGTGAATTTCAGCCATGTTGCATCAATATTATAATCAATATTATAATATTATTATGGCTTCAATCACACGGGGAGAGCTGACAATTGCCATTTGGTATGCTTATATTTTTGGGTCAAGGTTGAACGGCGCCAAAACGGAACATTGATATTTTTTAAGAAACTACGGATATTATCTAACATTGCTAATTACATTCTGGACTAATGCTATTCCAGCAATGGGGCAGTAAATCATCTGTATATTAAAAGTGTGAATGTGTGTGTGCATGATTTTATCTAGTAAGTTCAATATAAGTACATAATATAATTGAAAATATGTTAAAAATACATGGATGACACAAGGAAGTGAAAATACTTATTTCCATTGTGGTCCATTTAAAAATCAAATGACAAAATAGCAGTACTAATAAAATATCATAAAAAAATAATAATAACAATGATAATAATAGTGTGCATATGATAACAAGAACCTAATCAATTTATAAATACATTAAGACAGTAAATTAACATTACAAAATTGCATAATTAACAGGAAATAAAAGCGTTGAGTTCCTCTTCTCACTCACACTATCTTCATGACTCACAATCCATTCCAACTCAATAGACAAGCTTTGTTTAATTTATTACCACCCTTGAAAAAATGTCAGCTACCTATTTTAAAAACACTACCCAATCTACCCAAGTGGCTCATGTACAGTAGTGTTCAGAATAATAGTAGTGCTATGTGACTAAAAAGATTAATCCAGGTTTTGAGTATATTTCTTATTGTTACATGGGAAACAAGGTACCAGTAGATTCAGTAGATTCTCACAAATCCAACAAGACTAAGCATTCATGATACGCACACTGTTAAGGCTATGAAATTGCGCTATTAGTAAAAAAAAAAAAAAGTAGAAAAGGGGGTGTTCACAATAATACAACCCCTGGCAAAAATTATGGAATCACCGGCCTCGGAGGATGTTCATTCAGTTGTTTAATTTTATAGAAAAAAAAGCAGATCACAGATATGACACAAAACTAAAGTAATTTCAAATGGCAACTTTCTGGCTTTATGAAACACTATAAGAAATCAGGAAAAACAATTCTGGCAGTCAGTAACGATTACTTTTTTAGACCAAGCAGAGGGAAAAAAATATGGACTCACTCAATTCTGAGGAAAAAATTATGGAATCATGAAAAACAAAAGAACGCTCCAACACATCACTAGTATTTTTTTTTGCACCACCTCTGGCTTTTATAACAGCTTGCAGTCTCTAAGGCATGGACTTAATGAGTGACAAACAGTACTCTTCATCAATCTGGCTCCAACTTTCTCTGATTGCTGTTGCCAGATCAGCTTTACAGGTTGGAGCCTTGTCATGGAACATTTTCTTCAACTTCCACCAAAGATTTTCAATTGGATTAAGATCCGGACTATTTGCAGGCCATGACATTGACCCTATGTGTCTTTTTGCAAGGAATGTTTTCACAGTTTTTGCTCTATGGCAAGATGCATTATCATCTTGAAAAATGATTTCAACATCCCCAAACATCCTTTCAATTGATGGGATAAGAAAAGTGTCTAATATATCAGCGTAAACTTGTGCTTTTATTGATGATGTAATGACAGCCATCTCCCCAGTGCCTTTACCTGACATGCAGCCCCATATCATCAATGACTGTGGAAATTTACATGTTCTCTTCAGGCAGTCATCTTTATAAATCTCATTGGAACGGCACCAAACAAAAGTTCCAGCATCATCACCTTGCCCAATGCAGATTCGAGATTCATCACTGAATATGACTTTCATCCAGTCATCCACAGTCCACGATTGCTTTTCCTTAGCCCATTGTAACCTTGTTTTTTTCTGTTTAGGTGTTAATGATGGCTTTCGTTTAGCTTTTCTGTATGTAAATCCCATTTCCTTTAGGCGGTTTCTTACAGTTCGGTCACAGACGTTGACTCCAGTTTCCTCCCATTCGTTCCTCATTTGTTTTGTTGTGCATTTTCAATTTTTGAGACATATTGCTTTAAGTTTTCTGTCTTGACACTTTGATGTCTTCCTTGGTCTACCAGTATGTTTGCCTTTAACAACCTTCCCATGTTGTTTGTATTTGGTCCAGAGTTTAGACACAGCTGACTGTGAACAACCAACATCTTTTGCAACATTGCGTGATGATTTATCCTCTTTTAAGAGTTTGATAATCCTCTCCTTTGTTTCAATTGACATCTCTCGTGTTGGAGCCATGATTCACATCAGTCCACTTGGTGCAACAGCTCTCCAAGGTGTGATCACTTCTTTTTAGATGCAGACTAACAAGCAGATCTGATTTGATGCAGGTGTTAGTTTTGGGGATGAAAATTTACAGGGTGATTCCATAATTTATTCCTCAGAATTGAGTGATTCCATATTTTTTTCCCTCTGCTTGGTCTAAAAAAGTAACCGTTACTGACTGCCGCAATTATTTTTCCTGATTTCTTATAGTGTTTCTTAAAGCCAGAAAGTTGCCATTTGAAATGACTTTAGTTTTGTGTCATGTCTGTGATCTGATTTTTTTCTACAAAATTAAACAACTGAATGAACATCCTCCGAGGCCGGTGATTCCATAATTATTGCCAGGGGTTGTAGTAGTGTGGCATTCAGTGAGTTCATCAATTTTGTGGAACAAACAGGTGTGAATCAGGTGTCCCCTATTTACGGATGAAGCCAGCACCTGTTGAACATGCTTTTCTCTTTGAAAGCCTGAGGAAAATGGGATGTTCAAGACATTGTTCAGAAGAACAACGTAGTTTGATTAAAAAGTTGATTGGAGAGGGGAAAACTTATATGCAGGTGCAAAAAATTATAGGCTGTTCATCTACAATGATCTCCAATGCTTTAAAATGGACAAAAAAACCAAAGACGCGTGGAAGAAAATGGAAAACAACCATCAAAATGGATAGAAGAATAACCAGAATGGCAAATGCTCACCCACTGATCAGCTCCAGGATGATCAAAGACAGTCTGGAGTTACCTGTAAGTGCTGTGACAGTTAGAAGACACCTGTGTGAAGCTAATTTATTTGCAAGAATCCCCCGCAAAGTCCCTCTGTTAAATAAAAGACGTGCAGAAGAGGTTACAATTTGCCAAAGAACACATCAACTGGCCTAAAGAGAAATGGAGGAATATTTTGTGGACTGATGAGAGTAAAATTGTTCTTTTTGGGTCCAAGGGCCGCAGACAGTTTGTGAGACGACCCCCAAACTCTGAATTCAAGCCACAGTTCACAGTGAAGACAGTGAAGCATGGTGGTGCAAGCATCATGATATGCGCATGTTTCTCCTACTATGGTGTTGGGCCTATACGAGGGCTGTCAATAAAGTTACGGTCCTTTTTATTTTTTTCAAAAACTATATGGATTTCATTCATATGTTTTTACGTCAGACATGCTTGAACCCTCGTGCGCGTGCGTGAGTTTTTCCACGCCTGTCGGTGACGTCATTCGCCTGTGAGCACTCCTTGTGGGAGGAGTCGTCCAGCCCCTCGTCGGAATTCCTTTGTCTGAGAAGTTGCTGAGAGACTGGCGCGTTGTTTGATCAAAATTTTTTCTAAACCTGTGAGACACATCGAAGTGGACACGGTTCGAAAAATTAAGCTGGTTTTCAGTGAAAATTTTAACGGCTGATGAGAGATTTTGAGGTGATTCTGTCGCTTTAAGGACTTTTCACGGTGCGAGACGTCGCGCTGCGCTCTCAGGCGGCGTCGTCAGCCTGTTCAAGCTGAAAACCTCCACATTTCAGGCTCTATTGATCCAGGACGTCGTGAGAGAACAGAGAAGTTTCAGAAGAAGTCGGTTTCAGCATTTTATCCGGATATTCCACTGTTAAAGGAGATTTTTTTAATGAAAGACGTGCGGACGGGTCCGCGTGTCAGGACGCAGCCGCCGCGACGCTCCGCCACAGGAAAAACACCTCTGTTGAAAGCCTTAAGGACAAGTTGGAACATGTCCTGCCTGTTAAACAATTTCTCATATACTCACTCCACTGAAAGCCATCAAAAGCCGCCTGGATTTTACAAATGTTTATCAACACGGAGGTGTTTTTCCTGTGCCGCCGCACCGCGTCGGCTGCGTCCCGACGCGCGGACCCGTCCGCACGTCTTTCATTAAAAAAATCTCCTTTAACAGTGGAATATCCGGATAAAATGCTGAAACCGACTTCTTCTGAAGCTTCTCTGTTCTCTCACGACGTCCTGGATCAATAGAGCCTGAAATGTGGAGGTTTTCAGCTTGAACAGGCTGATGACGCTGCCTGAGAGCGCTGCGCGACATCTCGCACCGTGAAAAGTCCTTAAAGCGACAGAATCACCTCAAAATCTCTCATCAGCTGTTAAAATTTTCACTGAAAACCAGCTTAATTTTTCGAACCGTGTCCACTTCGATGTGTCTCACAGGTTTAGAAAAAATTCTGATCAAACAACGCGCCAGTCTCTCAGCAACTTCTCAGACAAAGGAATTCCGACGAGGGGCTGGACGACTCCTCCCACAAGGAGTGCTCACAGGCGAATGACGTCACCGACAGGCGTGGAAAAACTCACGCATGCGCACGAGGGTTCAAGCATGTCTGACGTAAAAACATATGAATGAAATCCATATAGTTTTTGAAAAAAATAAAAAGGACCGTAACTTTATTGACAGCCCTCGTATATCGCATACCATGTTATGTGTCGACGCGGGTTGAGGAGCGGACCTGCGTCTGATGGAACCCAGCGCTAAAACAACCAGAAAGCGGTTCCAATAACAAAACAATTTTATTTTTCCCCCTTCTGTGCAATACAAAGTGTACAAACGTAAACTGCGTCAGTCTGGCGGAGTGAAGGACGGCACGCTCTCCAGCGCCCAAAAGGATCGAAGCCCGGCGCTTCTGGACCCACGTTCACCGCCAAACACCCCCCAGGTGGACACGACAAACCGACTCTGCGAAGGATAGAAAAGGTGAGGTAAGTCAGCAGCTACAACTAATATCCTTCAAAGGCACACACTATCAGCAACACATTCAGGTCTGAATTTAAGCTTTATGTAAATGAGCAGCTTCTCACAACAGGTGGAGGATCATCAGTCCGCACGCCACGACAGTGAGAAGCGAGATGCACAATTCTCATCAATGTTCAAATATACTGCGTACCAAAATACCAAGTTACTGTTAACAATTATTCAGACAATCAATCACCTCTGATGTGTGCTGACAGCATGTGTCCCTCACCCGTCCTCCTTCACAGGCACGATGTGTCAAACCCAGGCGCGGTCCTCAGCGTCTCACAAACGAACATCACAAGGTCGAGTTCCCGGCAATTCTGCTTGAATCACACATGGCTTAAATGCAGAACGCCATCTCATTATCTGCTTCAACTGAAAGTCTTTAAGGTTGCATGTGAGCACCATCCACAGGTGCTACACATCACGTTGATGAGGGTGAAGGACTCTTCTGCCAGCACCTTCTCCACAGACAATAAATCAGTTTGCATACCATCTGGAGAGCAAAGAAAAGAAAAGAACACCAAAATGCCCAGCCAAACCCCCCCCCCCAACACACAACATACCAGGTATCATGGATCAGTTTGGATATGTCAAAATACTTGAAGAGGTCATGTTGCCTTATGCTGAAGAGGACATGCCCTTGAAATGGGTGTTTCAACAAGACAATGACCCCAAGCACCCTAGTAAACGAGCAAAATCTTGGTTCCAAACCAACAAAATTAATGCCTTGCAGATGTGAAGAAATCATGAAAAACTGTGGTTATACAACTAAATACTCGTTTAGTGATTCACAGGATTGCTAAAAATGCAGTTTGAACATAATAGTTTTGAGTTTGTAGCGTCAACAGCAGATGCTGCTATTATTGTGAACACCCCCTTTTCCACTTTTTTTTACTAATAGACCAATTTCATAGCCTTAAGAGTGTGCATATCATGCACGCTTGGTCTTGTTGGATTTGTGAGAATCTACTGAATCTACTGGTACCTTGTTTCCCATGTAACAATAAGAAATATACTCAAAACCTGGATTAATCTTTTTAGTCACATAGCACTACTATTATTCTGAACACTACTGTACTTAGTTTCAGTGAGAGCGGTTCCCGGTTCAAACCCCACCCCTGGCACATTTCTCCATGTTAGGTGGAGTTGCGTGAGGAAGGGCATCCGGCGTAAAATCTGTGCCAATTCAACATGCAGACCCTCTTTGGATCTGCTGTGGCGACCCTGAGTGAAAACAAGGGAGCAGCCAAAGGGACTTAATAGTGACTGTGTATGTTTAACCACTCCTTGACCACCGTAACAAATTATTTATTATGAAGTGAATGAGGTCAGGCCCCTATAGAAGCATATGTCAACCCATGCTGTGCTATCAAACGAAATGGATGATTACAGTTTGTGTGTCCATGGACTCTCGATCACAGCCTGACCTTTCAGCTTGATGTGCCAGTAAACCCACAAGAGCCTCCAAATGTCACATGTTTCTTGGCAATATTTGATTTCCCCAAATTCCCTTGATGTTGGCGTATTTACTATGTGGAGTGTGTATCGATCGAGACATTTGACCTCATGCTGCTGAAATATTGCAATTTGTTCTCACTGTGTACATGCACATTTTTGATACAGCGGCAGATTCTGAGAAGGTGGGTTGGCAGGTAGATATGAAAATTTGAGGCGATACGCCACTGAAATGATGCGTAAACCATGATGCCATCTTGTTATGGACTAACCACATCAAGAAGCCTTCACATTTTCTGGCAGTGGCTTACTTACGTAAGTCATATATATATATATATATATATATATATATATATATATATATATATATATATATAAAACACAAAGTGATAATTAAACACAAATTATCAGATGGTTCATGCTGTAAAATAACATTCTATCAGTCAGCAGGTACTGCCATATAGTAAATAATCCTGTTAATGTAAAGCTTGAGTGTGTAGACTACATCATGCCATCGCCATTCACAATATTGTTTCTTTTCACATTTTCACTTTTTTGGAGACGGGGATTCACACTTTCTTGCCTTCTCTTGTGATCAGCTGTATGTATGAGCCTCCAGTAAATAAAAAAGTAACTGCTCAAACCTGTTCGACTGCATTAGCAACCACTAGACGATGTATAGGGGAACACCCAGTGAGTCTTCTTTTTTTCTTCAGTCTTGCAGTCACGCTGCAAAATGCAAAAGACAAAGTATCTACATCCTTGTTTGGGCTGCACAAACATGGAGCTGCAACATGGGAGCCTCAGTAAAGGGGGTCCACTCCCACATACACATGAAGGACTCCTTCTATCCTGCAGCTACTAAGACAGTGTTGATGGTGTCAGTCATGGAAAATGAACATTATGTGGCTCTTTGTCTTGTTCTTTCCACAATGTGCCACAAAGGATGTGAAATCACAGAAACATTGTCTGATAAGACGTAATGGGGTTTAAATGACTGAGTGAAAAAATATCAAAGTGACATAGTCACATGACAGATAAACTGCATGCTTCCATGATTGATGCAGCTCAGTATATTAAATTACTAACACAATATAAACATCAGTTATGAGCTCTACATCAACTATAATTTGTAAATTATGAATATTGCCAGTGGTGGGCACAGCTAACCAAAAAGTTAGCTTCGATAACAGATAATCAGCCAACTGAAAAGTTATCTTTTATGGAACTAAACCGATAAACCACCCAAAAAATGATTGGAAGCTACAGATAACCAATAACTTCCAGTGTTGTCTCTGGTACACTTGCAACTACTAACAAGCTGATTTTGAGCTTTAACATCACAACTGCTTCTGGTAGCATCAAAGGCGACCACAGACCCAAACAATGAGTCAGCACTTCTGTCTTTGTGCACCCTGCCCACTGCTGGAAGCTCCTATTTACTTCATAGCTTCCAGCAGAGAAGCAGTTGAGAGGAGCAGTGACGCTCGACTCTTTACTCAATAAAGCCCTGTTTACACATAGACGGTAAGAGCTCCCGGAAGCGTCCAAGAGTTTTTGGCCGTCTTAAGGATCAAACGCCGTTGTTAACGCCGGCACTAGGGGGCGTGGCTTAGTTACGGCTTTACCGGGAATCGTCGAAAAAATTATTCAACATGTCGAATAATTCCGGGAGCACTCCCGCAGAATTCGCGTGACAACGGAGAAAACGCGAACAACGGCGTTTGATACTTTTTAATCGCCGTTTCATCCTGCCCCTTCCTGTAGTGCCGCAGTTTACACCGCCGTAATTGGCGGCTGGCGTTGTATCCCTAATCAACAGCGTGTAAAACGGCGATAGAGCCCACATCGGCGTCCTCAACTGCGTATTAACCGGCGACAGAGGCAGACAAAACGGCGGTGCTAGCGGACAGTATGCCGTTCTAAACGCCACCTCCCGGTTAAAACGGCTGATAGGCGGCGGTCAGTATAAAAACGCTAGCGCGCTGCATGCACTCACGGCCAGCTCCAGATATTTTTGCAGAGAAGCTCCAGTATGCCTCCTAAAAGAAAACTGGCAGCCGCAAGGACTTACCAAGAGGTCTGGTTTAGAAGCAGAGGGAAGGCCTGTGGTGGAGACGGAACAACACGTTGAGGAGAGGGAAAGGAAGGAGAAGAAAAGGCTGAGGATGATTTCCCTCCCCCTGAAGTGACAGAGGCATGTATTCCTGCTGCTTCAGCCTATTATACTCTGGGGGCGGTGCCTATATGCAAAAGATCCTGGAGTAATGCAGGATTTGCCTGGATAAAAACCTGGGTATTAACCAACGGTACACAGGGCATTATCGGCGGGAGCAGAACACCGCCGTTCTCACGCGCGTCTTAACCTGCAATTATAAAGGATAGAACTGGGTATTAACCCCCGTTGCCTGACGTGTGCCGGATGCTACGGCGTCAAAACGCTGCTTTATTCTGCGAATTTAGTGCTGTTTTATCCGTGTATTTGTGGATAGTAAGGTGGCCAAAACGCTGGCGAAATGCTCCGCCTTTCCACCGCAAAAACAGCCGGAACTACCGTGAACTTCGGTCTACGTACTGCCCGCCAACAAAACTATCTATGTGTAAACTAGGCTTAACAGTGTGGCTGTGAGGTGGAGGTCTTGGAAAATAAAGCAGTCTTGACTTATGGTTTGGTTTATAAATAAAATTAATACCGATAGAATAACTCCATTAATGTCAATTCTGTCATTTCTACAAAGTTAAAATATAACATATATTTTAATGTTAAATGATGCACTAATTCTGAAGTTTTGTAACAAACACAGACAGATGCCAAAGGCATTATGGGTAAAATGTGCCTCCGCTAACACTGCTTGGTTGAAATATGCCATTTTTTATTTGTTAAAAAAAGGCATTTGTACTGAGCCCGCCTGGGGACATGGTGGTTAATTTTTTTTTTTTTTTGGCCTAGATTATTGCGTTCCCTTGCAATAGTTTTTGTGTTCCCTTGCAACAGTTTTTGCGTTCCCTTGCAATAACCTAATATCATATGATATTATCATAATATGATATTAGGTTATTGTGAAGGAACACAAAAGCTATTGTGTGGGAACACAATAATATTGCAAGGAAACGCAGCAATCTGGGCCAAAAAAAAAAAAAAAAAAAAAAATTAACCATCATGTCCCCATGCGGGCTCCGTACATTTGCAAAAAACAAAAAAAAAACAAAACAAAAACAACAACAACAACAACAAAAAAACAAGTTGTAATTAAATAACCATCTGATATAATCAGTGTCAAAATAAATAGAACACTGCCATCTACTGGTGCCCAGATGCTCAGTACTTAGGGCAAATACTGCCATGAACACTACTGGCCAGTAGATGGCAGTGGAGATCAAGAAAACTTACCAAAACAAAATTCCAGATAATCTGTGTCTGCTACATTTAAGATGCGTGGAATTTAATAAAAGCAAACTGAATTTCAGACATCGTACATCTCTGGAACAAAGATGACAACAGCGTTTGACATAAGCAAGACGTTAAAGAGTAAACAGGAATCCAATTGAAAATAATGAAGAAGCAACCTGGGGGTCTGCTGGCATTTTTACATAAAACAAATACAATAACAATGCCTATAAACCCAGTGAATATATTCACAAGAGTTTTAGGCACAATATACAAAGAGTTTAATGCTGTCTGTGTAGAGCCTGATCAGAGTGTCTCAAATGCATTTCTTCTGTCGTGAATGTATTGAGGGTACCAATAATGCACCTCAACACAGCATGTCCACACTAAAACCTTAAAAAATAGTGCATTACTTTAAAACTAAAACATACAAGTTCTGTGATAAAAGTAAAGGACCTTATTATTTTTTTCAAAAACCATATGGATTTGAATCACGTGTGATTACATCAGACATGCTTGAACCGTCGTGGGCATGCGAGAGTTTTTTCACGCCTGTCGGTTACGTGATTCGCCTGTGGGCAGTCTTTGAGTGAGGAGTGGCCCACCCTCTCGTCATTTTTTCATTGTTTAGGAATGGCTCAGAGACTGCTGCTTTGTTTGATAAAAATTTTTTCAAAAACTGTAAGGCACAACTGAGTGGACACCATTCGATAAATTCAGCTGGTTTTCGGTAAAAATTTTAACGGCTGATGAGAGATTTTGGTCTGGTAGTGTTGCCTTAAGGATGGCCCACATTTCAGGCTCTGTTGACCCAGTAAGTCATCAGAGAACAGAGAACTTTCAGAAGAAGTTGGCATGAGGAGTTTATTCAGACATTCCATTGTTAACAGACATTTTGTAATGAAAGAATGTGCGGGCAGCGTCGCATGTCGGGCCGGACCCGACCGCGGGGGGTCGCGACAGGAAAAACACTTCCGTTGGAAACCTTAACGGGCAAGTTGAAACATGCCCAAGCTGTTAAACAATTTCTCAGTTACTCACTTGTTGAAAGCCATCAAAAGCCGCCTGAATTTTACAAATGGTTTTCAACACGGAGGTGTTTTTCCTGTCGCGGTGCACAGAGATTCGGCGAATTTGCGCGCACGTCTTTCATTACAAAATGTCCTTAAACAGTGGAATGTCCGCATAAAGTCCTCATGCCAGCCTGTTCTGAATCTTCTCTGTTCTCTCACGACGTCCTGGGTGAATTAAGCCTTAAATTAGGATGTTTTCAGGTCGAAACAGGCCGACGACTGTGCCTGGAAGCGCTGCGCGATGTCCCGCTCCGTGGGAAGTCCTTACAGCGACAGAAACACCCCATAATCTCTCATCAGCCGTTAAACTTTTCACAGAAAACCAGCTTAATTTCTCGAATAGTGTCCACTCGGATATCCCTCACAGGTCCAGAAAAAATGTTGATAAAGCAACGCGCGCCATCCGTAGCGGCTATTCAGACAAAGAGATTCCGACGGGCGGGGTGGAGCACTCCTCACTCAAGGCCTGCCCACAGGCGAATGACATCACCGACATGCGTGAAAAAAATCACACATGCGCACGAGGGTTCAAGCTTGTCTGATGTAAAAACATATGAATCAAATCCATTTATTTTTTGAAAAAAATAAAAAGGACCACTTTTTTCATCACAGACCTCATATATCTGATATTTTCACTTTATAAAACTTCAAACATGAAGTTAATTTAAATAACTTGTCCAAAATTAGTTTGGTTAAAATTTTAACCATAAGTTAAAACTGTATGCCTCTGGATGACTTGCGTGATATTGCCAGCGTATCAGTATGGGGTCAAAAGAAATTAGTTTTTTTTTTTCTGTGACCAGCTTTCCTTTGCCTGCAGAGGATAGAACTGCGCATCTGCTACAAAACATTTAACAGGTAGATACTCAACTTTTAGACTTCATAAATGTTTGTAACTGTTAAGCTTTGTTTACTACGTCTGCAAAAAATATGTTAGTGGTCTAAAAATTATCGGACCAAAATTTATCGGAAGATAATTGTTCAGATTATGGTTTTCAAAGTTATCTGAAAAGCTAATCTGATAATGAAAACATTATCTTCAATAATTAGCGATTTGCAGAACTGTGCCCACCACTGAATATAGCATAGTTGTCCCAAACCACCATGCAATAAATGGACTGAGGAAATGACCTTTGATGGACTGGTGTCCCATCCAGGGAAGTTGTAGACTCTCCTCTCCATCGATTATCCCCATGTACCATACCTGGTGATGATCACCAGCATCAATGGCCGTCAGGTCCTATGTAAGACTTATTTCTTCTTCATCAAGGTGAAATTCAGATTGTATTGGAATATTTACTCCCCACTGGTTCACCTATGCGACCTGATCTTAAATGGTCAAAGGTGAGTGAGTGAGTGAGTGAGTGGTTGACCTACAACACAGTAAATTTTGCTGAATAAAATTTACTCTGCTAGGATAACATTTGGTCCCAGTCCAAACAGAGTTAAATATACTCTATCACAGTGTAAAAACAACTCTTATTGGAGTAGAAACATTCGATTTGACAAGACGGTAGAGCTGATTTCACTCTATAACTTGTATATATATCTGAACAGTCGCCTCAGGATCATGGTTTACCCAAATAGAATACATATTGATTCTTATGAACTTCAGTGAGCTCATATTAATATGATACAAATAAACAATACCATGAAGAAAGCTGGTGTTTTGCACTCGGAGAAGAAAGGTTTACTTCACTTCATTGAGAGGCAAGGTTGTTTTTTTAACTGTCGGCTTTCAGTTTTGATAAATATCATTTAGGAAGTGCAACTGTATTCATATAAAAAATGCCTCCATTTTCAGAGGCCATATGTAATTTGTCAAAGAATGTATTTCACTGACTGTTCAAATAAACCATCACCTTTACACCCAGTTTTCTTCAGACACATCATGTTCAGATTCATTAATGTTCATGTATGAAAGCATGAACATTTCCAAAGCACTGAATATGTCTTGGGCTTCATTTACATCCATCATTAAGACATCTAGACAGTATGGTACTGTGTGAGAAATCTATCTGGAGTAGGCAATCCTCTTTACCAGTAGACTGGCCACCAAGCCACCCATGAGACCTCTTTGATTGGTGAAAAAATGTTCGTCTTGAAATTTTGTCTGCTGAATCACCAGTTGTACATGGTGGAGGGGAACAGAGAAGAAGAAGAAGAAGAAGAAAAAAAAAAAAAACAGCTGTAAAAATCCTCATACGTCTATTAGAAAAGTATCCAACCTTACTATTTTTTCAAAAACCATATGGATTTGAATCACGTGTGATTACATCAGACATGCTTGAACCCTCATGGGCATGCGAGAGTTTTTTCACACCTGTCGGTTACGTCATTCGCCTGTGGGCAGTCTTTGAGTGAGGAGTCGCCCACCCTCTCGTCGATTTTTTTCATTGTTTAGGAATGGCTCAGACACTGCTGCTTTGTTTGATCCAATTTTTTTCAAAACTGTAAGGCACAACTGAGTGGACATCATTTGATAAATTCAGCTGGTTTTCGGTAAAAATTTTAACGGCTGATGAGATCTGTAAGTGTCGCTTTAAGGACGGCCCACACAGCCTGACGGCGATCTGCGCTTCGAGGTGGCAGCGTCTCGCCGTTTCAAGTTGAAAACTTCCACATTTCAGGCTCTGTTGACCCAGTAAGTCCTCAGAGAACAGAGAACTTTCAGAAGCAGTCGGCATGAGGAGATTATTCGGACATTCCATTGTTAACGGACATTTTGTAATGAAAGAACGTGCTGGCAGAGTCGTATGTCAGGCCGGACCCGACCCCGGGGGGGGTTGCGACAGGAAAAACACCTCTGTTGGAAACCTTAACGGACAAGTTGGAACATGCCCAAGCTGTTAAACAATTTCTCAGTTACTCACTTGTTGAAAGCCATCAAAAGCTGCCTGAATTTTACAAATGGTTTTTAACACGGAGGTGGTTTTCCTGTCGCGGCGCACACAGATTCGCCGAGTCATCACGGAAACGACTCGGCAAATTTGCGCGCACGTCTTTCATTAAAAAATGTCCTTAAACAGTGGAATGTCCACATAAAGTCCTCATGCCGGCCTCTTCTGAATCTTCTCTGTTCTCTCATGACGTCCTGAGTGAATTAAGCCTTAAATTAGGATGTTTTCAGGTCGAAACAGGCCGATGACTGCACCTGGAAGTGCTGCGCGACGTCCCGCTCCGTGGGAAGTCCTTACACTGACAGAAACACCCCATAATCTCTCATCAGCCGTTGAACTTTTCACCGAAAACCATCTTAATTTCTCGAATAGTGTCCACTCGGATATTCCTCACAGGTCCAGAAAAAATTTTGATAAAGCAACGCGCGCAGTCTCGAGCAGCGTGTGAAACAAAGGAATTCAGCCGAGAGGGCTGGACCACATCTCACTCAAGGCCTGCCCACAGGGAAATGACATCACCGACACGCGTGAAAAAACTCACGCATGCGCACGAGGGTTCAAGCATGATTGGTGTAATCGCACGTCATTCAAATCCATATAGTTAAAAAAAATAAATAAAAGTGTCGGTTTCTTATCTAATAGACCTCGTATTTAGTTTGTCCAATTACGTATGCCCTCTGCAAATGGACAAACAACTATGTCTAAAAATGGCTGCAATTCTTAAATGGTAAATGCAATTTCTTTAAATCTCTTTAATTAAAGGTTAAAGTCTACAATACAAGTGCATCTTGCTTGTTTCCTTTGAACTCCATTGTGGCGGTGTCCACACTCCAAATTCTTTTCGACCTGGTGGTATAATATTTGCTTCGTAGTAAATGAGATGAGATGCTGTAATGAATCAGGTTGTCCTAAAAGTTCCCTAAAAAGCCTTCAGTTAATTCAAAATGCTGCAGCTAGAGTACTGACGGGGACTAGAAGGAGAGAGCATATCTCACCCATATTGGCCTCTCTTCATTGGCTTCCTGTTAATTCTAGAATAGAATTTAAAATTCTTCTTCTTACTTATAAGGTTTTGAATAATCAGGTCCCATCTTATCTTAGGGACCTCGTAGTACCATATCACCCCAATAGAGCGCTTCGCTCTCAGACTGCAGGCTTACTTGTAGTTCCTAGGGTTTGTAAGAGTAGAATGGGAGGCAGAGCCTTCAGCTTTCAGGCTCCTCTCCTGTGGAACCAGCTCTTCTGATAATAATGAATTACAATAGTCCAGCCTAGAGGAAATAAATGCATGAATTAGTTTTTCAGCATCACTCTGAGACAAGACCTTTCTAATTTTAGAGATATTGCGTAAATGCAAAAAAGCAGTCCTACATATTTGTTTAATATGCGCTTTGAATGACATATCCTGATCAAAAATGACTCCAAGATTTCTCACAGTAGTACTAGAGGTCAGGGTAATGCCATCCAGAGTAAGGATCTGGTTAGACACCATGTTTCTAAGATTTGTGGGGCCAAGTACAATAACTTCAGTTTTATCTGAGTTTAAAAGCAGGAAATTAGAGGTCATACATGTCTTTATGTCTGTAAGACAATCCTGCAGTTTAGCTAATTGGTGTGTCCTCTGGCTTCATGGATAGATAAAGCTGGGTATCATCTGCATAACAATGAAAATTTAAGCAATACCGTCTAATAATACTGCCTAAGGGAAGCATGTATAAAGTGAATAAAATTGGTCCTAGCACAGAACCTTGTGGAACTCCATAATTAACCCTAGTCTGTGAAGAAGATTCCCCATTTACATGAACAAATTGTAATCTATTAGACAAATATGATTCAAACCACCGCAGCGCAGTGCCTTTAATACCTATGGCATGCTCTAATCTCTGTAATAAAATTTTATGGTCAACAGTATCAAAAGCAGCACTGAGGTCTAACAGAACAAGCACAGAGATGAATCCACTGTCCGAGGCCATAAGAAGATCATTTGTAACCTTCACTAATGCTGTTTCTGTACTATGATGAATTCTAAAACCTGACTGAAACTCTTCAAATAGACCATTCCTCTGCAGATGATCAGTTAGCTGTTTTACAACTACCCTTTCAAGAATTTTTGAGAGAAAAGGAAGGTTGGAGATTGGCCTATAATTAGCTAAGATAGCTGGGTCAAGTGATGGCTTTTTAAGTAATGGTTTAATTACTGCCACCTTAAAAGCCTGTGGTACATAGCCAACTAACAAAGATAGATTGATCATATTTAAGATCCAAGCATTAAATAATGGTAGGGCTTCCTTGAGCAGCCTGGTAGGAATGGGGTCTAATAAACATGTTGATGGTTTGGATGAAGTAACTAATGAAAATAACTCAGACAGAACAATCGGAGAGAAAGAGTCTAACCAAATACCGGCATCACTGAAAGCAGCCAAAGATAACGATACGTCTTTGGGATGGTTATGAGTAATTTTTTCTCTAATAGTTAAAATTTTGTTAGCAAAGAAAGTCATGAAGTCATTACTAGTTAAAGTTAATGGAATACTCAGCTCAATAGAGCTCTGACTCTTTGTCAGCCTGGCTACAGTGCTGAAAAGAAACGTGGGGTTGTTCTTATTTTCTTCAATTAGTGATGAATAGAAAGATGTTCTAGCTTTACGGAGGGCTTTTTTTTATAGAGCAACAGACTCTTTTTTCAGGCTAAGTGAAGATCTTTTAAATCATTGAGACGCCATTTCCTCTCCAACTTACGGGTTATCTGCTTTAAGCTACGAGTTTGTGAGTTATACCACGGAGTCAGGCACTTCTGATTTAAAGCTCTCTTTTTCAGAGGAGCTACAGCATCCAAAGTTGTCTTCAATGAGGATGTAAAACTATTGACGAGATACTCTATCTCACTTACAGAGTTTAGGTAGCTACTCTGCACTGTGTTGGTATATGGCATTAGAGAACATAAAGAAGGAATCATATCCTTAAACCTAGTTACAGCGCTTTCTGAAAGACTTCTAGTGTAATGAAACTTATTCCCCACTGCTGGGTAGTCCATCAGAGTAAATGTAAATGTTATTAAGAAATGATCAGACAGAAGGGAGTTTTCAGGGAATACTGTTAAGTCTTCTATTTCCATACCATAAGTCAGAACAAGATCTAAGATATGATTAAAGTGGTGGGTGGACTCATTTACATTTTGAGCAAAGCCAATTGAGTCTAATAATAGATTAAATGCAGTGTTGAGGCTGTCATTCTCAGCATCTGTGTGGATGTTAAAATCGCCCACTATAATTATCTTATCTGAGCTAAGCACTAAGTCAGACAAAAGGTCTGAAAATTCACAGAGAAACTCACAGTAACGACCCGGTGGACGATAGATAATAACAAATAAAACTGGTTTTTGGGACTTCCAATTTGGATGGACAAGACTAAGAGTCAAGCTTTCAAATGAATTAAAGCTCTGTCTGGGTTTTTGATTAATTAATAAGCTGGAATGGAAGATTGCTGCTAATCCTCCGCCCCGGCCCGTGCTACGAGCGTTCTGACAATTAGTGTGACTCGGGGGTGTTGACTCATTTAAACTAACATATTCATCCTGCTGTAACCAGGTTTCTGTAAGGCAGAATAAATCAATATGTTGATCAATTATTATATCATTTACCAACGGGGACTTAGAAGAGAGAGACTTAATGTTTAATAGACCACATTTAACTGTTTTAGTCTGTGGTACAGTTGAAGGTGCTATATTATTTTTTCTTTTTGAATTTTTATGCTGAAATAGATTTTTGCTGGTTATTGGTGGTCTGGGAGCAGGCACTGTCTCTACGGGGATGGGGTAATGAGGGGATGGCAGGGGGAGAGAAGCTGCAGAGAGGTGTGTAAGACTACTATATATATTATATATATATATATATATATATATAATATAACAACTATATATTAATGCAAAACCTGATGTGTTATTACAGAGTCAAAATAGTAACGTGTTAATATCTCTCAGAAAAGTGTTTTAAATTAGAATTAATAGGGGTAGTTTCACTGAGGATTTATAGACACACATTTATTTCAATCTTCAGATAATCTGGTGCCATTATTCATTCAAACTAATGTAGCATGTAAAATATGTGAAAATACTGCAGAAAAAAAAAATCCATATTTATTCATTTAGTTATGGACGTGTAGTTAAATTTAATTAATCAGAAATTTATCTTGTGCTAATTCAGTAAAATAATCTTGTGGTATTTTGCTTGCTCTCAAAACATGTCAAAACATCTACTTGAAACGGGTTTAAATATCATTTAAAATTCCTTTAAAAATATGAATCCTGTATGTGCAGATAAAGTAAAAAAAAAACTACAAATAATTAACGGATCCTTATAAGAACAGCGTCTTTCTTCATTGACATTTTTTATTCTATTAGTAAATCATGATCTAAAACATTGAAATGACAGACAATTTAGTGTATTGCGGTGCTCTGTTATCTTTATCTCCATCTGGTCACCAGAGCTGAGAAATTTGATTTATTTAATTTGATTATTTTACTCCTAATAGCAACATTTTCATGTTTTATCATTTTATTTTGCAATGCACTGATTTGTGAAAGTCACTGAAATTCTCCTGGACAGAAACTACATCTACTGCACAAAACGACTCTCACACAGCAGAGGAACAGGTGTCAAAGGACACAATATTCACAGAAGTGTTCATGCAGCTGTAACTGCAACATTCAGCACTATGTTTTATTTTTTCCGTGTGCACCTACGTGTGCTTACAGAGCCATTTCCACATTAGAAATCCTCTCCACATCCATCCCTTTGCATCTCTTCAGTACCACAGCACTGTGTGCCTTGCACACATTTAGAAGGTTAACAGGTCATGCTCTGATTGGCTGATGTTGTAATATGCCCACAACACATTCTTGCAGAATGTATAACATGAACCCAGTATGTTGACATCCAGCTCACAGGTTTCTGGTTCAAACATGTGCCCTCTAGATTGCTGTGTGCACTCAGCCATATGTTTTATGTGCTATAGTACCACAAGATAAGACTTTGTATTTTAAAATAAAAACAGCTTTTTGAGAAACTTAATGAAAATTTTAATAAGTATATGTGTATATATATGTATATATGTGTATATATGTGTATATATGTGTATATATATGTATATATGTGTATATATATGTGTATATATATGTGTATATATATGTATATGTGTATATATATGTGTATATATATGTATATATGTATATATATGTATGTATATATGTATATATATGTATGTATATATGTATATATGTATGTATATATGTATGTGTATATGTATGTATATATGTATGTATATATGTATGTGTATATGTATGTATATATGTATGTATATATGTATGTATATATGTATATATATGTATGTATATATGTATGTATATATGTATATATATGTATGTATATATGTATGTATGTATGTATATATCAATCAATCAATCAATTTTTTTATATAGCGCCAAATCACAACAAACAGTTGCCCCAAGGCGCTTTATATTGTAAGGCAAGGCCATACAATAATTATGTAAAACCCCAACGGTCAAAACGACCCCCTGTGAGCAAGCACTTGGCTACAGTGGGAAGGAAAAACTCCCTTTTAACAGGAAGAAACCTCCAGCAGAACCAGGCTCAGGGAGGGGCAGTCTTCTGCTGGGACTGGTTGGGGCTGAGGGAGAGAACCAAGAAAAAGACATGCTGTGGAGGGGAGCAGAGATCGATCACTAATGATTAAATGCAGAGTGGTGCATACAGAGCAAAAAGAGAAAGAAACAGTGCATCATGGGAACCCCCCAGCAGTCTACGTCTATAGCAGCATAACTAAGGGATGGTTCAGGGTCACCTGATCCAGCCCTAACTATAAGCTTTAGCAAAAAGGAAAGTTTTAAGCCTAATCTTAAAAGTAGAGAGGGTGTCTGTCTCCCTGATCTGAATTGGGAGCTGGTTCCACAGGAGAGGAGCCTGAAAGCTGAAGGCTCTGCCTCCCATTCTACTCTTACAAACCCCAGGAACCACAAGTAAGCCTGCAGTCTGAGAGCGAAGCGCTCTATTGGGGTGATATGGTACTACGAGGTCCCTAAGATAAGATGGGACCTGATTATTCAAACCTTATAAGTAAGAAGAAGAATTTTAAATTCTATTCTAGAATTAACAGGAAGCCAATGAAGAGAGGCCAATATGGGTGAGATATGCTCTCTCCTTCTAGTCCCCGTCAGTACTCTAGCTGCAGCATTTTGAATTAACTGAAGGCTTTTTAGGGAACTTTTAGGACAACCTGATAATAATGAATTACAATAGTCCAGCCTAGAGGAAATAAATGCATGAATTAGTTTTTCAGCATCACTCTGAGAAAAGACCTTTCTGATTTTAGAGATATTGCGTAAATGCAAAAAAGCAGTCCTACATATTTGTTTAATATGCGCTTTGAATGACATATCCTGATCAAAAATGACTCCAAGATTTCTCACAGTATTACTAGAGGTCAGGGTAATGCCATCCAGAGTAAGGATCTGGTTAGACACCATGTTTCTAAGATTTGTGGGGCCAAGTACAATAACTTCAGTTTTATCTGAGTTTAAAAGCAGGAAATTAGAGGTCATCCATGTCTTTATGTCTGTAAGACAATCCTGCAGTTTAGCTAATTGGTGTGTGTCCTCTGGCTTCATGGATAGATAAAGCTGGGTATCATCTGCGTAACAATGAAAATTTAAGCAATACCGTCTAATAATACTGCCTAAGGGAAGCATGTATAAAGTAAATAAAATTGGTCCTAGCACAGAACCTTGTGGAACTCCATAATTAACTTTAGTCTGTGAAGAAGATTCCCCATTTACATGAACAAATTGTAATCTATTAGACAAATATGATTCAAACCACCGCAGTGCAGTGCCTTTAATACCTATGGCATGCTCTAATCTCTGTAATAAAATTTTATGGTCAACAGTATCAAAAGCAGCACTGAGGTCTAACAGAACAAGCACAGAGATGAGTCCACTGTCCGAGGCCATAAGAAGATCATTTGTAACCTTCACTAATGCTGTTTCTGTACTATGATGAATTCTAAAACCTGACTGAAACTCTTCAAATAGACCATTCCTCTGCAGATGATCAGTTAGCTGTTTTACAACTACCCTTTCAAGAATTTTTGAGAGAAAAGGTAGGTTGGAGATTGGCCTATAATTAGCTAAGATAGCTGGGTCAAGTGATGGCTTTTTAAGTAATGGTTTAATTACTGCCACCTTAAAAGCCTGTGGTACATAGCCAACTAACAAAGATAGATTGATCATATTTAAGATCGAAGCATTAAATAATGGTAGGGCTTCCTTGAGCAGCCTGGTAGGAATGGGGTCTAATAAACATGTTGATGGTTTGGATGAAGTAACTAATGAGAATAACTCAGACAGAACAATCGGAGAGAAAGAGTCTAACCAAATACCGGCATCACTGAAAGCAGCCAAAGATAACGATACGTCTTTGGGATGGTTATGAGTAATTTTTTCTCTAATAGTTAAAATTTTGTTAGCAAAGAAAGTCATGAAGTCATTACTAGTTAAAGTTAATGGAATACTCAGCTCAATAGAGCTCTGACTCTTTGTCAGCCTGGCTACAGTGCTGAAAAGAAACCTGGGGTTGTTCTTATTTTCTTCAATTAGTGATGAGTAGAAAGATGACCTAGCTTTATGGAGGGCTTTTTTATAGAGCAACAGACTCTTTTTCCAGGCTAAGTGAAGATCTTCTAAATTAGTGAGACGCCATTTCCTCTCCAACTTACGGGTTATCTGCTTTAAGCTACGAGTTTGTGAGTTATACCACGGAGTCAGACACTTCTGATTTAAAGCTCTCTTTTTCAGAGGAGCTACAGCATCCAAAGTTGTCTTCAATGAGGATGTAAAACTATTGACGAGATACTCTATCTCCCTTACAGAGTTTAGGTAGCTACTCTGCACTGTGTTGGTATATGGCATTAGAGAACATAAAGAAGGAATCATATCCTTAAACCTAGTTACAGCGCTTTCTGAAAGACTTCTAGTGTAATGAAACTTATTCCCCACTGCTGGGTAGTCCATCAGAGTAAATGTAAATGTTATTAAGAAATGATCAGACAGAAGGGAGTTTTCAGGGAATACTGTTAAGTCTTCTATTTCCATACCATAAGTCAGAACAAGATCTAAGGTATGATTAAAGTGGTGGGTGGACTCATTTACTTTTTGAGCAAAGCCAATAGAGTCTAATAATAGATTAAATGCAGTGTTGAGGCTGTCATTCTCAGCATCTGTGTGGATGTTAAAATCGCCCACTATAATTATCTTATCTGAGCTAAGCACTAAATCAGACAAAAGGTCTGAAAATTCACAGAGAAACTCACAGTAACGACCAGGTGGACGATAGATAATAACAAATAAAACTGGTTTTTGGGACTTCCAATTTGGATGGACAAGACTAAGAGACAAGCTTTCAAATGAATTAAAGCTCTGTCTGGGTTTTGGATTAATTAATAAGGTGGAATGGAAGATTGCTGCTAATCCTCCGCCCCGGCCCGTGCTACGAGCATTCTGACAGTTAGTGTGACTCGGGGGTGTTGACTCATTTAAACTAACATATTCATCCTGCTGTAACCAGGTTTCTGTTAGGCAGAATAAATCAATATGTTGATCAATTATTATATCATTTACCAACAGGGACTTAGAAGAGAGAGACCTAATGTTTAATAGACCACATTTAACTGTTTTAGTCTGTGGTGCAGTTGAAGGTGCTATATTATTTTTTCTTTTTGAATTTTTATGCTTAAATAGATTTTTGCTGGTTATTGGTGGTCTGGGAGCAGGCACCGTCTCTACGGGGATGGGGTAATGAGGGGATGGCAGGGGGAGAGAAGCTGCAGAGAGGTGTGTAAGACTACAACTCTGCTTCCTGGTCCCAACCCTGGATAGTCACGGTTTGGAGGATTTAAGAAAATTGGCCAGATATATGTATGTATATATGTATGTATGTATGTATGTATATATGTATGTATGTATGTATGTATATATGTATGTATGTATGTATGTATATATGTATGTATGTATGTATGTATGTATGTATATATGTATGTATGTATGTATGTATATGTATATATGTATGTATGTATGTATGTATGTATGTATGTATGTATGTATGTATGTATGTATGTATGTATGTATGTATGTATATATGTATGTATGTATGTATGTATGTATGTATGTATATATGTATGTATGTATATATGTATGTATATATGTATATATGTATATATGTATGTATATATGTATATATGTATATATGTATGTATGTATATATGTATATATGTATATATGTATGTATGTATATATGTATATATGTATGTATATATGTATGTATATATGTATGTATGTATGTATGTATATATATGTATATATGTATGTATATATGTGTGTCATGAGCTGGGTAGGCATGGCACAGAAGGAGGTTGAACACAAATGCAGACTCAAAATACTGAGGTATATGTTAAAGGCTTATCTCAGAAATCAGGCTGGGGTTCAGTACACAGGAAGGCAGTCTGAGAAGCAGCGGTACAGGCAGGGGTCAGGCAGAGGCGTAGTCAATAACAAGCACAGTTCCAAAATACCAGGAGACACAATGGGCTGAGGCAGGAGCAAGGTCAAAAAACAAAGCACAGTCAAAAATGGCAAGGCAAGTACAGAGCAAAAAACAAAGGCTGGAACGTGGACAAGAAATTACAACGAACTGGCAGGGAGTGGAGAAAGTGAGGGGATTAAATAACAGGTGCAGTAATTAGCAAAACAAGGCACAGGTGTCAGGCAAGGTTCTGGAAGGGGTGTGGTCAGATGAGACAGAGGTGAGACAGGAGTCAAGAGAGTGCAGGAAGACAGAGCAGACAGAATTACAGTGAAGGTGAGAGAAGCTGATGCAAGATAGTGCAGTAAGACACATGCAAAGTGAACAGGACCTGACAAGATGGTGAACCTAACCTCAGTGATCAAAATAAAACACCAACACAAAAGATGAACAAAACCCATGTCCCAATAAACAAGAAAAAGAAAGAAAACCCGACATGAAGGAACAAAGAATTAAACCATGAAACAAATGCAAGAACTGAAAAGAGCTAAACAAGAAAATAAAGACTAAGACCAAACCAGAATGGAACTATGTGGAACAATAAACAGATAATTCAACATAAGACAAAAGAAAAGCAAACAGGAAATAAAACTAATGAATATACAAAGGTAGGACTGTAAGTAGACACATAACTAAAGTAAGATAAACAGGAAATAATTGAAACAGAAAATAAAACCACTGACAAAAGTATTACACACAGGAACAAGATAATCAGAACCTAAGTATGACAAGACTAAATTAATAACTAAAATAAAACGACCAGATAAAAACAATAGGGGACAAAACACGACTGGGCCAGACTGGGGCCAAAACCTGGACATTTAATCTAAATTCTCCCAGTAATTCCAGCCTTGGATGGGAAGTAACCTGCATTAGAATGGTGGGGGTGGGGATTGTAGACTCTCATCCACTTCACGCTGCGGAATGTGGCGATAAGTCCGGCATCAATGGGCCTCAGGAATTATGTATAATTTAATATATATAGTTGTTGCATATGCAGTGTACTACAATTTAACTTAAAAGTAATTTTAAAAGATCTGATACATAATATACAAGTAACACTAGGCTATAAGAATTTGTCACTTCAAACAGTAGATCTCATTGTACTACATTACTTGTTAAACACAAAGAAGTGCATCAACAGAACTGATCTTTACATGTTTATTGCCCACCACCAATAAGTGCAGTGCATCTGGAAATTATTCACAGCACTTCACTTTTTCCAGATTTTATTATGGTTCAGCCTTATTCCAAAATGGAGTACATTCATTCTTTTTCCTCAGAATTCTACTCACAATACCTGATAATGACAATGTGAATTTTTATTTATTTATTTAGATTTTTGCAATAAAAACAAAAAACAAACAAACAAAAAAAACTAAGAAATCACATGAACATAAGTATTCACAGCCTTTGACATGAAGCTCAAAATGGAGCTCAGGTGTATCCTGTTTCCACTCATCATCCTTGAGATGTTTCTACAGGTTAACTGGAGTCCACCTGGTATAAATTCAGTTGATTGGACATGATGTGGAAAGACACACACCTGTCTACATATAAGGTCCCACAGTTGGCAGTACATGTCAGAGCACAAACCAAGCATGAAGTCAAAGGAATTGTCTGTAGACCCCTGAGACAGGATTGTCAAGAGGCCCAAATCTGGGGAAGGGTACAGAAACATTTCTGCTGCTTTGAAGGTCCCAATGAGCACAGTGGCCTCCATCATCTGTAAATGGAAGAAGTTCCGATCCACCAGGACTTTTCCTAGAGCTGGCCGCTGTCTAAACTGAGCGATGGGGGAGAAGGGCCTTAGTCAGGGAGGTGACCAAGAACCTGATGGTCACTCTGTCAGAGCTCCATCATTCCTCTGTGGAGAGAGGAGAACCTTCCAGAAGGACAGCCATCTCTGCAGTCATCCACCAGGCCTGTATGGTAGAGTAGCTAGACGGAAGCCACTCCTTAGTAAAATGCACATGGTAGCCCACCTGGAGTTTGCTAAAGAAGGACTCTCAGACCATGAGAAACAAAATTCTCTGTTCTGATGACACAAAGATTGAACTCTGGTGTGAATGCCAGGCATCAAGTTTGGAGGAAACCAGGCACCATCCCTACAGTGAAGCATAGTGGTGGCAGCATCATGATGTGGGGATGTTTTTCAGCAGCAGGAACTGAGAGATTAGTCAGGATTGAAGGAAAGATGAATGCAGTAATGTACAGAGACATCCTGGATGAAAACCTGCTCCAGAGCACTCTTGACCTCAGACTGGGGTGACGGTTCATCTTTCAGCAGGACAATGACCCTAAGTGCACAGCCAAGATATCAAAGGAATGGCTTCAGGACAACTCTGTGAATGTCCTTGAGTGGTCCATCCAGAGGCCAGACCTGAATCTGATTGAACATCTCTGGAGAGATCTGAAAATGGCTGTGTACCAAAGCTCCTTCAACCTGATGGAGCTTGAGATGTGTTACAAAGAAGAATGGACAAAACTGCCCAAAGATAGGTGCACCAAGCTTGTGGCATCATATTCAAGAAGACTTGAGGCTGTAATTGCTGCCAAACGTGCATCAACAACGTACTGAACAAACAGTGCGAATACTCATGTATGTATGATTTCTTTGTTTTTATTTTTTGAATGCTTATGTACCTGTGATTTCCTAGTTATTATTTTTAATAAATTTGCTAAAATTTAAAAATCATTTTTTCATGTTGTCATTATGGGGTGTTGTGAGTACAATTTTGAGTGAAAAATGAATTTAATCCATTTTGGAATACGGTTGTAACAAAATGTGGAAAAAGTGAAGCACTGTGAATACTTTCTGGATGCACTGTATCCTCATGATACATTTCATATCTTATACAAAAATCAAATATATAATGAAAATAATTACTCAGTTCGATGCATTTTTGCCGCTTTGGGGTGCAGATGGTGGAATCCGCCATCTACTTTTCAGTGATGTCATCACTGACTGCCATCTGACAGATATGTGGAACATGCACACATTTTTGGGATACGTTTTTTTTGGTGCATTTCACTCAAGAATTTTCATGAGGATAACCTGTAATCAGTCAGTCACAGAATTAGTTAGGGTCCTTCATATCTAATGACTGTTTCATAATTGTAATTTTATATTTGATCCTCACTTTTTTCAGTTCCTGCATTTTGAAGAAGACAAAGAGAAGCTTCCCACCGGCAAACCTGGTACTACAGAGAATTAACTGCCCTCCTCAAGCACTTTTTCTCTGTTTAATATCATCTCCAAGCTACAGTCTGATGTGCTGCTGTGCTCATCAGGACAGCTCTGCTGTAACAGTGTCAGGTATGTCTGAAATATATTCAGTATAAAAATATGTCTCCAATTTGTTTTTGTGCTGTTATGCTTCATTACAAATATGGATGCAGATTGACTTGAAAATTCCATTTGATTTGTCGTTAAAAGGGATTAATAATTTCCACTCCATTAGTAAGCTGTAGTAATTGATGAATGGTAGCATTAAAAGAGATGAGAAGTTTCATTCACTTTCATTAAAACCTCATTACATGTGTCTCTCTGAAATCATTCCTTCTCCGCTTACCATCCCAGTCTGTGTTGATCAAGTTATTCTGATTAGCTGAGCGTTTTTTTATTATTATTATTATTATTATTATTATTATTATTATTATTATTTTATGATGGTCTGCTTGACCATAATACTTTGAACCTTGAAACCTCTGGTTGATGATATGAACACAAGCAAACCTCAAGTCTTTAGAGGCCTGTTACATACAAAGCTTAAGTTTAAAATTATAATGAAACAGTTTGTAAATGTTTAGCAACATACTGTTTTGCACTAATGAGCCTACAGCATTTTTGGGGTCATGTTTGTTCATCCTTAAATGCGTTGTGGTTGCACCTTATTGTGATGTATTTTAATACTGATCTTTTGCTACATCCGCCAAGGACAATCATCTGCATTTATTTATTTGTCTGTCTGTCTGACTGTTAGCAGGATTACATCAAAACTACTGCATGGATTTTGACCAAATTTGCACCACAGATAGATATTAGGTCATGGAAGACTACATTAAATTTTGGAGGTGATCTGGATCCGGATCAGGATTTCATTTTGTAGACTTTTTAAGGATTACTTCAAAACTACTTCACAGATATGACATCACAATGTAAAACCAAGATCAGGAAGACTCTATTTTGTTTCAGCTTGTAAATGAAATATCAGATTGCAACATCTTGATCAGTCGGGCCGTTCTGAATCAGTATGCAATTATTGCATTTTGTTGTTGAATCTGGATCCAGTTAAAGTCTGGGTCACGATGTGAATCATATATCTTTTATTTTGTCCTTGTCAACCCTTGGTGGATGTCAGAAATCTCCAATTGCTTTTGTTAGCATAGAAATTGAAGTGGATTATTCTCTCCAAGAATCAGCATCATGTCAAAATGGAGGAGTTGATGTTTTCAAAAAGGCACTGTCATGGGGAGCTGAGATCTTGGGAAGGCTTTATTTTTTCATGAGGTTGAGGGGGATATTTCCAAAATGGTGCATCGGGATTGGACTCAGTTTTCATGGTTGCCACAGATACCAGTCATCACACTTACAAAGCACCACCATATGGTTCCTGTTGGGTCTTACCATATAAAACACTGGAGTTTCTTTTGGACCTGGATCAGGAACCTTCTGTTTGGGAGGCAAGTCCACTAAATGTTTGTAACCTGTGCTAACGACCTGTGGCAATGGAAAATCTGTAAAAAGAGCAGGACAGTGTGTTAATATTCCTCAGTCACCCAGATAGGAAACATCTATAGGTTTACTCCAAAGCTACCAGATGTCTGCTTGAATCTTGAAAACCCTTCATTGCTCATCCAAGTGGTCTCTTTAGTGTCATGTTGGGAGTATAGTGAGCATCTGTGTGTAGGTGTGTCTCACAGAATACAGACCAGCTAAGTGGGTGTGGAATCCAGAAATCAAGATAAGGACTTCTACAACAGATTTCACAGGAGTAAACACTGAGGTGTTTCAAAGCAAAATTTTCTGTGTTGCTAGGGTATTTATGTATATGAGGTCTGTGAGAAAAGTATCCGACCTTATTATTTTTTTAAAAAACCATATGGATTTGAATCACGTGTGATTACATCAGTCAAGCTTGAACCCTCGTGGGCATACGAGAGTTTTTTCACGCCTGTCGGTGACGTCATTTGCCTGTGAGCACGCCTTGTGGAAGGAGTGGTCCAGCCCCCTCATCGGAATTCCTTTGTCTGAGAAGTTGCTGAGAGACTGGTGCTGTGCTTGATCAAAATTTTTTCAAAAACTGTGAGGCACATCCGAGTGGACACCATTCGAGAAATTCAGCTGGTTTTCGGTGAAAATTTTAAACACCAGGAAAAACACCTCCGTGTTGATAACCATTTGTAAAATCCAGGTGGCTTTTGGTGGCTTTCAGAGTGAGTGAGTATCTGAGAAATTGTTTAACAGCAGGGCATGTTCCAACTTGTCCTTAAGGCTTCCAACGGAGGTGTTTTTCCTGTGGCGGGCGCACCACGCCAGCTGCGAGCCGACGCGCCAATCCATCCGCACGTCTTTCATTAAAAAAAAATCTCCTTTTAACAGTGGAATGTCCGGATAAACTGCTGATTCTGACCTCTTCTGAAAGTTCTCTGTTCTCTCATGACGTCCTGGTTCAACAGAGGCTTAAATTTGGAGGTTTTCAGCTTGAAACAGGATGACGACGTCGCCTCGGAGCGCTGCGCAACGTCCTGCTCCGTGGGAAGTCCTTACAGCGATAGAAACAATCCAAAATCTCTCATCAGCCGTTAAAATTTACACCAAAAACCAGCTGAATTTCTCGAATGGTGTCCACTCGGATGTGCCTCACAGTTCTTGAAAAAATTTTGATCAAGCACAGCGCCAGTCTCTCAGCAACTTCTCAGACAATGAAAATCCAACGAGGGGGCTGGACCACTCCTTCCACAAGGCGTGCTCACAGGCGAATGACATCACTGACAGACGTGAAAAAACTCACGCATGTGCACGAGGGTTCAAGCTTGGCTGATGTAATCACACGTGAGTCAAATCCATATAGTTTTTTTTTTTAAATAAAACTGTCGGTTTCTTTTCTAATAGACCTCATATACATTGGGGTAAAAAAGTATTTTGGTAAAAATACCCTTCCACAGTATTGCCCCCAATTGTGCAAGTTCCCCTACTTAGAAAGATGACAGAGGTCTGTAATTTTCATCATAGATACACTTCAACTATGAGACACAAAATGAGAAAAAAAAAATCCAGGAAATAACACTGTAGGATTTTTAAATAATTTATTTGTAAATTATGGTGGGAAATAAGTATTTGGTCAATAACAAAAGTTCGACTTAATACTTTGTAACATATCCTTTGTTGGCAATGACAGAGGTCAAACGTTTCCTGTAAGTCTTCACCGGGTTTGCACACATTGTAGTTGGTATTTTGGCCCATTCCTCCATTCAGATCTCCTCTAGAGCAGTGATGTTTTGGGGCTGTCGCTGGGCAACATGGACTTTCAACTCCCTCAACAAATTTTCAATGGGGTTGAGGTCTGGAGACTGGCTAGGCCACTCCAGGACCTTGAAATGCTTTTTACGGAGCCACTCCTTCATTGCCCGAGTGGTTTGTTTGGGATCATTGTCATGCTGGAAGACCCAGCCACGTTGCATCTTCAATGCTCTCACTGATGGAAGGAGGTTTTGACTTAAAATCTCATGATACATGGCCCTGTTCATTCTTCCCTTTACACAGATTAGTCGTCCTGTCCCCTTTGCAGAAAAACAGCCCTGAAGCATGATGTTTCCACCCCCATGCTTCACAGTAGGTATGGCATTCTTGGAATGCAACTCAGCATTCTTCTTCCTCCAAACACAATGAGTTGAGTTTTTACCAAAAAGTTCTATTTTGGTTTCATCTGACCACATTATATTCTCCCAGTCCTCCTCTGGATCATCTATATGCTCTCTGGCAAACTTCAGATGGGCCTGGGCACATACTGACTTAAGCAGGAGGACATGCCTGTCACTGCAGGATTTGAGTCCCTCTCTGCGTAGTGTGTAGCCTTTGTTACTTTGGTCCCAGCTCTCTGTATGTCCTTCATCAAGTCCCTCCATGTAGTTCTGGGATTTTTGTTCACTGTTTTCATGATCATTTTGACCCCACAGGATGACATCTTGTGTGGAGCCCCAGATCCTTGACTATTATAGATTCACTCTTCCCAGCCAGGTGCACATCTACAGTGTTCTTCCTGGTGTCCTTCAATAGCTCTTTGGTCTTGGCCACGGTTGAGTTTGGAGTCTGACTGTTTGAGGCTGTGGACAGGTGTCTTTTATACAGATAACAAGTTCCAGCAGATGCCATTAATACAAGGAACTGGTGGAGGACAGAAGAGCTTCTTAAAAAGGTTGTTACAGGTCTGTGAGAGCCAGAAATCTTGCTTGTTTCTGGGTGACCAAATACTTATTTTCCACCATAATTTACAAATAAATTCTTTACAAATCCTACAATTTGATTTCCTGGATTTTTTTTTTCTCATTTTGTCTCTCATAGTTGAAGTGTATCTATGATGGAAAATTACAGACCTCTCTCATCTTTCTAAGTAGGAGAATTTGCACAATCAGGGACTGACTAAATACTTTTTACCCTATTTTATATCCCCAGTTATACAGTTTCATGATGAAGTGGAGCAAAGGAGGGTTTTTTAAAAGAAGACCTGAAAGTTCACCTACAATTTGCCAGAAGGTACATCTGAGATGCAAGCCTAGATTTGATGTTTTAGTGAAAGAAGACCCTCGTCTATACCACTTCATCATGAAGCTTTATAACTGGAGATACAAAATGTAGAATTTGCACTGTGCACAATTTCTCTAATCACAGCCACAGAAGCCTGTAACTTCTTCTGGGCTGTCTGGGTATCTTAGTGGCTTTCCTCACTGTTCTCCTTCTTGCACAGTCACTCAGTTTTTGAGAACTCTCTGCTGCACACAGATTTACCATAGAGTGCCATATTGTTTGTATTTCTTCATAACTGATGTAAATAAAGTTCAAGACATATTCACTGAATTGGAAATGTTCATGTATCCATCTCCTGACTTGTCTGAAGAAAACTGGCAATTAAACTGATTATTTACAGGTATTATACCAAAGGGCCCCATTACTTATGCAACCTATCATCTTGGCTTTTATATTTTTGCTTAATTTATATCAAGTTGTAGAGATTTGTTTTCAGTTTGAGTCTAAGGAAGATAATTTTAGAAATTTTTATAGTGAGAAGCCTGATTTACTTTTTGTATTTGAAACACCATAAACAAATTAAAATGTGTGAAATACCAAGGGGCTGAATACTTTTGCAAGCCACTGTAAACACAGTGGAGTGGAAGGACATGTTCATATAGATTCCAGGGCAAGGCTGTGCCAGCACAGAAAACCTACACTTTTTCTTGCACTACACAGTATTGTTCAGCACCCTGACACTTAACATGTAATCTAATGCCTAATTTAGTGGCATTCACAGGTGAATCATCCCTGTGAATGTATCCGCACAGTGACATGCTCTGACATTGAAATGTTTTTGTTATGTTTTGTTTTTCTGCACATGGTCACTTTCTATTTCGCAGCTGCTTGAAATCTGCACAATCGTGTGTTTTGGACGTGATTGGACTGGCGGCAGTGGAAACTCTCAGAGCTCCCTGAATATTTTCTGATGGGCATTCTTGTGGGCAGTCAAGTAGATCGACAAGGACACAACATAGATTGTTAATGAATAACCCTCCAGCACTTACACTCACACACGTTCTCTCCTCCACACAGCGCTCTCACTTGTGCACGCCACTCTCTTGCGTTTTTATCATGATTCCATCAGTGCTGCTGCTCCACCACCTTCACTCCTTCACTCACATGCCTCGGAGCGCTGCCTTATTTTCCCTCAGGAGTGTTGCAACTCCCTGCCAATTCTTTCCAATCCATCACTGTGTGTTTTGCCCCCCGGGGTGCCGTGTACGCCAGCACCAGTTTTTCCCATGCCGTCTGTCTGATCGGGCGTCTGTGCCATGTAGAAATGCCTCTAGTCTTCATCTAATCTTTACTTTGGGAAGACTGTGTGAGATTGGCATGCTGTGTGCCACACGGACTGTGAGCACAAATATGACTAACCGTCCCAGGCCATGAGATAGAGGTGGCTACACATCAGAAAATGATGGGACATTTGCTTTATTTTATAACTTCAAGAGGAACAATTGCAATCACAGTTTTAGAAGTGAACTTGGAGAACATATACATCTGCTCAGATCAAACAATCCCTAAATTTTTCATCGGGATCAGTGCATGTTTGCAGCCGCAGCAAAGTCATTAAAATCACATGAGTGTAGGACTGACAGGTTTCATCGAGATCAAAGTGCTCATTTGTGAGGTGCTGTCAAAGTCTCCCATCTTATGTTAAAGAAAGTAAAGATCCACAATCCATATCACTGTGAAACTGAACACTCCATTTTAATACAGTAATTAAGTTAATGTAAGTCAAAATTTGAAAAAGTTATAGTCACTCATTTCCATTAATTAAACTAACTCAAGAATGAATTGTTGTCATAACAACTCAGTTCCTTTAAGTGCATTTAAAGTTTTGGGGCACTTAAGTGTTGGTGATGTATTTCCAGTGCATTCCATTCACTCATTTTAATTGAGTTTATGTAACAGAGGCCAGCAGGTGTCGCTGTGCAGATGTAGTTAGTAAACCTCACTCCCAACAGCTGCAAAGAATTCTCTAGTCACAAGGCCAGAGTCCTGGCTTTTAGTCTACTGGTTAGAGAGTCCGACTTCCATGCCAGAGATGATGAGTTCGCGTCCTGAGGGGAGCGAATGGGCAGAGTCATAACAACACAACGCAGAGTCAGCAAGTAAACCAAAGAATGCATCAAAAAAAATCTAATCCCAAATGTAATGCAAATTTTTTAGGCAGAAATTTGTCACTTTTTTATTGAAAAACATGAATTAGATTTACATAAGTTTAATTAACTATAAATTAAGTTACTAAAACTTTAACAGTTAGATTTTTGAAAATTATTTTATTTAAGTTGGCAAACTCGAATGGTTTAAAGCAATCGGTTTCCTCAAATGGTTTGGGTTCATCTAACTCATTGAGTTTTACAGTGTATCCAAATCTGAAAATCCCAAAATCAATTGGTTCTTTAGAAATAGATTGTTACGCTATTGTGAACAGTGGCTGATTTGTTTATTTGTTTATTTTTTTGAGAAATGTATCACAGTGTCAAGAGATAAATAAATAAATTAATTAAAAAGTTGCATATATCTCAGGACACGTCCAGAAGCTTATAGGTCCACCTTATTGCCCTGGATGGCAACCATCCACAAAGACAACAGGGCTATCCTTTTTTTTTTTTTTTTTTTTTGCTTCTTTACATATATAAACTGTGGATTAAGATCAGCACCAGAATTTATTGCTATTCTTATTTTCTAAGATGAATGTTTAATTCTGGTTACTGGACACTGGCTTAAAACTAGGGATGGGATGTCTCGTTGGAATAGTTGACTACGACTAGCTAACATCCGACTAGTCAGCTATTTGTTATTAGTCGACTAGTCGAAAGCCATTTATTAAGTTAATTTAGCCCTTTAAAGAATAGACCTACTGGAGCTGCCACCCCTCCCTTCACCCACTGAAGAAAGTGTTTGAACCTTGGCAGGCGAATTATCTTAAACGGGTTGTCTATGCTGAGTAAATGAATGCAGGTATAGGCTACTAATGATTAGTCGACGTCGACTAATGATTTTCATTAGTCGTCAAACCCTACTTAAAACTGATGAAAAAACAACCACATTTTGATCAACACCAAAACCCAAGAATTGTTTTGAGATGGTAAAGTTGATAATCCAGTTTCATGAAGATCAGCTGACAGTGTATTTGAAATGTTAAAAACTAAACAAACAATAAACAAAACTGCAAGTTTCGTTTGGAAAAGGCAGAAATGACATTATCCACATCCAAAATCTGAATAACACCAACATTTAGTGGTTTTTTTCATCATTCACTCGAGTTCTGTGAAAATGAAATAAAATGAATTTGCATAATTCGACTGTCAGATCAATATACAGGAACCTGTGGGCACACAACCTTACTATATAATATAATATAATATAATATATTAGTTAAATTGTGTTGAATAAAATGCAAACTACTTTGAAAGGTGAAATAATTGGAGACGGATCAGCACCACGGACAGCGCCTCTCTCTCTCTCTCTCTCTCTCTCTCTCTCTCTCTCTCTCTCTCTCTCTCTCTCTCTCTCTCTCTCTCTCTCTCTCTCTCTCTCTCTTCCGGGCGCACACTCGGCAGCTGGCTGCAACACCGCTCCTCCCTCCTGTGTTGTGGCTTTCCTGGTACATAGATCCTTAAACGCGAACAGTGTTTTTTTCGTTTTTTTTCGTTTTTTTTTTTTTTTTTTGCCGAAGAGCACTTTTCCATCCCAAAATCAGAAGACGGACAATCGAGCTGTTTCTACATCGACTTGAGAGACTGACGAGAGTTGCGGCGTCGGATAAGGTCCTGCACCCCCAAATCTCTGTCAGCCATGGAGACTTGGGTCGGCTCGTACCCGGGCTGGCACTTACCTCTGGGTATCTGGCTGATAATCGCCGCTCAGACCCTCCCGTGTGCCAAAGCGGAGATAAGTTGTGCGTCTTGTCCATCGCCGTTTCAACTTCACCAGGTGGAATTACTGCTGGATACGCGCGCTGGCCCGATGCACGAGCCAAACGCCCAAGAAAAAATCCGAGCGAAGTTCAGGCAACTCGGGGTTACCGACCAAAACATCTACGACCATCAGGTGGTCTCTAACGATGGGGTTGGCACGAGGGAAGGCGCACCAGGCAAACGCCAAAGTGCAGAAAGTCACCGCGGGGTTGAGGACGCTGGGCTCAGGAGAGCCAAGAGAAACGGTCCGGAGTTCTTCAAGTTCGGCGACAGAGCCGGCGCGGAGATGCAGGCTTCCGAGGAACGAGGCAGCCTCGTGGCGCTGCTGGATGGCCACAAACAGGGGCGATCAGAGTTCAGATGGAACAGGGACGAAGGGAGAGGGAATAACCGTCAAGAGGAGCCCAAACTCGTCAGTGGCACTTTCGCGCTTACTGGAGACTCTGCGCACAACCACGCAGCGGTTTACTGGTCGGGACAAAACAGCAGCGTGAGTAGACCTCAGCTTTTTCCACCACTTCTCGCTATTCCCTCTTTTCAATCCAACTCTTTCCAACGCGCAGCGGCGTCTTTCCAGCTGTCTACAAACTCCGTGGCGCACATCGCGGAGGCTCTTTTGCGCTTTGTGCAGCAGTTGATTGGCCGTTAACAGGTGCACTTCAAGCTCCGGACGCGCACTCTATCCTGAACACCACATTTGTGCAGTGATTGTGAATTGTCATTGGCTTTACCTTTGCTTTTTGTGCGTAATTTACGCACGGGAATTATCATTGGATTGATTCCAGCACACTTATTGTTTAAGAATCTTCTTCTGATCAGTTTATCAGATAAAAAAAAAAAAAAAAATCAAATCCATAACCTGTGGTGTTATCAATCGACTCCTAAATATTTCTAAATCTTTTGGATACATGTTGATGAGGTTCTCCCGCCTGGAAGTGTTTGTGCTTTTCTTGAATGATTGGATGATTTGCTTTCTACCAAAAAACGAGTAGATTAAATTAAGTGATTTTTCTCCCCACAGTTACATTTACGTACCATGTGGCGGTGTCTGTCCTGGCTGCATTACCACAGACTGCCTACAGGGGGGGGGGGGGGTGTTCGGTGTATGGAGGTTGTGCCTCTGCATTCAGCAGATCAGTGCCTCTTTGAAACACTGGTGCCTCATGATATGTGTTCACACAATTAAACCCTGCAAAATTATGGATATTGGACAATTTTCTAAATCGATTAGACAAACAGTTTCATTTAATAATAATAATAATAATAATAATAATAAATCAATCAATAAAATGCCCTCCTCCTGGGTGCAGAGGAGTCCTGTGAGTGTCATGATGATGGAGTAAAGGTAAAAAAAAAAAGATGCAGCCATCATGCTGTCATAACGTGCAAATCTCTGCTGCAGCATCAAATACTTCACACAGTGGCACTTTATGCATCTCTACATCGCCAATCCAGACTGCAGTCAGAGCTCTCAAAATACATAAAAACCCTCCTCTTTCACACGATGACCCTCATAAGAAGAGAATAATGAGGTGGAGTCATTTACGCAAACATGATCAGCTCGTTTTTGTGCTTCCACAGGTTTAATATGTTCCCTTGCTCCCCCCCCCCCCCAGCAACACCACCCCTATTTTTTTTCGCTTTGTTCCAGTTCAAAGAAAAATGGCATGTCTGAGCTAATTATGACACAGTGTATAAGTTTGTTTTTTTTAACCCTAAGTGCAGACCAAGCCACTGTGAGGTGTGTGTGTGTGTGTGTGCAGCTGCAGGAGTGTGTGCTGGATGGAGAGGGTACGGAGGAGGTTGCCACCCACCGGCCTCAGATCATTAATAATTGTAATGGAAACTGAGGCCTATGTGTGGAAACTCTTTTGTGGCAAAAAAGAGAGATCTGTCCACTGCTCCCCCACCTCCCAAGAGAGCAGAACTACTGCTTAATCTTCATTGGCTGTTGGTGCTTTTACCGAGTGATGAATGGAGTGGACAGAGACGAGTTTGGAGTTGTCCAAGTTAAGTACAGCAGTAGTTAAGTGAGAGTAAGCAGGAGGCTTACCGGATACTGTGGTCCAACCGCCTTCACCTTGACAGCATCTTCACCATCTCTGTGGGGCTGCTTGATTTGAATTTATGTCCTCTGAATGAAAATGACCAGTTCCAAACATGTATTTGGAACAGGTCATTGCTCATGCTTGAGCAATCTTTTAAAGTCATCACAATGTGCAAATGGGTTTTTAGGTACTTTTCTCAGCAAGATGTAGCCAGGTTTCTTTTTAAACACCCTCAAAGTCCCGCAGTTTTATGACCTGCTAAATACAACATTTAAGCCTGACACAGCCCATTTTAAACTTCTGTGACAAATGTCACAAAGGCAATATCAGGGTCCATGCAGGGCAGAGCAGGTGGTTCTGTTGGGTAGGAGTTGGCTTAACAATATGTAGACCAAGATTCAATTCAAGGTCTATGCTTCATGCTGTCTTTCGGTGTCCTTGGACAAGACATTTTGTTTGCATTTTCCCAGTTCACCCAGTTCTAAATAGGTCCTGGCCAAGGATGGGGAAGTAACCTGAGATGTACTGGTATCCTGTCCAATGGGAGTTGAAGACTCTTGGGGATAAGCACCAGCACCAATGGGAATCAAGGCCTACAAAGGACCACTGTCTTCAACACAATAAGCCTCAAATCTCAAATGAACATTATGATGATCCCACCAGGACCTCAAACCAGAATTTGTTTTTCAGTCAGTTTATTCTGATCAGAATTGGTATTTTAACATATCACAATGAAACCCAAACAAACCAAATGAAATGCTGGTTAATAAGGATGTGTGACATAACAAAATGTATATTTCAGACTTGTCAAAAATCTCTATTGTTATAGGTTATATTTTGCTCTTGTCTATCTTTAAGGCCGTTGTTAGCAAGCTAGACTGTGCTAGTCACATTGTTAAGCCTAACTGTAGCTAGCTGACTATTTTCTACATTATTCCTTCTTACGTTAGCCTGTCCATCAAACCTTGATGAACATCGAGTCTCAGGAGAACATTTACATTGTTCATAGCAAAGTATTTACTTCTTCTGGACTGAAATCAAGATAGTACGTCTCTTCACCTTCACCCTTGTTTTTGCTTGGATTCGCCACAGCAGATCTGATCTGTTGATTTGGCACAAGTTTTACACCGGATGCCCTTCCTGACACGACTTCATATTACATAGAGAATGGGCAGGGGTGAGCTTTGAACCGTTTGGCCACCATCCTGGCATTGACTGAAATGAGGATACAGATACTTTAATCTCCTGCCGTTGGCAAATTTGTTTTCGCCATTGAAAGACATCCGCAACATTCAGGGGACGTCACGTTTGTGAACCCAGCACAAAGATATTGCAAGTGGAAAATATTTGCCCTGTGTGCAGATGACGTGGCAAAGCAGGATATTGTTTTAACTGGTGCATGTGTGCCTTTTGAACAAGATAACTCCAAAACAGCAGGATGGATTTCTTTTAAACCTGGTGGGAATATTAGTTGGATAGCTATTGAGACGTGATTAGATTTTGGAGTAGATTGATCAAAGGTCAAATATTAAGGTCAAGGAAAACATAGTCTGAAAAACACAATTTTTTTGGTATATCCCAACACCAAGAAGCCCAGATGGATGATCTGAAGCATACACTGCTCAGAAAAAAAAATATTTGTGATTGTTAAAAATGACTTGATAATGAAGTCACACACAAGTGATGATGAAATCACACATAGTCAAAACACCATTATTTCAAATAAATATTTTTGTTCAGGAACATTAAGAAATAATATTTTGTAGTTTGTTTTTCATCTCACTGATGTATCACTTGTAGAAACAAGTTCAAAGCCTGGGTTGCTACATATGTAAACTCTAACTGCAGAAAGATTTGTAATTAATGAACCGACTGAAGGAAAAAAAATATATTGCATTTAGTGCTGTTGGTGTTTTTGTTATGACACAAAATGGACATATTGTCTGTTTTTGAGCTGGAACGAACATATTCACAGCATCTTAGTGTGCAGTCGTATTTAAACCAGCTTGCTCAGTCATGTTTTCCTCCAGGAGGAGCTGTCATTGGTTCAGGTTCCCTGCGGTGGGGCGATGAGACGTGCGCACCGGGATAATGCCCTCACACAGTCTCTCTCTGCACCAGTCCAACATGCTGTCTCGCCCTCTCTCTCCGTGTCTCCACGTGTCCGCCTCAGGCTGCCTCGGGTTGCGTCAAACCTTAAATTTACATATTTACGGGGAACGCAAGACACAGCGATGTTGAGACTGTCTTTTATAATATTTATGGGCGTGGGTGTGATGAAGTGTTCTGACAGCAAGGTGATGAGTTCTTAGCTGAAGTATCTTTGAGGTTCGGCACCGTGGCGCTCCTCGACGGCATTAAGCGGAATGGCATTGTGACTGACAGCCTGAGTACAAAATGGATTGATGCATATCAGGGTGATCTTGACAGATTGATCTCTTCCACGGGAACCTTGAGCCTTCCTACTTAACTGCAGAATCAAAACAAATGCATTCTTTAAAGAAAAGTGATTACAGCCTCATTTGTTGATGGCACGGGACAAGCCGTCAGCTCTTTTTAGTGGGATCGGTGCCGCCGTCTCTCATGTTGATGTTTATTTCATGCACCGTACACATGCTGTGCACACTCTCTTTGTTGCTTGGCATCTGTTGGGGTGAGGAAGAAAATTAGCATAAGATGTGTGAATGTAGGGGTTTGACTGGAGTTTGTCTTTCATGTCCGGACTCGCAGGGAGGCGGGTCGCTCGTACCTGGCAAGTCATCAGTAGATCCGGCTGTGTGCGCTTGAAATTCCAAAAATCTTGCTTGAGAATCAGGTGGATACATGTAGAGTTCTGTGTGTCTTTGAAGACAAATGTGTCATAAAGAAAACACACACACACACACACACACACACACACACACACACACACACACACACACACACACACACACACACACACACACACACACACACACACACACACACACACACACACACACACACACACACACACAAGCAGAGACCTACCAGAAAGGTTGGACCAATGTTCAGTCACACTGTGCAGCAAAAACAACACCAGAGTGGTTCTTTTGCTAAACTCCACAAATGTATAAAACCGCTATATTATTAAAACTGTCTATATAACTGAACAATTAACTGAACTGAACGTGTCCATCTGGAGCTAGATCTCAATGAATGTCTTCAATGTCTGGTAGAGTGCTACTACCAAACACTGGGCTGGTCTGCATTTTATATATATATATATATATATATATATACACACACACAACAAAAATATAAACGCAACACTTTTGGTTTTGCTCCCATTTTGTATGAGATGAACCCAAAGATCTAAAACTTTTTCCACATACACAATATCACCATTTCCCTCAAATATTGTTCACAAACCAGTCTAAATCTGTGATAGTGAGCACTTGTCCTTTGCTGAGAACCTTTCAGAGTGGCCTTTTATTGTAGACAGTCTAAGGCACACCTGTGCGCTAATCATGGTGTCTAATCAGCATCTTGGTATGGCACACCTGTGAGGTGGGATGGATTATCTCAGCAAAGGAGAAGTGCTCACTATCACAGATTTAGACTGGTTTATGAACAATATTTGAGGGAGATGGTGATATTGTGTATGTGGAAAAAGTTTTAGATTTTTGAGTTCATCTCATACAAAATGGGAGCAAAACCAAAAGTGTTTCTTTTATATTTTTGTTGAGTGTGTGTGTGTGTGTGTGTGTGTGTGTATATATATATATATATATATATATATATATATATATATATATATATATATAATATAAAGATTTAGTGAATTTCTTGTTTGTCCTGATCCTTTCTGTGATGTTCTTTATAACAAATGATTCAAAGGTGTTCAAACTGCAAATTAATGGCAATAAATTGTTCAAATCCACATAAAATGTTTTGATGCAACTATTTACTGCCCCCTACATTTTGTATGCAAAACATTTGGTGGCCGCTACTACTACTACTACTACTACTACTACTACTACTACTACTACTACTACTACTACTACTACTACTTTACAATAACAATAGCAGTGATGATGACGACAATGATGATCATAATAATAGCAATCTTCTTGTTGTTATTATTATTATTATTATTATGATGATGATGATTAATCTTCTTATTCTTAACCTGGTACTAATATAGTACTACTACTTCAACTACTTATTATAATTATGATGATAATAATTATCGTCGCAATGACTACCATGGTGATGATGATGATATTAATGTTAATTCATGTAATTTCCATCTTCTTGTTATTATTGTAATTAATTTTTTATTCTTGACCTGGTACTACTACTACTAGTAGTACTACTTCTTATTATAATAATGATAATTATAATAGTAGCAGCAAGGACAGCTATGATGATGCTGATGATGATGATAATAATGTTAGTCAGTTCCATCTTCTTGTTATTATTATGATTAATGTTCTTATTCTTGACATGGTACTACTACTGCTATTACTACCACCACCACCACCACCACTACTACTACTACCACTTTGTACAACAACAATAATGATAATGATAATAATAATCATTATTATTATTATTAATTAGTCATCTCCATCTTCTTCTTCTTATCATTCATCTTATTCTTATACTACTAGTACTAGTAATATTACAACAACAACAACTACTACTGCTACCACTACTACTTTAGCTCTGTCTAAACAGCCATTTCAAAGTATTAAGCATCAGCATGCAAATGGCTACAAAATACATTTAAAAAGCAGAAATGAAACAAAAAATGAACATCAAGCAGAATGTAAAACACATTTAATTTGATTAAACACATAATTAAAGATAAAATACATGATTAAAGAACCACTACATTAAAATCATATTTAAAAAAAAAACATTTAAAAACAATTTCTAAATTGAAAACATTCAACAGAGTTTGACAGTCAAATCTCAACAGGCAAATAATTTTGTGCACACCAAAAAAAAAAAGCCCATATTGGTCACATATAGGTCAGAGTTCATCCAGCTTGTTTAATTTAATTTAATTTAATTAGCTTATAATGTGCCAAATCACAGCAAAGCTGTCTCAAGGCGCCTTACATGAAACAAGTCAACATAAAATTGAATACATACTTAAAAATGAATAAAAAAATTCAAGTACATAAATAAAAACAGAAGGAAAAGAATAAAACAAATAAAAATAAAAACTATCCATAAGAAAGAGAATAAAAATAGGTTTTGAGTCTTGATTTAAAAATGTCCACGGACTCAGAATGCCTCACGGTCGCAGGAAGAGTATTCCACAGGGTGGGTGCACAATACAAAAAGGCTCTTTGACCTGCTGACTTCTTCTTCACAATGGGAACACAGAGAAGTCCCGCATCCTGCGACCGCAAAGCCTGGGCCGGCATGTAGAGTTCCACCAGATCAGCCAGATAAGATGGCGCCAGTCCATGAACAACCTTATAAGTCAATAGCAAAACCTTAAAATCTGCTCTCACAGAGACAGGGAGCCAGTGCAAAGATGCCAAAATGGGTGTGATATGTTCAGACCTTCTGCTACATGTCAGATGTCTGGCGGCAGCATTCTGAACCAGCTGAAGACCCCTAATGCTAGACTGTGGTAACCCTAAAAATAGAACATTACAATAATCTAGTCTAGAAGAAACAAAAGCATGAATCAGGGTCTCAGCATCAGCCATGGACAGGATGGGGCGGATCCTCGCTATATTTCTCAGATGTAAAAAAGCAGTCCTAGTAACATCCCTGATGTGGAGGTCAAAAGACAACGTGGGATCAAAAATTACCCCAAGGTTCCTCATTTTGTCCGTATGATGTATGACACAGGAACCCAGGCTGAGCGCCAGCTGGTCAAACTGATGCCGATGTCTCGCTGGACCAAGAACCATCATTTCAGTCTTATCAAAGTTTAAAAGTAGGAAGTTACTAGACATCCACCTTCTCACTGATAGAAGACAGTCCTCCAGGGATTTTATGGGAGTGAGATTTCCCGCAGTTATCGGCATGTACAACTGAGTATCATCAGCATAACAATAAAAGGCAATCCCAAAACTCCACAGTATACGCCCAAGGGGTGCCACATACAGGGAGAAAAGCAAGGGGCCTAAAACAGATCCCTGTGGATCCCTGTGTTCGTTAATTAAGCAAACCCCACCCCTACCACATTTCTCCATGCAATGTGGAATTGCATCAGGAATGGAATCCGGCGTAAAAGTTGTGCCATGTCAACATGCTGATCCACGTTGGATCTACTGTGGAGACGTCAAGTAAAAACCAAGGGCACAGCTGAAGGGATTTACTCGTAACATGAACAACAATGACATGTAACATAAAAATTAAAAAGTCTCCTTGGAAAAAAGCAAAAAAAACAAAATACAAACCTTGAGGTGCTGCAGTGATTCCTCTGAGTATTAATTAATGTTGTTTAAATTTCTGTTTTAATGGCACCTGTTTCACTCCAGTGCTTTTAGGTCCAGCTGAATCAAACTCTGGTTCTGTTCCCTATACTTGGTGTGTTATTTTGGACCACATGGGGGCAAAACCCAGTCAAGACTCTGAGACAGATCAGAGAAACTCGTCTCCATCTGGTCCTACTGAGCAGGAACTCTGGTGCAGTTCTCGTACAAAAAGGAACGACCACAGCTTAAAACACCACTGAGCCACCAACGTCTTGGAGAAAATGTCAAGGTGCAACCATCTGTCTCTATACTTGTTTGCGGATTACACATTTGAAGACATTTTGCCGAGAGGCAAATAATTATAATGGTCAAGAGACTTTAGTGAAGTTTGATGGTTATCTCAAATGCCCCAATCACCATTTCTTTGCAACAGTTGTCTGGAATCTTTCCACTATTGTTTGAGATATTTTGTCTTCAGATTGATAGACAAACCAATGAGCAATAAATCAGGACGTCAACATAACTTCTGCACCCTTGCTATTAAATTGCATTACATATAAAATAACATTTTTGAAAGCCTTTTCTTTTATTTGGAGCCACATTTCTTTGATTTCATGGATGGTGGATTAAGAAAACTCTTCATTCAGAAATGAACATTTTTGCAGATGTGTTGCATAATGACGTTTGTAGTCGTCATTGTTAAATTTACATATGTTCCCACACATTACATATGATTGACGCTAATGCAGTTAACAAAAGCCGCGTTGACGGTAACAATCTAAATAAACTGCTGTTACCATTTTCTTGTGCCCATGCATGGTCACACATTACTGGCTAATGCTAACATTTAGCACATGAGCAGATGGTGTTAACTGGATTTGATGTTAATGTACTATATGTTAGCCTTGTCTGACGCAAATTTTTCGTGACACTGCAGTTAGCAAGATGGCATGTAACCTATAACTGCTACTGCATGGCATACACTGTTGGTAACTGCACTTAGCTTTATCTTTAAAATGGCATGCCAGTAGCTCATCACCTACCATGTTCTGATTCAGCATCACAAAATATACCTTAATCTGTTGGTTTGTGACAAAAAGATAAAATTTTCATAACGGGAGCACAAATTTATTTGAATACATTCCGTGACGGCTGCACAAAATTAAAAGTGCTGTAGGGGGTCTGGGGGTAGGGGTATGGTTTCAGTTAGGGGAAGGATTAGGGTTAGGTTATGGTTAGGGTTGGGGGATGGGAAGGGGTAACAATAATAAAATTAATCCTCTGGGGCCGACGGCGTCGTATACGACGGCTAAGATCAAGCTTTACTAAATTATAAATAACTTTTTAATGATATGAGATAGAAACTTACTGTTTTTTTTTTTTTTTTGCTGAAAAGTTAACTCCGTGGACTTTCGAGCCAGCCATTGGCCATCTTTGTACTCCTCATAGAAGCTGTGTGATGACGTGCGCAATGTGAGTGTCCAATCGGAATTGGTTCACTGTGACATGGTTTTCCAAAATCCAATCGTAGGGCAGATTTATCTCACGTGAAAAGCCAAAGATCATTTTCAGGAGTGATATGTTACTAGTTGGCCCATTTGAATAGTCTCCTGGGTGTGCCAATGAGTACATACTATTAGTACATACTCAATGCGCCATGCGCCATTACGCACACCGAAAGTGAAAGCAGACGGAGAGCCTCTGATGACAAGCTCACATGCTCAAACAAAGAGTGTGTAACTATCAGGATTGCTCCACTAGTTTGCATGTGAATGTTACTGGATAACTCTGTTGCTTTCTCTGCGTAAAGCACTGTTTACCATATCAAAATAATGAAATACATAGACCATTTTGTATATATTGTTCAAAATGTGCATTTGTATTTATTGTTTGAACCTTTTTGTTGTACAGTCTTTCACACAAGACCTCAAATTACCTTTATAAAGTGTCAAAACAGTTGTTTATTATAGTTTGCTGTGTGTTTTGAATAAATGTGTGTGGAAAATAATTTTTCGCTTTATTTTTTCCTTGCCTATTTTTGATATATATTCTGAAAGCACAGTCTGTCCTGAAAAAAAGAGACATACACCTTGATTGTGGGATGCAGGGAGAGCTGTTAACAACAATAATAATACATTTATGCCAGGCAAGTAAACTGTCCAAAAAATGTCCTTGGACCCCAGAGGGTTAAAAAAAAAACCCAGTCACGAAAATTTGACTAATTTTGTGAAGGGAACACAAAAAACAAAAATCGCAAAATTGGGTTGCTCATCACTGCAACAGCATCTAGGAAATGGCACACTGCTCCACACCTGGAAATATCATAATTTCCAGAAAACTATGATCTCTGTTAATGCAGTACACCACTAGGTGTCAGTAGAGACATTTTGGCTTCACTTTCTGGCAGCTTTTGTACTGTCTATTTGCAGTCACTGATTTACACATACTTATTTATAATGATTTGATTTAGAATTCAAAGCTGACTATTCACCCAGAACAATATTGCATCCAGTAGGAATGTCATTTATCTGCTAAAAATTGTCTCTCTCTCTCTCTCTCTCTCTCGCTCTCTCTCTCTCTCTCGCTCTCGCTCTCGCTCTCTCTCTCTCTCTCTCTCTCTCTCTCCTCTTGTGGCCCAGAGGAATCTTATAAATAATGTAGCCTTGGTTGGGACCTTCTCTCACCCTTTGATTTATCCTCTTTTCCTCGATCCCTCCTCCATATCTTCAGATTAGCATCTGCAAATCCACAAATTTGTTTTCTTGATCATTATTTTTCTTTGCTGTGGAAGCACTCTTAACCTGAATTAGTTGAGTTTACTAGAAAATTGCGTGGAAACCCGTTGCCTTAAACCGCTTTAGTTTTTACACAAGCTAAAACTAATCAGGTTAAGTTGTATTAACAAATCACAGTAGTAGTTGTTACTCAAAATCATTAGTTCACATAAATGATTTCTCATTGGTGTATAAAATAACTATTTTAAGTTAAACATACATAAACATATAACAAATAACATAATAAACATTATTATTCAATAGTTAAAACAATATCTTAATATAAGTAATGTCTTTTCTTGTAATTTAATTAACTACTCCATCTTTATTTTGAGATTATAATGCATTGTTTCAACAAAAGTGTATGGAAGGGAAGGAATTAAAGAATACTGTGGCAAGTGGTGTGGAAGAACGAGACGCTCTGCGCTTTTCTGCACTCTGCCGCAAGGAGGTGCCGTTTTATTTGCAACCCCAACAACACAGAAAATGGTGGAAAGCATCAAATGCAATACACTTTTCACTTATGGTGGCAATAGACACTTGACTAACCCAACTGAACTATTGAACACAATAAATCAGTAACACTAACTGTTATGTGTCGGACGCAGCTCGGAGAACCGACCAGCGTTTGAAGGACCCAGTATGAAATAAGCAGAGCACGGTACAAAGGCTAACTGAATTTAATACATAACAGTGATACAAAAATAACAGAAAGTGCGGTCTGGCGTGGTGCGCTCCCAGCAGCGCTAACGGTCCGGAGCCAGAAGCTGTTCGGACCCAAGGACCCCGCCGACACCCCCCAGGTGGCCGCAACAAACCGAGTCTGTGAAAGAAGGAACCATTATGTGAGTCCACACTCTACACACAGAGAGAACACTTAAAGGTGTACAAACAGCAAACACTTCCTGGCTTGATTACTAATCAACTTCCCAACCTGCAGGCATGGAACATCCAGTTCACAAAACTCCACTGCAGTGGAAGCCGATACATGACTAACATACAGCTCAATATAAAAAGGTGTGAGGGACACCACATTTACTGACTGTATAAATGTTAGTCACAAAATCTAACGTACCTCAGGAAGTGTGCTGACGAGTGTGAGACCTCACCCCCTCCTCTTTCACAGACCGTGCATCAAACCTGGACGTTCTCTGCATCCACTGATGATGAGATGGCTCCCGAGACGACGATCTCACCCGTCTGGTCACAAGGTCGAGTCTCTGGCAAATACACACTGTATACTCCAGTCTTAAATGCCACCATGTTCCAATCCATATAGATGCACCTCAGCTGTGAGTCCTGACGAGCCGCAGGTGATCAGGGTGAGGTCCTGATAACCTCAGCAACGCAGCCACTCAGTCCCAAATGCAAGCCACCTGGAAGGAAAAACAAAAGACAGAAACAAAAAGGCAGCCAGGCCCCCCAGCCATACAACACTAACCACACTATTAAACTAACATGAAACACATTAACAACACTTAAAACTCTCAAAACCCTGTACTCCCATGATGCACTGTGGCATAACAGTTCACAGTCTTACAGTAGCAACCGGCCCGGCGATTGCTACAATACATTTAAATGTTCCAAAGACTTTTATTTAAAAAATATTACAAAGGAACACCTCATGAACACCTTGTCAACCAAAAGACAAGTAAAAACAGGACAAAATGCATTAAAACTGTACTGTAAAACATGTGACAAATGTTTACTAAAAAAGGGCAACAAAGTGACACATAATATAACTGAATAGATTTTAAGTTCTACAATTTTGTTTAAAAAGTATTTAATACATTAACTAAACCTAAACAAAAAAATTAAGTGCATGTTAAAAAAAGCAACAGTTGAAATGTGTTTGATTTAGTAATAGCACACCAAATGATGAGTTATATTGCCAAAAAATAACCAGTTTAGCTGACG